>NC_041396.2:84140912-84740912 GCF_900747795.2 Erpetoichthys calabaricus
GGTATATTGGGAGAAGGATGCTAAGGATAGAGCTGCCAGGGAAGAGGAAAAGAGAAAGGCCTAAGCAAAGGTTTATGGATGTGGTGAGACAGGACATGCAGGTGATGGGTGTAACAGAGCAAGATGCAGAGGACAGAAAGATATGGAAGAAGATGATCCGCTGTGGCAATCCCTAACGGGAGCAGCTGAAACAAGAAGTAGAAGACATTATTTGTAAATGTTAATGTTTTATCTAATCTTGGGTCTGTAACTGTCATTGCTTTTCAACACTTTGTAAAATATCTGAATGTATAAATCCCATGCAGTGGATTTTTGTGTCACATTTAATTAAATTTTGAGATTACTTTAACTACCAAAAATGTATATCTCTAACCCTTTAACTTATACTTGTGCCTATTTTGAAAGCAATTACATGAACTTTTTTGTTTTTTACTGAAACCTACGATCTGTCTCTTTTATTTATTTTTATGTTCCTTTTCCTAATCATGCCTTTAAGATAGGAAACCAGACTATTTGAGCAAACATTCCAGAAAAACTCCAACATTAAATGTAATTTCAGGAAAGAAAGAAAACAGTATAAAACAGAATTCAGAAAACAACACTTCTAACAAACATAAACTCTAAATAACCTAATATTTCTATAGCTAAAACAGTTTAAGAACAAAAGAAGTTTGACAATACAGGAGGGGATCATTTAGGCAATTAAAATTGTTCATTTGCCTATTAGTTAATCTGTCCTAATATCTTGTCTAGATAAGTTATTTAAGGTTTCTGCTTACTACATGGCTTAGTAATGTATTTCAAATTATCTCAATTCTTTGCATGAAAAACTGCTCCCTTCACTTTTTGGATACATTCCTTCTTAGTTTCCACTGGTGTCCTCATGTATGAGAATCATTATGTATTTTATATATATATATATATATATATATATATATATATATATATATATATATATACACATACATACATACATACATATATATACATACATACATACATACATACAGTGGTGTGAAAAACTATTTGCCCCCTTCCTGATTTCTTATTCTTTTGCATGTTTGTCACACAAAATGTTTCTGATCATCAAACACATTTAACCATTAGTCAAATATAACACAAGTAAACACAAAATGCAGTTTTTAAATGATAGTTTTTATTATTTAGGGAGAAAAAAAAATCCAAACCTACATGGCCCTGTGTGAAAAAGTAATTGCCCCCTGAACCTAATAACTGGTTGGGCCACCCTTAGCAGCAATAACTGCAATCAAGCGTTTGCGATAACTTGCAATGAGTCTTTTACAGCGCTCTGGAGGAATTTTGGCCCACTCATCTTTGCAAAATTGTTGTAATTCAGCTTTATTTGAGGGTTTTCTAGCATGAACCGCCTTTTTAAGGTCATGCCATAGCATCTCAATTGGATTCAGGTCAGGACTTCGACTAGGCCACTCCAAAGTCTTCAGTTTGTTTTTCTTCAGCCATTCAAAGGTGGATTTGCTGGTGTGTTTTGGGTCATTGTCCTGTTGCAGCACCCAAGATCGCTTCAGCTTGAGTTGACGAACAGATGGCCGGACATTCTCCTTCAGGATTTTTTGGTAGACAGTAAAATTCATGGTTCCATCTATCACAGCAAGCCTTCCAGGTCCTGAAGCAGCAAAACAACCCCAGACCATCACACTACCACCACCATATTTTACTGTTGGTATGATGTTCTTTTTCTGAAATGCTGTGTTCCTTTTACGCCAGATGTAACGGGACATTTGCCTTCCAAAAAGTTCAACTTTTGTCTCATCAGTCCACAAGGTATTTTCCCAAAAGTCTTGGCAATCATTGAGATGTTTCTTAGCAAAATTGAGACGAGCCCTAATGTTCTTTTTGCTTAACAGTGGTTTGCGTCTTGGACATCTGCCATGCAGGCCGTTTTTGCCCAGTCTCTTTCTTATGGTGGAGTCGTGAACACTGACCTTAATTGAGGCAAGTGAGGCCTGCAGTTCTTTAGACGTTGTTCTGGGGTCTTTTGTGACCTCTCGGATGAGTCGTCTCTGCGCTCTTGGGGTAATTTTGGTCGGCCGGCCACTCCTGGGAAGGTTCACCACTGTTCCATGTTTTTGCCATTTGTGGATAATGGCTCTCACTGTGGTTCGCTGGAGTGCCAAAGCTTTAGAAATGGCTTTATAACCTTTACCAGACTGATAGATCTCAATTACTTTTGTTCTCATTTGTTCCTGAATTTCTTTGGATCTTGGCATGATGTCTAGCTTTTGAGGTGCTTTTGGTCTACTTCTCTGTGTCAGGCAGCTCCTATTTAAGTGATTTCTTGATTGAAACAGGTGTGGCAGTAATCAGGCCTGGGGGTGGCTACGGAAATTGAACTCAGGTGTGATACACCACAGTTAGGTTATTTTTTAACAAGGGGGCAATTACTTTTTCACACAGGGCCATGTAGGTTTGGATTTTTTTTCTCCCTAAATAATAAAAACCATCATTTAAAAACTGCATTTTGTGTTTACTTGTGTTATATTTGACTAATGGTTAAATGTGTTTGATGATCAGAAACATTTTGTGTGACAAACATGCAAAAGAATAAGAAATCAGGAAGGGGGCAAATAGTTTTTCACACCACTGTACATACATACATTATATATATATATATATATATATATATATACATATACACAGTGCATCCGGAAAGTATTCACAGCGCATCACTTTTTCCACATTTTCTTATGTTACAGCCTTATTCCAAAATGGATTAAATTCATTTTTTTCCTCAGAATTCTACACACAACACCCCATAATGACAACGTGAAAAAAGTTTACTTGAGGTTTTTGCAAATTTATTAAAAATAAAAAAAACTGAGAAATCACATGTACATAAGTATTCACAGCCTTTGCTCAATACTTTGTCGATGCACCTTTGGCAGCAATTACAGCCTCAAGTCTTTTTGAATATGATGCCACAAGCTTGGCACACCTATCCTTGGCCAGTTTCACCCATTCCTCTTTGCAGCACTTCTCAAGCTCCGTCAGGTTGGATGGGAAGCGTCGGTGCACAGCCATTTTAAGATCTCTCCAGAGATGTTCAATCGGATTCAAGTCTGGGCTCTGGCTGGGCCACTCAAGGACATTCACAGAGTTGTCCTCAAGCCACTCCTTTGATATCTTGGCTGTGTGCTTAGGGTCGTTGTCCTGCTGAAAGATGAACCGTCGCCCCAGTCTGAGGTCAAGAGCATTCTGGAGCAGGTTTTCATCCAGGATGTCTCTGTACATTGCTGCAGTCATCTTTCCCTTTATCCTGACTAGTCTCCCAGTCCCTGCCACTGAAAAACATCCCCACAGCATGATGCTCCCATCACCATACTTCACTGTAGGGATGGTATTGGCCTCCTTCAAGTGCCTTTTGGCAAACTCCAGGCGGGCTGCCATGTGCCTTTTACTAAGGGGTGGCTTCCGTATGGCCACTCTACCATACAGGCCTGATTGGTGGATTGCTGCAGAGATGGTTGTCCTTCTGGAAGGTTCTCCTCTCTCTACAGAGGACCTCTGAAGCTCTGACAGAGTGACCATCGGGTTCTTGGTCACCTCCCTGACTAAGGCCCTTCTCCCCCGATCGCTCAATTTAGATGGCCGGCCAGCTCTAGGAAGAGTCCTGGTGGTTTCGAACTTCTTCCACTTATGGTTTCGAACTTCTTCCACTTACGGATGGTGGAGGCCACTGTGCTCATTGGGACCTTCAAAGTAGCAGAAACTTTTTTGTAACCTTCCCCAGATTTGTGCCTCGAGACAATCCTGTCTCAGAGGTCTACAGACAATTCCTTTGACTTCATGCTTGGTTTGTGCTCTCACATGAACTGTCAACTGTGGGAACTTATATAGACAGGTGTGTGCCTTTCCAAATCATGTCCAATCAACTGAATTTACCACAGGTGGACTCCAATTAAGCTGCAGAAACATCTCAAGGATGATCAGGGGAACAGGATGCACCTGAGCTCAATTTTGGGCTTCATGGCAAAGGCTGTGAATACTTATGTAAATGTGCTTTCTCAATTTTTTTATTTTTAATAAATTTGCAAAACCCTCAAGTAAACTTTTTTCACATTGTCATTATGGGGTGTTGTGTGTAGAATTCTGAGGAAAAAAATGAATTTAATCCATTTTGGAATAAGGCTGTAACATAACAAAATGTGGAAAAAGTGATGCGCTGTGAATACTTTCCGGATGCACTGAATATATACATATATATATTTACAATAATGGACCGGAGACATACAAAAGGTTTGGGGCAGCCACCCGTATATTGTTTCCTGGCTTCAAAAATAGTAATAATTGTTGTACAGATATATACAGATCGGAGTCCAGAACAGAACTGACTTGACAGCCAAAAGATGGCGGCTATAAAGGCCTGCAAAGGAAATGACGTCATCAGGCCTGAAACCAAAAGTGATGTCATCGGTGGGCCAGGAACCGGAAGTGTCGTCATCAGGGCCAGGCACAATTTCCCATAACTGGTCTGCAGAGACCAGTTAAAGAGTTAAAGACCAGATAAAAATTTATTGCACTCCACTACCCCCTGGTCTGGCATGGAATTACTCTCATATCACGCTTGGGTCACAAAGTTGCACAGATACACTCATGGATTTCCAGAGACAGAAACTTTATTCAAACACTTCAAACAAACATAAGTCTCTTTCAGGTGTGATCTGGGATTTGTGTCAACCCGGACGCCACAGCTCAGTCTCTCAATCATAAGAACAGAAAATCTTCCTATTCAAAGGGGCACGCCTCGGGAGTGGGAGCCCCAACAGGAGCAGATGATGTCTGGGGGAAGAGGGACAAGGCAGTGAGATAAAAGGACAGCTGCGGTGCAGACTTTTAAATGTTCGAAGCCCCGTACGAGATGCAGATCACGCGGCATAGCAGCAGCAGCAGGCTTGCAGCTGATCCAGCAAAGAGGAGATAAAAAACTATGTTGGTTTCCCATTGAGTTACTGTTTAAGAGGGGGTTTCAGAGAAGCAGCCACGTCCCCTTGGGGCTACGTTCAGCATGTTCACAATGTGTATATATTTAGATATACATTCAATATTTAGGAGTAATCCTCCCACCCTAAATAACAACTACTCTTCTTCTTCTTCTTGTTAGGAGTTGCCACAGCAGATCATCTTGTTCTACATCTTCCTGTCCTCTACATCTTGCTTTGTCACATCCATCACCTGCATGTCCTCTCTCACCACATCCATAAACCTTCTCTTAGGCCTTCATCTTTTCCACTTGCCTGGCAGTTCTACCTTTAACATCCTTTTCACAATATACCCAGCATCTATCCTCTGCACATGTCCAAACCAATGCAATCTCGCCTCTCTGACTTTGTCTCCCAACCGCCCAACATGAGCAGACTCTCTAATGTACTCATTTCTAATCCTGTCCATCCTCGTCACACCCAATGAAAATCTTAGCATCTTTAACTCTACCACCTCCAGCTCTGTCTCCTGCTTTCTGGTCAGTGACCCCATCTGCAACCCATATAACATAGCTGGTCTCACTACTGTCCTGTAGACCTTCCCTTTCACTCTTGCTGATAACCGTCTGTCACCCATTCCACTCTACCTGCACTCTCTTTTTCACCTCTCTTCCACAAACCTCGTTACTCTGTACTGTTGATCCCAAGTATTTAAACTCATCCACCTTCGCCAACTCTACTCCATGAATCCTCACCATTCCACTGACCTTCCTCTCATTCAGAGACATGTATTCTGTCTTGTTCCAACTGACCTTCATTCCTCTCCTCTCTAGAGCATATCTCCACCTCTCCAGGGTACTCTTCAACCTACTCCCTACTCTTGCTACAGATCACAATATCATCAGCAAACATCATAGTCCAAGGGGACTCCTATCTAATCTCATTTGTCAACCTGTCCATCATCATTGCAATTAAGAAAGGGCTTAGAGACAAGCCCTAATGTAATCTTACCTCCATGTTGAATTTATCCATCACTCCTACTACAGACCTCACCATTGTCACACTTCCCTCGTACATATCCTGTACCACTCTTACATACTTTTCTGCCACTCCCAACGTCCTCATGCAATACCACAATTCCTCTAGAAGCACCCTGTCATACGCTTTCTCCAGGTCCACAAAGACGCAATGCAACTCCTTCTGGCCTTTTCTGTACTTCTCCATCAACACCCTCAGAGCAAACATTGCATCTGTTGTGCTCTTTCTTGCCATGAAACCATACTGCTGCTCACTAATCCTCACCTCCCTTCTTAACCTAGCTTCCACTACGTTTTCCCATAACTTTATGCTGTGGCTCATCAATTTTATTCCCCTGTAGTTACTACAGCTCTGCACATCCCCCTTATTCTTAAAAATCGGTACCAGTACATTTCTTCTCCACTCCTCGGCCATCTCTCCTAAACACCTCCATGCTTCCTCAGGTATGTCATCTGGACCAACAGCCTTTCCATTCTTCATTCTCTTCATAGTGGTCCTTACTTCCTCCTTGCTAATCTGTTGCACTTCCTGATTCACTATCTCCACATTATCCAACCTCTTTCTCTCATTCTCTGCATTCATCAGCCTCTTTAAGTACTCTTTCCATCTGCTCAACACACCCTCCTCGCTTGTGAGTATGTTTCCATCTTTATCCTTTATCACCCTAACCTGCTGCACATCTTTCCCAGCTCGGTCCCCCTGTGTAGCCAATCGGTACAGGTCCTTTTCTCCCTATTTGTGTCCAACCTCTCATATAACTCATCATACCCCTTTTCTTTAGCCTTCGCTACCTCTCTCTTCACCTTCTGCCTTATCTCCTTGTACTCTTGTCTACTTTTTACATCTCTGTGACTATCCCACTTCTTCTTCGTTTTCCTCTTCCTCTGTATACTCTCCTGTACTTCCTCATTCCACCACCAGGTTTCCTTTTCCTCCTTTCTCTGTCCAGATGTCACACCAAGCACCCTTCATGCTGTCACCCTTACTTACCTCTGCTGTAGTTGCCCAGCTGTCTGGTAAATTAACTGCCACCCAGTGCCTGCCTTACCTCTTCCCTAAACTCAACCTTGCAGTCTTCCTTTTTCAACTTCCACCATTTGATCCTTGGCTCTGACCTCACTCTCCTCTTCTTCTTGATCTCCAATGTCATCCTACAGACAACCATCCTATGCTGTCTAACTACACTTTCTCCTGCCAACACTTTGCAGTCTTTAATCTCCCTCAGATTGACTCTTCTGCATAGGATATAGTCTACCTGTGTGCATCTTCTTCCACTCTTGTATGTCACCCTATGTTCCTCCCTCTTCTTAAAATACATATTCACAACAAACAGCCATGCCCATCTTTTTTGCAAAACCACTACCATCTGACCTTCTTCATTCCTCTCCTTGACCCCATACCTACCCATCACCTCCTCGTCTCCTCCGTTCCCTTCACTACCATGCCCATTGAAATCCGCTCCAATCACCACTGTCTGTCCCTTGGGTACACTGTCCATCACTTCATCCAACCCACTCCAGAAATGTTTTCTCATCCATCGCACACCCAACTTGAAGTACTTGTGGCGGTGGTTGTAAACCTCGGACTCGACTGATCTGGTATGGAAATCTGTATTGCTGTCCGCATGTTGATCTGGCAAACATTTACGCCAGATGTCCTTCCTGACGTAACCCTCCCCGTTTATCTGGGCTTGGGACCAGAGCGAAGAAAAACACTGGTTTGTGCATCCCCTGTGGCTGGTTTCCCATCCCAAACACCCACACAATAGAAAAACTAAATACTCCAAAATCTCAAAAACACTGTACTTTGACTGATTTGATTGAAATTTGTGATATTATACAAAAAGAAAATTAGCAGACCCATCTTTTTTTTTTATTTGCTGATGATAATACTGTAACAAGTTGGCCATTCTAAGGTTATTCTAAGGCATTAGGTCCTATTTCACAGAGCTGTGTGTGCGCAATGAGTGATTGTGCAGAGAAATATTGCTTGCCAGTGTATGCAAATAAAGGCAGCCACAGAAGAGATCCAGGAGTATACAAAGAGCAGCACAGCGAGGGAATGAGAAATATTGCATTAAGTAGTTTCCATGCATCAGTTTAAATGCTACAGAAGTTTATGCAGTGTTACAGTGTTGTGGCAGGCAGTGTGGTGCAGTGGTTAAAGATTTGGACTTCAAACCTTGAGGTTGTGAGTTCAAATCTCACCACTAACACTGTGTGACCCTAAGCAAGTTACTTCGCCCGCTTGTGCTCCAACTAGAAAAAGAAATGTAACCAATTGTATCTCTTTGGATAAAGGAGTCGGCCAAATAAGTAAGTGTAAATATTACCAAATCCTTAGAGAACTATCTTCCTTTGTTTCTACCACCCAAATAAACTTTAAAAACTCCCAAACACAAATAATAATAGTACATTTCGCTATTGCAATATCACATGTGAGATGTTAACATATTCGAAAGGAAACTGTTTTGTTTACCATTACCTACTGCAATGTTATATTGACATAATCTACAAAATGACAGTGATGGCTTGATGTACTTGGCCAAGAAGGTACTTCATTTTTCTGTACTATATACATCACACATGAAGTAAATCCAAAATTAAAGGATAATGCAATTTTTTTTTAATTGGCAGTTGCATTTTTGAAAAGGTCAACACTTTGTCCACCTCCATATTGTCATTAAGTTTGCAGTTTGCAATACTAATCATCAATAAAAAAAAACAAAACAAAGAAAAAAACAGAAGAAACAAAGAAAAAAATGAAAATTAACCGACAGAGTCAAACCACAATGGAACAGAATGAAGTATAACTGTTTCTAAAGATGGTAAAGATGTTGTTTGTCCGAATGTAAGAGTAAGAGAACAGAACAGTGCTTTTGTGTGAATAAAAATAAGTAATAACTTTTATTGGTTTTTGTTGGTATACATTTATTCAAACCCACTATATAATGAGGCAGTACTAATTTTAGATTTTGATGCCAATTCACACTCGAGACGTTTAGCAGTTTTTAAGCTTTGAATGAATCAACTTTAAACCACCTTTATCTAATAAAACTATTGGTGATGTCCTGCAATATGGAATTTTGATGCAATTTCTTTCCACAGTAACTCATCCTCCTTTCCCCTACAGCCCACTCCCCTTCCCAAGTGTACGTGCTTTCTGCAGTCATACTGTACATACAGTAGTTCACAGTATTATTTCTTTTAATCTTTCTGTTGTGCACAATGCGTAAAACATTTAATTCATTTCATGGGTGTTGTGCAGTCTGTAAACATCTTTACTGTTTATAATAAAATAAAACATGATTCAATGTTAGAACTGTATCACCTGACTATGGAAATAAAGCCATATTAATAAAATTTTAAAAACTAGGGGGCTTCGCCCCCTGCTCACTTCGCTCGCCAACCCCCGTGTTTGGTTTCTCGGATACACACTTTTAAGATTTTTTTTTCTTTGAATTTTTGCTATTTCATTAGTTTCACTTTTATTTCAGAACTTCTGTAAAAACAATATTTGTAATCTTGCGAGTCCCAATATGCTGAATCTTTTTAATGAGGTCAGAACAGGTTTCTCTGTTTGGAATTTCAGCACAGACAAAATGATCTATATCATCAGCAGTTAATTTTTTTTTACAAAGTAAAAAAGTAAGTAGAGTTCTGCATTGGACTCCTGTCTATAAAGTCGTGCTATTTTCCTCTCACAGTTCCAAAGGTACATGGGGTTACCAAGGTGATACCCCAGCTTTTGTCTAGGTTTTTGTACAAGGGCTAGACAGAACATTTTTGACTCCTGGGGTAAATTTAGCTTTTTAAATAAGCAGACAGATAAATATATATACACTAACAAAGTAACCAATAAATGCATGTGCGGTAAACTCAGTTTTTGAAATTCTCAAGATTCTTTATTTGTCACATGTATAGTTATACAGGATAACACGCAGTGAAATGCATCCTGATCTGCTTATCAAAAACTGTGCAAAGTTAGAAGAATATCAGTTAAATTAACAAAAAGTCATAGATTGAAAGATAACAGTATAGTAGAACATAATAAATAAGTAAAATTATATGAATAAAGTAGAATTAAGTGTTAAGGTGCAATAGTGTAGTAATTATTGTGCAAAACCAAAGTTAGACTGGTGCATGGTTAAATGAGGCAGTTTGTTTGTTTGCGCTACTGCGATCTTTACTTTCTTTTTTTATATTTTCTAATTTTTCCTACTTTCACATCCTTTAACTTTCTCCACATGTGTATAGCTCCGTTTTTTTTTTTGTTTGTTTTTAGCCTTTCTAATTTCCCTGGTTTCATAGTCTCTAACCTGCTCTGCATGTATTTAGCGTCAACGTTTGTAAACGTCTTTATGAAGTTCTAGTTTGTCATTTTACTCATTGTCTTTTAATTCTGAGCCGTACAGTACAATACATAGAACAGAATAAATCCTCAATACAGTATAAAAATAAAAATTCTTGAAGTACGGAGTAGAATTTCACATTAGATGATATCACATAATATGATTTGGATTTGTTTTAAGTCCTGGAGACCTCATTCATCAAGTTGCCTCCCCCATTTTGCCATTCCACATCTGAAATAGCGCTAATCCAACGAAAGAATCCCTCATTCCCACGTCCCCATTCATCAGGGATGACTTTACCTTAGGCAGGCAATCTACAATTTAAAGAGATTGTTATTTTCTTGTGAATTGTTACATATGCATTATTTTCACTTTTACTTTAAAACCTTTTGTAAAAACAATACTTGTTTCTTTATTTCCTGTCCCGCGCGCGTTTACATCTCTTTCTTCTCAGACGTATAATACTGCTCGTGTTGTGAAAGGTGTTGCGGCTGAACGTATACTAAGGATATGCCTTTGGATCATTTGCTGTCTTTTTGCTGCTTGCTAGCTGCCTCTTCTGCCTGTCGCATGTCGTTGTTTTAAGAGCTCTGAGCACATGATGCTTGCCTGCCAAAAGCAATCCAACAACTGCTGGATTAGAGGTCTGTTGACTTGTTTTAAATGATGGCTCACTGCCTGGTCTCGCGTGACTTTGTAAAAGCAATACCTGTCTTTTATTTCTGGCCCTGGGCGTGTTCGAATTCTTTCTTGCATGATGTATAACGCTGCTCGCGTTCGTTTGGGGTAGCTGCCGTTGCGCTACCCTTCGATCTTTTTAAAGCCTGTACAGCCGCTGTCCTTTTTGCTACGGCCCTGGGACAATCTCTTGGCACCAAGTCTCATGTTTACGGTCCCCTCAAGACTCACCATGGCAAGTCTCCTTGGTCTGGCGGGTCTTTTAAATGTCTTTCGAGATTATCACGTATCGTAGCCTTGCAACTGCTTTCCATTCCAGGATTTCCTTTTATATATAGAGAGACAGTTAGCAATAATACTATACTACTGCATTCACCTTCCCCTGTGAACAAATGACTGATGATAGACTCAAAAGCAAACTCTTGAGTGAACGAAGTAAAAACCCATATTTGAAAGCAACTTAGTTCAGTTTGCTTGCTACCATTGTACAATATGTACACAGTGCTCACTGCAAGATTAGGATGTTTCATTTTCTCTACATTTTTATTTCACTTTCCATCTTTTTCCATTTTGAAAGTTTAAATAGGATCTATTTACACTCTTAATAGTTCCAATTTTTAGATCCCCACTTTCTATAAGGTAAACTGTACTTCCCATACATTTCTTTAACCCTCTAAAAATTTGTAACAGTCCAACATTACAGATTAATGCATTACATTCAAATCTAATTGAAGCTACAATTTTAACAGGATGCGCTACATAGTGAAATGATATTTTTATCTAAAATTCCCACTGTTCAATTTATTACCAATTTGAATTCCAAAGAATACAAATTCCTCTAAAATCATGTTTTCCAATGACAATTAGCAAAAGCAAGGTCATTTACTAGGAAAAGCAGAAACTAATCCATGGAAGGAATGTTTAATAATCAATTAAGTATGTTGCATTTTCAAGGGTAAGTGGCTCTATTGAACTAATTAATGTTAGCTCCTAGTTTAGAAAAAAAAAAGAAAAAAAAAGTACAAATATTGTATACGGAAAAGGCATTTAGTTAGTTACATAGTACTTCTGATAATCTCTGATTAACTGATGGCAAAGCAGGGTAACACACCTAGTGTATTATATACTCTGACTAGTGCTGGGCGGTATACCGGTTCATACCGAAAACCGTTTTTAATTTTTTTTATGATATGGATTTTTCTTATACCGCAACACTGGTTTAAATTGCCTAAACGACGTTCGGAACGTGGCGCAGCGGGAAACTGTTTAAGTGGGGACCTTTTTCACTGCTACACCGCTAAACACAGATTTGTTGCACTAGGGCTCTTTTTTACTGCTACACCACCAAATAATGGGCGGTAGCATAGGTATGCCGCGCGGTGAAAATGGACAGAGAGCCTGGAGATACTTTAGTTTTAAAAGGTCAGATGTGTAAATACTGTTTCTATACTACTGGATAATACTGCAAGCCAATTTGTACTTGTTTTATTTGTTTTCAATACAGTGTAATGTACCTGGGTACTGTGTAATAGTGTGACGACATGTTGACTTTATTCTCGCCATTTATGTCAAGATTAAAGTCGACATGTTGACTTTATTCTCGTAATTTGTCATTAAAGTAGAACATCGTAAACTAAACTTCATCGTAAAATGAATATTTAATTTACTAGATTTTCTCAAACCCCGTCATAAGTTATATAGCACATTAAATGCTTTGTGTTAAGTGATTCTTAAACTGACTTCTTCTTGTACTAAGAGGAGGCGCCGGCAGCGATCGCCGCACAGAATACATTCACTTCATGATCTTCCTTCTCTCTGAACATTTAGAATGCTAAAATAAATACTTAATATAATTTTCATGGTGAAATGCATTAAAGCATGCATTAATCATATGGGGGCACGGCGGCGTGCCTGCCTTGCATTTGCATGTTTTTCTGGTGGGTTTACTCGGCGCTTCAGTTTCCTTTCAAAGTCATGTAGGATGTGGGGTTTTGTTGTGCTATACTGACCCTGCTAGTGTATGTTTTGCTTGTATTCATCCTTCGATGTGCTGGCAACTCGTTCAGAGATGGGCGCAACTCTGAATGGATGGCATAATTAAACATGTATAACGAAGATATTTTTAAAGTTCTGAACACTCCGTGGGCTAAGTTTACAACTAGTTTTAATTTCACAAAGACGTTTATCCTGTGGTGATTGGTTATGTGGTGAAAGAAAAAGGAAGGATAGGAACTGGGGTTTTGGTAGCCTACGTCAGATAGAGACAGCATGCATGCAATAAACATAGCCCGCTCAGAAGAACATGCATTGAATTCTGTGTTCGTGTCTCCGACCAGCAGATCACAAACCCAACATTTACACAATATTTAAGTTAAACCTGTGCGATAGCTATTCATACATCCAGTTTTTTGGAGCCTCGTCACACCTGCCATAAAGTTCTCTACACTGAACATACACCTGGGGACCCCTTACTGCGATGGAGCAGCACTACCACCTCACTACCGTGCATGTGTAATACCTGCTTTAATGCATTTCATCATAAAAATGATATCAAGTATTTATCTTAGCATTCTAAATTTTCAGAAAGCAGGAATATCATGAAGTGAATGGATTCTGTATGGTGATCGCTGTCTTCTCTTAGTGCAGAGGAAGTCAGTTTAAGAAGCGTAGTGATTAACCACTGGGTCGGGGAACGTAACACAAAGCATTTAATGTGCTGCATTAATTTATGATGGGGTAAATTAAGTAATTGATTAAACATTGATTTTAGGAAGAAGTTTAGTTTACGACATTCTACTTTAATTATGAAGTAAACTATGAGAATAAAGTGGAAATGTCGACTTTGTTCTCGACATATAGTTTGTTTTTTTCTTCCCAGTATAGCTTAGCTTGAAGCAAGGTCCATATTAATGCAGTTTGCCTAAATGATGGTTCAGTTGGTAAAGATGTCATCACCAAGTTGCACTTGTTTTATTTTATTTTAATTTGGTGAATACTGTGTAATGCACCTGGGCTTGAAGTCTTGAAGTAATAGTGCAACTATTAGTAATAATACTATTATTTATTTTATTGTTATTATTTATTAGTTTAAATATTATGCAGTTTAATGATGATAAAGTTGTTTAAAAAGTCACTTTAACGTGTCAGTGGACAGAGATTGTTAACATTAACAGAAAGTGTAGTTGGTTTACAAAAAATATTTACTATTTATTCCTTTTCTAAGACATATTCGGTGCAATACAATTTTTGACAAGCACTTCTGGATATTTTACTAAGTCTAAATGCCTCTCTGTATGGTTGAAAATATGTTGTCAAAATTATAGTTTGTTTTTGCAAAATTTGTTCAATAAAAAGGTTCTATATTTTGACTGCATCTGTCATGCAATGTGATACCTTCTCCATTAGTGCCACCCCCTTGAAAACTATCACTTTATGGGGCAATGCAAAACTGTATTAATAATTGTGTGCACATTAAAATGTCTTTTTGTACAGTGTACAATACTCTTGACAGTTGAATAGGTTATTCTTAGCCAGTAATTGCAGTGGAAAATGTGGTTAACATCCACTCATGCATGGGGAAAAAAAATACCGTTGAATACCGTGAAACCGGGATAATTTAGAAAAATACCGTGATATAGAATTTTGGTCATACTGCCCATCCCTAACTCTGACCATTATATACCTTATTTACATTCAACAGTTTTTAAAAATATTAGCTTAAATTTTATGTACCCTCTTAACTGCTTCAGTGCTTAACCGCATCACTGAAGATGAATCCCAGTGCATCCAAGGATGTGTCGCTCAACTTACAAGTCTGGCTTTGTCAGTGACACCCAGGAAGAGACTGGGCTGACAACCAGGAAAGACTGATGACAAACTGAGAGACAGCTGACTACTTGGAAAGAAGGCACAGGTCAGGATGAGCTAGCACCCCATTCTGAGTTTTCTGCAAGGAGTACACCCAAGAAGGCTACAGATAATCTTTCAAGAAAATAGCCTCAGGGGATCCCAAGAGGGGGGAGGATGAGATTCCCAACAGGATGGACACAATGGCAATGAAACAGGCAGACGGACAATCAACAATGATGAACACCATCAGATGCATCCGTGGCAATCTATGTAAGAATGAGCGAGGCCTCAAAATTAAGAAAGCCAGGATAAAAAGCAGGGAAATGGACATTGAAGAGCAGCACACAGTAGCTAGTCCTGGTGAGACGCAGGAGGAGCTCAGCCAGGTATCAGACTCAGAGCCCAGAGCCTTCAGGGGCCTCATGTATAAACGGTGCGTAAGCACAAAAATGTTGCGTTAAGAACATTTCCACGTTCAAATCGCGATGTATAAAACCTAAATTTGGCGTAAAATCACGCACATTTCCACAGTAGCTCATACACTGTCGTACACAAGTTCTCCACTCGGTTTTGCAGACTGGCGGCACCCAGCGTCAAAGCAGTGCTACTGTTAATGTTTGGTTATCCTTTCTTTTTTAGATCCACATCCTTGATACGGCTTTATAAATACACTGAAATTAACTGCATATTGTTTATTAATTTAATGCATCTGATTGTAATTAACCTGTAACAATATAATGGTCCACAGAATGGTCAAACTATTCCAAAAACCATAACTGCTTTAGCGTTGTTACTTTCACTGCACCTTCTTCTTCTTCTTTCAGCTGCTCCCGTTAGGTGTTGCCACATCGGATCATCTTTTTCCATATTACTCTCACTGCACCACTCAGAGTATTTATATCACTGTATCTGAGTGTGAATCACAGCTGTACAGCAGCTGATTGGAAAGAGAATTATCGGTATACAGCATCAAGCACACGCTGCCTCAGCCATGCTGTCTATTGAACTGCTCTCATACGGCAAAAGCTTCAGAGCCTTTCCTGTACTGACCTCGCAGTTCAGAAACAGTTTCATCCCAAGAACTCTAAACGCACTCAATAAGTCCATCAAGTGTTCCTTGTAGAACTGTTTGTACTTATAAAGTACAATTACCTCACTGTAAACTTGCAATACAGTTATAATATTGCACAACCTGAGCCACTTTATAAAGCACGTATTTACATATGATGACAATATCATTTTTAAGATGAAATGCAGCAAAATATGTTTATTATATTATACAGATAAAACTTTAACTTTAACTACACGGTGCCGCAGTGCTAGCGAGCCACTGGCTGCGCGCCGTTCACGGATTCTTCCTGCCTCGCTCTGTATTCTTGCTGGTGCTGACACGATACTGGAAGGACAGACGGATAGAATAATTAAACACGTACTATGAAGATATTTCGATGTTCCTTAAAAGTTTTGAAGAATCTGCGTTTTAAGCTTACAGATGGCTTAACGTCTATTACAGAGCTGATTGTGTGGCGATTGGGTATTTGGAGAAAGAAAAGTAAGGACAGGAATTGGAGGTTAGTACGTTTGAAAGAGACAGTACTGCTACAATAAAGTATTTCATTGAAGGTCGCGCATGGCGCAGCAAGCATCTTGCATGAGACATGATCAATCACTGCACCACCATGTTCCCATGTTTAATAACATGCTTTAACTCCTATCATCATGAAAATATCACATATACATCTCAGTATTTTAATTATTCAGAGAGCTGTAATATCACGAATATAATGGATTCTGTGTCCTGTCGGAGGAAGAGAAAGCACGGAAGCACGTAGTGATTCACACACACAGAGCACATAGAAGATCAAATACAAAACAAAGCATTTAATGTCCAACTTTAGTTACGATGGGATTGAGAAACTAGTAAATTAAACAATTTTAAGATGAAGTTTATGATGTTCTACTTTAATGACAAAATAAACTACATGATTAAAGTGGAAATTTAGAGATTAAAGTTGACATTTCATGCTTTTTTTCCCCCCACTGTGTGCCTTTTTTTTTTCTCTGTACCACAATAAGCTTTCATGGGACACTCAGACGGTGGGCTACGACTCGCCTTTTCACGGCGACTTTGATATATGACAACTTCTTTTTTTATTTCGGGCACTGTGCAACTTTTCGACACGCTATGTCACTCGATCAACTTCCTTTTGTTGTTTATACCACTGTTTAAACCAACAAATAGTGTATTTTTCCTTGCCTCCACTTGGTATTCGCTGAATTTCTTCTATTTTACGTCTTGCTTTCCCATTGTCTTTTCACAGAAGGCTGCGCTTAAGGGCTATTTATATTGATTTGCATATTCAAAGAGGCGTAATTCTGGAAGGAGTTTGGGGCGGGACAGCAGGCGCGTGCACGTGTGTTACTTTCACGTTGACCAGGATTTATGGAGCGGAAGAACGTGGAAGTTGGCGTTCGCACAGATTTATGTATCTGGATTTTTTTGTGCGTAAGCACATTTCCGCTTTTGTGCTTACGTCATGTTATAGTGCGAATTCTACGCAAAGCGTTATGCATGAGGCCCCAGGCCGTTCAACACCCCACTTTCTGCATAGCATCAAAGAGAAAGATCAGACCAGATGGCCTCCAGCTAACAAACAATGGCAACAATTTGAGAAGGATGTCTGCAACATCATACAGACTATACTGAAGGGTAATGCAGATGGCAGACTGCACAGCATAGCATCTATAGCATCTATAGATACTAAATATGCTACAGGGCCATTTGGCTGTGTAGAGACAGAAAAATTAAGGGCACAAGCCATCCAGATTAAACAACTGCAGCAGGAGCTTCGGACATTAAGCAAGCAATATAAATGTGCAACAGAGAATGAAAAGCAACCACTCATAGAATTAAAGAACATTCTATGGAAGAAACTGGTAATGCTACAAAGGGCAGAGCGGCACAGGAGACAGAGAAGGGAGAAAGCCAGGAAACGAGCTACCTTCCTATCCAATCCCTTTGGCTTATAAAACAACTCCCAGGGGACAAGCGCAGTGGACACCTCTTATACTCCCTGGAGGATGTCAACAATTTACTCAAAAACAAATTAAATGATATTTTGAGAGATCAGTCACTTGAACCCCAGAAGGCTCTCATTAACCCACCACCCCCCTAAGGCCTAAGACAGCCTAGTTTAAAAGAGTTCCAGGAGGTTGTGAAGGGAGCAAGATCCACCTCAACTCCTGGACCCAGTGGTGTGCCATATATGGTCTACAAGAGATGTCCAGAACTCCTCCGCAATCTCTAGAAGATCCTGAGAGTGATCTGGCAGAGAAAGAGAGTGGCCAATCAGTGGAGGAGTGGAGAGGGAGTATGGATCCCCAAGGAAGAGAACTCAAAGAGCATTGAGCAGTTCCGCACCACCTCACTGCTTAGGACAGAAGCCAAGATCTTCTTTAGAATCTTGTCCCAGAGCCTAATAAAGTTTACCCTCCAAAACGACTACATTGACACATCTGTACAGAAGGGAGATATTCAAGCAGTACCAGGCTGTCTAGAACACACTGGGGTTGTCATAAAGCTGATCCGCAAAGTTCGTAGAGGAAGGGGAGACCTGGTCATATTGTGGTTAGGCTTGACTAATACCTATGGTTCCATACCCCACAGCTTGGTAAAGATCGTGCTGCAAAGACATCATGTGCCCAGCAGCATCAGAGACCTTATCCTGGATTATTACAATAATTTCAGGGTAAGGTTCACTTCCGAATCCATGACATCAGATTGGCATTAACTACAGAAGGGGATAATAACAGGATATACCATTTTGGTTACTCTTTATGCCAGGGGTTTCAAACTCAATTACAAGAGGGGCCAAAATTTAAAACAGTTCAAGTTGTAGGCCAGACAGAAATAACATTTATTGAACAGTCTACAACTGACAATGTTTATCGTATATATGAATTTTAACAGACAGACTGCTTTTTTCAACTTTTTCCTCAAAAAAATAAATAAAAAATTATAATTTAAAATAATTGTTTTCTTCAACAGTAACATCAAGCAAATTGTGATTATTTAAAATGTGAACAAGCTGGTAAAAACGTGCAAATCTTTCAAATAAAAATTGTTGTAAATTTCAGAAAAAAGGGCAAAAACAAATAAACTCTTGAACTCTGCCATTTAGTTTTCTCTCTTGTGTCATTTTATCCGAAGCCAGATGCTTGACATCTTTCTTTGGCTAAAAGTTTACTCATATTTGGAGTCAGGCTCTGAGTTGTGGAAACTCTCAGGATGGAGTAAAGGTGTTCATCAGTGAGACAACTTCTTTGTGTTTTATTGTTCATCTTCATCACCGAGAAAAGCTGCTCACACAGGTATATACTACCAAACATGGAGAGCATTCAAGCAACCTGTAGACGGAGTTGCGGCATCATTTCAGGGATGAAGCTGAGGAACTGTGCAGGCCCCACAGAGTCATACTTTGCCTTCAGTGTACCGTTACACTGGAGTTCTATCAGCTCCATCTGGATGTTTACAGGTGCTTTCTCCACGTCAACTGTAAATGGATTTCTGCCCAGTTCAAAATTAAATTTCTGTGCTTTAAAGTCAGCAAACCGCCGTGTGAACTCCATGCAAGTTTATCTACTTTGCAGCATTGTGTCTCATGGTGTATGATGCAGTGATGTCAGCTCACCTGTGCCATTCTCCCTCTGCATTTTTCTCCCGCATCCTTCCCACCAATCCACTCTTTTCCCCCCACACATTGCAGGTGCTCCATCCGTCGTCAGTGCCATAAGTTTGTCCCAGGGCAGTTTCACGTCATTTACACATTTAGATGCTTCTTCAAATAAGTCTTTTCCTGTGGTTGTGCCATGCATTGGTTTAATAACCAAAAGTTCCTCTGTAAGGCATAAACTGGAATCCACTCCATGAATGAAGACTGCCAGATGTGCAGTGTCAGTCGTGTTGGTGCTCTCATCCACAGCAAAGGGAATATGCAATAAAGTCTTTTGCCTTTTCCATCAGCTATGCTTGTAAATCAGAGGCGAGCTCACATATCCAATTAGCAACAGTATTTCTGCCGAGGCATACATTTGAAAATACCTGCTTTTTGTGTGGACACAAGACTTCACACACTTTAATCATACAGCTCCATTAAAATCTCTCCCTCCATAAATGACCAGGCTGATTTGGCTATCTCTTCTGTGACTATAAAACTAGCTTTCACGGCAGCTTCACTTAGTGATTTTGCTTTTGTGAATATAGCCTGCTGTGACACCAGACTCTTTTTAAACTCTTCTGCCTTCTGTAGCTTCTGCTGTGTGTCCAGGTTTTTGTACTTGTCCTTATGTTTTGTCTCATAGTGCCACCTTATATGATATTCCTTCACTTTTCCACAAACGAGACACATAGGTTTACCTTCGATGTCTACAAACAGGTACTCTGCCTCCCAACTGCTTTGAAGGGCCCTGTTTTCCAAGTCCACTTTTCATTTGGCCATTTATTTTGGGGGCTAGTTTAAATGTGATTGTAAAATTGCTAATCGATGCATTCATCTGCTGACCACTGATCGGTGTTTCATTAAAGCAGCGGGAGGAGGGGTGGTGCACAGGTCTTAACCTGCGTGCCTCCTGTTGTAGTGCATTGTGGGATTTGTAGTATGAGTAGTTGGAGTGCTATTTATGGGCGGGCCATTAATAATAGACATATAAAATTATGTTGCGGGTCGTATATAATTACTAGCAAAATACCCGTGCTTCGCAGAGGAGAAGTAGTGTGTTAAAGAGGTTATGTAAACATATATATACATATACATATATATATACATATCTACATATACACATATCTACATATACATATATATACATATACAGTGATCCCTCGCTATATCGCGCTTCGCCTTTTGCGGCTTCACTCTATCGCGGATTTTATATGTAATCATATTTAAATATATATCACGGATTTTTTGCTGGTTCGCGGATTTCTGAGGACAATGGGTCTTTTAATTTCTGGAACATGCTTCCTCAGTTGGTTTGTCCAGTTGATTTCATACAAGGGACGCTATTGGCAGATGGCTGAGAAGCTACCCAAGTTACTTTTCTCTGTGTCTCTTGCGCTGACTTTCTCTGATCCTGACGTAGGGGGTGTGAGCAGGGGGGCTGTTTGCACACCTAGACGATACGGACGCTCGTCTAAAAATGCTGAAAGATTATCTTCACGTTGCTACCTTCTGTGTGCAGCTCCTTCGTGAAGCGACATGCTGCACGGTGCTTCACATACTTAAAAGCTCAAAGGGCACGTATTGATTTTTCACTGTTTTGTTTTTCTCTGTCTCTCTCTCTGTCTCTCTCTCTCACCCTGCTCCTGACGGAGGGGGTGTGAGCTGCCGCCTTCAACAGCTTTGTACCGGCGGTGCTTCGCATACTTAAAAGCCAAACAGCCCTATTGATTTGTTTGCTTTGCTCTCTGTTTCTGACAGCCTGTGCTCCTGACACGCACTCCTTTGAAGAGGAAGATATGTTTGCATTCTTTTAATTGTGAGACAGAACTGTCATCTCTGTCTTGTCATGGAGCACAGTTTAAACTTTTGAAAAAGAGACAAACGTTTGTTTGCAGTGTTTGAATAACGTTCCTGTCTCTCTACAACCTCCTGTGTTTCTGCGCAAATTTGTGACCCAAGCATGACAATATAAAAATAACCACATAAACATATGGTTTCTACTTCGCAGATTTTCTTATTTCGCGGGTGGCTCTGGAACGCAACCCCCGCGATGGAGGAGGGATTACTGTATATATATATATATATATATATATATATATATATATATATATATATATATATATATATATACATATACATATACACATCCACATATATATATACGTATATATATATACACATATCAACATATATATACACATACATATACACACATACATAAACACACACATATACATATATACATAGTGCGTTGTAACACGGGCTGTAATTGTTACATGGGAGGGAGACAACAAATCACAGCTTCCCGCTTTCTAATCGGGCCTGTGATTGGTGCTTTGACTTATGCCTAGATCCCACAGTATGTCCCCTTAGGAGAGGCATTAGGCAAGTGTAATTGAATAGTGGTGCTGCAAGTTTAGTTTTATACCTGTTTTTAAGGCTTATTGACTGAAAGGGGCTTTCATGAAAAAACATCTGAGGTACAATTTGTTACATTACTTTTGTTTTTTGCAGCACAGGCAGGTGAAGTGACTTCCTCAGGGTCACACAGTGGTGTCAGTACCAGGATTTGAACTGACAAGCTCCGGGTTTGCTGAAATATTACTGAAGAAAGAAAAAAAAACAAAAACGGGCAAATGGGGCTATGCATACAAATGTCCATCCATCCATTATCCAACCCGCTATATCCTAAATACACGAGACAATCCCTGCCAACACAGGGCACAAGGCAGGAAACAAACCCCGGGCATGGTGCCAGCCCACCGCAGGGCGCACACACCCACACACACGGGACAATTTAGAATCGTCAATGCACCTAACTTGCATGTCTTTGGACTGTGGGAGGAAACCGGAGTACCTGGAGGAAACCCAGACAGACACGGGGAGAACATTCAAACTCCACGCAGGGAAGCGAACCCGGGTCTCCTAACTGGCACCTTTCACTGCGCCACCATGCATACTTTTATTTTTACTTCCTTAACTTGTGGAGGGTGTATCCTGTAGCAAAGCCCTAACTTTTTTCGTGAAAGCCCGTTTCAGTCAATAAGTCTTAAAAACCGGTGTAAAGATATTGACAATAAGCTACGCAAACCCACCAAGACATGGAATCGTTTAAATCAAGGCGCGAGTCGAAAAACACCATCCCATACTATTAGTTAACGATTAACACATTCCTATATGTATTGTAAGCATACAATACAACTGATAATATGTTGCGCTTATTTATCTGGTGTACCGACATTTTTGCGCGTTTAACGGCTGAAATCTAACGTAGTTTGTGCCCTTCAGAATGAAAACAGTTTGCATTTACCTTTTTAATAAAAGGCGAGCTTTTAAGCCTGAGAAATCACCCCGTAAATGCACACGTTTAATTGCACATGTGTTAATACTGGTTATCTTTTTACACTAAAATATTACTAAAGAGATACAAAAAAGTAAAATGCATATGTTGTTTTTCTTTAAGGAGATTAAATATTACTGAAGAAAGAAAGAAAAAAAAAAAACTAAAACAGCCAAATGAGGCTAAGCATACAAACTTAAAAGGTTTAAATAAAACAGAAATATATACCTTTTATTTTTACTTCCTTAACTTGTGGAGGGTGTATCCTGTAGCAAAGCCCTAACTTTTTTCGTGAAAGCCCGTTTCAGTCAATAAGTCTTAAAAAGAGGTGTAAAGATATTGACAATAAACTACGCAAACCCACCAAGACATGCAATCGTTTAAATCAAGGTGCGAGTCGAAAAACACCATCCCATACTATTAGTTAACGATTAACACATTCCTATATGTATTGTAAGCATACAATACAACTGATAATATGTTGCGCTTATTTATCTGGTGTACCGACATTTTTGCGCGTTTAACGGCTGAAATCTAACGTGGTTTGTGCCCTTCAGAATGAAAACAGTTTGCATTTACCTTTTTAATAAAAGGCGAGCTTTTAAGCCTGAGAAATCACCCCGTAAACGCTCACGTTTAATTCTTTATCACTTCAAACAACTGAACTATCCAGAACATTTCAGGCATACATCCAGCATTCAAACTATGTATAAAAAGCACAACTGTTAAAGGAATTCAGCATTTCTTAATTGAAAATGTTCCTTTAATCCTCAACATGTCTCAATGAGTCGTTCTGGTGGTTTTACATGACGTTTTGATCTTCTGGTTAATTGTGTTTGCAGTTGAGATGTTCTTTCCTGATTTATACTTGTTTTCTCGTTAATATTTGTTTCGCTGGTGTTAGTGTTC
The DNA here is from genome assembly GCF_900747795.2 of Erpetoichthys calabaricus. Classification (NCBI taxonomy): domain Eukaryota; kingdom Metazoa; phylum Chordata; class Cladistia; order Polypteriformes; family Polypteridae; genus Erpetoichthys; species Erpetoichthys calabaricus. The sequence goes on from NC_041396.2 coordinate 84,164,754, forward strand.
TGATTAGAGGTTATTGGTCCTTTGATGTCTCGACGGTTTCTTCTTAGAACAGCTCCTATTACGCAATTCCGTCACATACTGGTCTATTGTTTCGCCGCTTTTCTGGAAACATGTAAAAAACTTGTGCCGCTCAAACGTCACATTGCGCTTTGGGTTGCAATACGTTTCGAATTTTTCAACTATTTTGTTCAATTTCATATTGTCTCCATCTTCTTCAAACTGAAAATTGTTATACACCTCTAGCGCCTCTTCGCCAATTACATGTAGAAGCACAGACGCTTTCATTTTTCCACTTTTCCTATCTGTTTCAATCGCAGCAAGATACAACTCGAATCTCTGTTTAATTCTTTTCCAATTTTCAGCTACATTTCCCTTTAACTAGAGATTTGGTGGGGGCTGTAATCCTTCCATATTTTTTTTTCTCTTTTGCTAGAACGTCTTAGCGCTTTCTGACCACGTTTTCGGGTTACACACAGACACGACACTCGTTCAAAAGCTGAACCTCTTCTTCACATTCCTCTTCCAATCCGCCACTTCTGACACCATGTAGTGATCTTGTTAGGTTCGTAGTTTAATCAATACACAGGATTGAAAGATATAATAACTTTTTAATAGACAGACTTTAGAGACATTTACTGTACAAGTTACTACTCGTTCTTTAGTTCACGCCCATTCTCCTACTTGCATCGGCATTCACAGGCATTACTAATCATTCTGTAAGTATCCCTTAATAGACCTTACTAATCAACTATCATTACAAAATCCAACGTGGTTTGTGCCCTTCAGAATGAAAACAGTTTGCATTTACTTTTTTAATAAAAGGTGAGCTTTTAAGCCTGAGAAATCACCCCGTAAATGCACACGTTTAATTGCACATGTGTTAATATGTATGCTTACACAGTATTAAACCCACCAAGACATGGAATCGTTTAAATCAAGGCGCTGCGCTACCTTCTTCCAGATCGGCCCCAAGGCGTTTCACATGATTACGTAGGAGGCGTGATGACGCGATACGCGACTCCGCCCCCGTCCAGTACAGTATATGGACAAAAAAGAGGTTCCAGTTATGACCATTACGCTTTGAATTTCGAAATGAAACCTGCCTAACTTTTGTAAGTAAGCTGTAAGGAATGAGCCTGGCAAATTTCAGCCTTCCATCTACACGGGAAGTTGTAGAATTAGTGATGAGTGAGTGAGTGAGTGAGTGAGTGAGTGAGTGAGTGAGTGAGTGAGTGAGTGAGTGAGTGAGTGAGTGAGTGAGTCAGTCAGTCAGTCAGTCAGTCAGTCAGTGAGGGCTTTGCCTTTTATTAGTATAGATATCGTGAGCCGGATGTTTGACATGTCTGCTTCATTCCCTAGCCATTAAAATGGTTGTTAAATCTGCAGAGGTGGAATGCAGAGGCCCCATGACAAAATCAGGTGTGCGGCAACCACCGATTAGTGTTTTCATGGATGACTTACCATCACCACAACATCAGTCCATGGTGCAAGATGGATCCTGTAAGGCCTAGAGAAGCTTATGGGCAAGGATAAGCTTTAACACTAGAATCCCTGAAGCCTACAAAAAAACTCATAATCCTGGGCCACCTAAATTCCTTCGCACCTCTCCATTAGTGTGTTTTGTGTTTCAAATTTGTTGATCAGGACAAGAGCAAGCAGCCTGCTATCCCATCCGCCAACCAACGCAGCTTAAGTCACAAAGAAGATTCTCAGAGCTCAAATGTTTTTATCTGGGTGTTTTTATCTGAAATTGTAGAAGGTAAATAATATATTGTTATTTGGAATATATACATTTCATATGTGTTCCGTGTCTACAACGATCTATGTAAATGTAGGATGACAGGAAATGTGAGGCAGGAATTGTTGAATACATAGCTAAAATGGAAACATTTTTCATGTTTTAGTAATAATTGACAAAATGTACACATGAACAGTATAATGTGTGAAGACTGAAGTCCAAATATCAAATACAATTTTCACAAAAAGTACAAGTATAACAAGTGCACTTTTATTCAAGAATATAACTGAGGTAAAACAAGTTGGCTTAGGGTACAAGGTAGATATGTCCGCTTCGTTGGTGCTGCTGTAACAACCGCTGTTTCAAAATCAAGAGGTTGCGGGTTTGATTTCCCGGTCCTCCAATTACCATTTTGAGTAGTGAGCTGCTATTTTTATTACTCTTATATAATAAAAGCATACATTTGATTGGAATCTGTAACAGCCGGTGAAACGTTATGGTACTTATAAAAGTTAGCGGTGTTTTTTTTTTCAGTTTTATTCTCTCAGTCACGTTCACGCAAACCCCCCCAACACTCAGGTTCTGACACTGTTAGTTTTCCAATAAAGACATAGTATTAGCAATACTTGTTTTGTTATAACACCTCTTTATTTGAAAACAGTGTCAGATCTTGTGTGTGAACGAGACTGGGACTGGGAAAAATGTGGACGTGGGTATAAGAGGTGACTGTGTTTGTTTTTTTTTTCTCAATGTTGCCCAATCTCCACGTCATGGTGCATAGTGTTTAGATCTGCCAGTGCCATGTTTGATGGTGTATGTGCCCAAAAAGAAGAAGTCCGTCTGCATTCTCAGTACTATGCACCATGATGTGGTCATAGACTACAATCACATAAAGATATGTGAATGAAAATAATATTGCATTAGTGCACAATGTTTTCTGATTGTAATGAGCATTTCTACAGATGTCCATCAGTCCAAGAAGTTATGCAATTTCTAACCAGTGTATTCAGTTAAGGATCATGGTGGAGTATGTCTCATATGTATCCACAGTTACACATATAGGACTGCAGGATGTGGGAGGACTGCCAGAGCTAACAACAGGTGTAACAAGTAAATATCCAGGCTAAATTCAAATGGTGTGGCTATTTGATTTGTCTACATCAGTTAAGACACGAGTTGCTCCATATGCTAATATCAAAATAAAATTTATTTCATGATTCAATGCTTCAAAGTACATTGCACATCTCTCTATTAATACAATATGTACTGTGTTAAGAGAGTCGTGTAATCGGCAGAATGTACAGTTAACAGAACCCTCAAAACAGCATACTGCATTGCTAAATATAAATCTGCAAACGCTGAATATGTGTCATTCATTGAAGAATGTATTGCTGCCTCAGTTACAGTATAAGCTTATTTAGTTCAGGTAATGCCAGACATGTAATTTTCAAACTTTGGATTTGTGCACAGGCATAAGCAATAACAAAGTGTGATTATATACACAAGAAACCTTGAAAACATCAAAATAAAAACAGTTTTACATGAGTTTTGAAATGATGGATTATTGTAAAAGTGACAAGTTCGACTTCACACAGAAAGCTTTAAAGTTGGGACAAACGAATAAAAAGGAGGGACGCATTTTTGGAAAATTAAAGCACCATGAGTTTCTGACATTTGAAATTTGAATTTATTTTGCTATCCATTAATATTAGTCTTTAGTAATATTTTAACCAGTTGTTGTTGCAAATATAAATCTTGCAACAGCAAATATTACAAACTTAACTAATTAGTTCACTGACAAACCGAACTTTAAAAGCATGTTTTTACAAAAACGGCTTGAAAGAGTTGGTTTAATTTGAAACATCTGGAATTATCTTTGAATTAAATAATTCAACAGTAAATATATAACAATATTTGAATTTCTATAATCATAAGTTTCAATTACTGGACAGCAAATGTTAGAGAATAAATTTAGAATGTGCACATGCAAAGATAAACAAGGTAGTTCATGATATATCATTCTTTATAAACCCTATGCTGAAATTCCCACAAGCTTATAAACCCAATTTGTTATTAAAATGTGAAGATCCCCATTTCTGCCACACATTAAAATTCAAGCCTTGCATTTAATTTTGACATTTATGAATGCTAATACTTGCTTTCTTAAGTTATAGTTGAGTAACTACTTGACGGATATACCAGTATTTTAAAGCTGGTGATACTGCAAATATTTATATATTTTGAATTGTATTATAGAAAAAGGCAAAACATTGTATATCACTTCAGTAAATGGAGGTACTTTATTAAAAAGCCACTGAATTTGATCTGTTTTTGCTGTGATATCGAAAGGTATCAGGTATCATAATTTTCACTGGTATTGGAAATGAATACAAAAATTCTGGAATTGTAACATCTCTAATACTAAGTGTAATGCCAAGCATTTGTTAACTTTTGTAAATTACAGAAATATTTTCTTAATTTTTTTTGGCTGGTAGAGAAAAGTAGAGAAGGAAATTTCATTTTAGTTTTTATTCCGCTTTAACAAAAGATATTTTACTTTCTTTTATTTGAATTTTTACAGTTGGATGATGGCAATTAATTAGGACCCCGCATTCTCCAGCAGTATGCACAATTTTCCAGAAATGGCTATTTTAATCAGGCACAGTACGCAGAGGGGTCTACCATAACTGGTATTTAAAGATTCAGAATAAAACTTTACTAAAAAGATCAAATCATGCCAGCCAACTTGGAATAAGCACAAAAATTTAACCCAAATAATTCATTCTATTAAGTGCGGTTTAAACTTCTTGATTTTAAAGATGTTTGAAAAGAACGTCTTACCTTCTTCTCTTCTGCACATACATCACCTTAAAGAAAAAAAAGGATGAGCGTGTTACACAAACATGGATATCATACATTCCTTCCATGAATTTCACATTGTTTTGAGTGATTTTCAAATGATTGTCCAAGCTCCATTTGCTTTTTCACAATACCAATATAAAGAACTCTTTTTCACGATAATTTTCAAATGTGACAGCTTTAAAAAAAAAAAAAAAAAAAAAAACTACATTATTTATCTCTCTGTCACAGGCAGCTAAAATAAAGTGTGTGAAGTCAAAGGAACACAGTAAATTGAGGAAACTACAATGCACTTCTCTGACCACAGAATTAATAATGCAATAATCTCTGTTAAATATTGATACAGAACAGAGATACTACATTTTACTATTATATTCAGTAACATTTCTGTTCAAGAAACATTCAAGAAGCTATCTGGCTTATATAATAAAGAAGATTTATTTAAAATAAATCAAAAACAAAACTAAAAACACATACACATTGTTTGCACTCAATTATCTGTTCATGAATGATTAGTTTAGCCAAAGGAGGACTAGAGGGAATCATAAAACATGCAAAGTACAGTAGGATTTGCAATCACCCTCTGTAGAAAGAAAAAAAAAAGTCTTACTTTTGTGGATGCACAACCTACCTATAGGGTCATATGGTGAACTGAAAATAAATGTATCAATTTATTTTTTAATAAATTAATTCTGTCCATTATGTGTTTAATTTACACATTTCTTTTTGGAAAAAAGGGCCATCTTCCATTCTGGATGTAATATTAAAAATACTCCTTTATTTAAATTATAAGAATATCACAATTTTTAAAATTCTACTGTACATGTATCTATTCATGTAGCCCTTAAAATAATTTATTTTAATATTATTTTTTACCTGCGGTGGGTTGGCACCCTGCCCGGGATTGGTTCCTGCCTTGTGCCCTGTGTTGGCTGGGATTGGCTCCAGCAGATCCCCGTGACCCTGTGTTCGGATTCAGCGGGTTGGAAAATGGATGGATGGATTATTTTTTACCTATTGATGCATCACATACCTACTTTCATATCAATAGAGGTTAAATACAATTTTTTATAAGTCTGTTAGTGGAAAGAGGTTCCTTGGCATTTTATTTTTGGTGACCAAGCTGATTTCTTGACAATGCAGTTGGTAGAATATTATATCATATAAAGTCTAATGGTTATACTTAAGTCTTTAAAAAAACCTAATTTTCATTTAAAACAACTGTTTGAAATGCTAGCACCATAAAGAATTTCTTACTACCACTCTTACTACAGTGTTCAGTAAACTCTAACTTGTTTTATGTTGTGTCTTCTTCATTAAAATCTTTTTACTCTGTACAGTATTCCTTATATAGTGCACACCTTATGGTACTGTACTGGATTAACTCCATTAATAGTAAATCATTTTCCAACACTGGAAACAAAAAATGTACTATCTATCTCTTTTCCAGATGATGGCTGAAGGTGTATAGACCTGGAAGGTGTGACTAAAAGTCCTTACTCAAAACAGCAGTATTTGTTTACTCATCAGGAATTCAGGGTAGCAGAGGTATTCCGTATAATCTCTAACATGTTCAAAGACCGGTTTTGGGTCTGCTTCAAGTAAACTGTAAACAGGTCACCTCCAGTTCCTTTTTTTAAAGAATTCTCTTCCTACAAATTAATTAAACTCAATGGCAAAAAGGTAGGCACACCTCTTATTCTAAAAATAGGGGGACTAAATGAGAAGTACTAGCAGACCAAACAATCCAAATATAACCCCACAAAGATAGTCCATAGTACACATTTAATTGTCTTTGCAATGTCTATATTACACACACAAACAAATCTGACTAACTCACAAGACCCCTTAAAATTTCACAGCCATTGTTTCATGGACAGTAGAGAATCTCAATTTTCCCTCTTTAATCTGATGTTCCACAGTAGAACAGAATATAATTCAGGACTGATAATCATTCTCACAAGTATATTAAGTGCTTTGAATTCTTCTGAAGCCATTTTCTCTATGCTATTAGTACAGGTGTGTAGTGTCAAATGTCTTTTCAATTATGTACTGTTTGTAAACACCAAAATAAACAATATCATTCTTTTTAACACAAAATTAATATAAACTAAACAAATATTTGTCAACTCTGTCCTGAGACTGAGTGTGTTCTGTGACTGACTAGCATTCTGTCCAGGACTGGTTCCCAACCTTGCACCCAAATGCTGCAGGGACAAATCCCGATTCTCATGATCATGACCTGAACTAAGTGGGTTTCATAATGGACAGATAAAGAAATAAGATTTATAGTGTCCTTATTGTCATATGTAAAGAATACAGTGAAATTCTAACTTGCATGTGCTAATCATTATACAACATGTTGCCAATCTACAGGGCCATGATTAATGAGTTTAACTACCATCCCTCAAAACTTTTTTTCTTTACCTGAAAAATCTGAGATAATTAACAATATGCTTTTCTTTCGTTAATACTTTAAAAATTACTCTTGCTAATTAAATTGGTCAACTTACCAAGCTGCCCAAACATCTAAGCTGCATGGGATGGAAATAACCATTGAAGTGTCCTATCTGAACGCAAGCCTCACCCCTCTTTATGTAAAGCACTGATGTTTTTGTTTTGCTCATATTTTAATCCTACAGACATACAGTATATGAATACATGTTGCTGCTTTACCATTTGTGAAAAATACCTTGCACCTAAATTATATATTCCTTATCAACCTATGCATCAAAGGCTAAAGCTGTTATTAAATCAAAGTCTATTATTTAAAAAAAAAGTATAAAATGCTAAGATATGCTTACTCTAAACAGTAAATGAATGATTATACAGAATGACTGGTCCAACTGAATAATTACTATTTACTTTCAACTACACCTTTACACACGAACTAGTTTGCCTCAAAAGTAGGCTTTTTCATGTCTCCCTGCTGACTCAAATTTAAGAGTCCTATACTACTGTATATGTGTTTAAACATGAAACTACATGAGCTGACACAAACAAAGCCCATACTGGGAGTATAAACATCTGAACTTTACCTGTACCTAGAACTGTAAACAGAAATCAACATTTTAAAGACAAAATAAATATTCATGTACCAAAGGAAAGGAGCATTATACTTCATAACATAAGTTATATTTTATGAAATCCATAATTTGAGTGCATTTTATTTTTGATCCTGAGGTAACATACCTTTTGTATAATATTGTACCAAATGCAGGTAAGTTCATACAGTTTTTTTTACAAGCCATGGTGGCTGTACCAAATGGTGAAATGTTGAGGAGCACATTCTGGCTAATAATCTTAAACAACAACAATTACCCATCATTGTTTACACTTCCCCCTGACCCTCACCAGGAAAAGTGGGGAAGATGAGATGAGATGTTTCACACTTAAACTGAAATTGCTATACTTTAGCAGACATGATACATAACTGTACAGTATATTCATCTTTCATATCAGATAAAATTGTCAATTTGAAGGCTATTTTATTGTACATAAATGCCTCTTTGTTGCCACTTTCACAACTGAATATGTAAACAATAATCCAAATGACTTCTCACATTCAACGCAATAGCTTCCTATTCGCTTAAAGTTTTTTTTTTTTTTATTTCTGCTTTTGACACTACAGTTTTTCCAATGCATGTGATTGGCAGTTATGACTGCTTATCCCACTTTAAATTTTTTTGACATTGCAAATGAGTTTAAATGAATGAGACACAGATCAATCAAGGATAAAATCAATAGTGCATATACTTTACATTCATTTTAATCTGTCTTCCATACCCAGTTTGGAAAGATATTGATTAGGGAATCCAAAAAGTTCCTCATACATACCGGCATATCAAAAAGGTAAACATCTTATTTATTTTAAGAAAGCATTAAATTAATTATTGTAATTATGAAAATGTTTTGAAATGTTACTCTTAGGGGAAAAAGTACTTCTATTTTATTTAAAATAATACATCTTTTTTCCCATTGAATTATGGAAAAAATAAGGTTTATAATTAGACTAAGAGATAAAACCAGGCCCTTCACCAGGGGCACCTGTAATAGTAACTTAGTTCAAATTAAAACAAAAAATATATCACCAGTTCAGAAAGAACTATGCAGTTTTAAATACTACTTATTAAACATTAGCTCTCTTGGAAGTAAAGTTGTTTTGATAAATTATATTATATTAAGTACAAAATTTGATCTGTGTCTTCTCACTGAAACCTGGCTTAGTAAATCTGACACTGTTTCCCTAGCTGAAGTGTCAACAGATGGATACACATTCCTTCAAAAATCTAAAAGATATTGGTCGAGGGGGAGGCCTCGGAATCATTGTGACAAAATGCAAATCGCTTCTAAAAATGTAGGTGACTTCACATCCTTTGAGGCATTCATTTTAAATATATTAAAACAGATTCCAACACAATTGTAGTGCTAGTCTACAGGCCACCAGGGCCATATTCATGAGTTTGGTAACCTTTTATCTGACTTGGGATATAAATTGTGATCACGTATTTTAATGTACACATTGATGTGGAAACTGACACTTTTAGCAAATGTTTTACTTACTTGTTAAATTCAGTGGAATTTTGTCAGATTGTCAAAGGTCCAAGTCATAATCATAACCACACATTAGATTTAATTATAACTTACAAAGTTGAAATTCAAAATTTAAATACTACTCCATTAAATGAAGTTATTTCTGATCATTACTTAATTATGTTTGATTTGGTTCTGCCCTTACCAATACACTCACAGATTAAAACAAAATCAGTGCAACATCTAGATTGTAATTCTGCTTCAAAATTTTTAGACATTTTGACCGAGTCAAGTGAAATTGTGAAAAACTATTTAGATCAGTTAACACCAAATATACAGTGTATCCGGAAAGTATTCACAGCGCATCACTTTTTCCACATTTTGTTATGTTATATAGCCTTATTCCAAAATGGATTAAATTCATTTTTTTCCTCAGAATTCTACACACAACACCCCATAATGACAACGTGAAAAACGTTTACTTGAGGTTTTTGCAAATTTATTAAAAATAAAAAAAACTGAGATATCACATTTACATAAGTATTCACAGCCTTTGCCGTGAAGCTCAAAATTGAACTCAGGTGCATCCTGTTTCCCCTGATCATCCTTGAGATGTTTCTGCAGCTTAATTGGAGTCCACCTGTGGTAAATTCAGTTGATTGGACATGATTTGGAAAGGCACACACCTGTCTATATAAGGTCCCACTGTTGACAGTTCATGTCAGAGCACAAACCAAGCATGAAGTCAAAGGAATTGTCTGTAGACCTCTGAGACAGGATTGTCTCGAGGCACAAATCTGGGGAAGGTTACAGAAAAATTTCTGCTGCTTTGAAGGTCCCAATGAGCATAGTGGCCTCCATCATCCGTAAGTGGAAGAAGTTCGAAACCACCAGGACTCTTCCTAGAGCTGGCCGGCCATCTAAACTGAGCGATCGGGGGAGAAGGGCCCTAGTCAGGGAGGTGTCCAAGAACCCAATGGTCACTCTGTCAGAGCTCCAGAGGTCTTCTGTAGATAGAGGAGAACCTTCCAGAAGGACAACCATCTCTGCAGCAATCCACCAATCAGGCCTGTATGGTAGAGTGGCCAGACGGAAGCCACTCCTTAGTAAAAGGCACATGGCAGCCCGCCTGGAGTTTGCCAAAAGGCACCTGAAGGACACTCAGACCATGAGAAAGAAAATTCTCTGGTCTTATGAGACAAATATTGAACTCTTTAGTGTGAATGCCAGGCGTCACGTTTGGAGGAAACCAGGCACCGCTCATCACCAGGCCAATACCATCCCTACAGTGAAGCATGGTGGTGGGAGCATCATGCTGTGGGGATGTTTTTTAGCGGCAGGGACTGGGAGACTAGTCAGGATAAAGGGAAAGATGACTGCAGCAATGTACAGAGACATCCTGGATGAAAACCTGCTCCAAAGTGCTCTTGACCTCAGACTGGGGCGACGGTTCATCTTTCAGCAGGACAACGACCCTAAGCACACAGCCAAGATATCAAAGGAGTGGCTTCAGGACAACACTGTGAATGTCCTTGAGTGGCCCAGCCACAGCCAAGACTTGAATCCAATTGAACATCTCTGGAGAGATCTTAAAATGGCTGTGCACCGACGCTTCCCATCCAACCTGATGGAGCTTGAGAGGTGCTGCAAAGAGGAATGGGTGAAACTGGCCAAGGATAGGTGTGCCAAGCTTGTGGCATCATATTCAAAAAGAATTGAGGCTGCAATTGCTACCAAAGGTGCCTCAACAAAGTATTGAGCAAAGGCTGTGAATACTTATGTGCATGTGATATCTCAGTTTTTTTATTTTTAATAAATTTGCAAAAACCTCAAGTAAACTTTTTTCACGTTGTCATTACAGTGATCCCTCGCTATATCGCGCTTCGCCTTTCGCGGCTTCACTCTATCGCGGATTTTATATGTAAGCATATTTAAATATATATCGCGGATTTTTTGCTGGTTCGCGGATTTCTGTGGACAATGGGTCTTTTAATTTCTGGTACATGCTTCCTCAGTTGGTTTGCCCAGTTGATTTCATACAAGGGACGCTATTTGCAGATGGCTGAGAAGCTACCCAGCTTACTTTTCTCTCTCTCTCTCTCTCTCTCTTGCGCTGACTTTTTCTGATCCTGGCGTAGGGGGATTGAGCAGGGGGGCTGTTCGCACACCTAGACGATAAGGACGCTCGTCTAAAAATGCTGAAAGATTATCTTCACGTTGGCTACCTTCTGTGCAGCTGCTTCGTGAAGTGACATGCTGCATGGTGCTTCGCATACTTAAAAGCACGAAGGGCACGTATTGATTTTTTTATCTGTCTCTCTCTATCTCTCTCTCTCTCTCTCCCTGCTCCTGACGGAGGGGGTGTGAGCTGCCGCCTTCAACAGCTTTGTGCCGCGGTGCTTCGCATACTTAAAAGCAAACAGCCCTATTGATTTGTTTGCTTCTTTGAAGAGGAAGATATGTTTGCATTCTTTTAATTGTGAGACTGAACTGTCATCTCTGTCTTGTCATGGAGCACAATTTAAACTTTTGAAAAAGAGACAAATGTTTGTTTGCAGTGTTTGAATAACGTTCCTGTCTCTCTACAACCTCCTGTGTTTCTGCGCAAATCTGTGACCCAAGCATGACAATATAAAAATAACCATATAAACCATATGGTTTCTACTTCGCGGATTTTCTTATTTCGCGGGTGGCTCTGGAACGCAACCCCCGTGATGGAGGAGGGATTACTGTATGGGGTGTTGTGTGTAGAATTCTGAGGAAAAAAATGAATTTAATCCATTTTGGAATAAGGCTGTAACATAACAAAATGTGGAAAAAGTGATGCGCTGTGAATACTTTCCGGATGCACTGTAAACGTGGAAAACAATTTAGATCAACTAACATCAAATTATAATATGACCTTGAGACGCAGTGGCTTCCCTTAAAACAAAAGAGATCAAAACACATAGAAACGCTCCCCGACTCAATGAGAACACTCGAGCTCTTAAATTATAGAGTACAGTAATCCCTCCTCCATCGCGGGGGTTGCGTTCCAGAGCCACCCGCGAAATAGGAAAATCCGCGAAGTAGAAACCATATGTTTATATGGTTATTTTTATATTGTCATGCTTGGGTCACAGATTTGCGCAGAAACACAGGAGGTTGTAGAGAGACAGGAACGTTATTCAAACACTGCAAACAAACATTTGTCTCTTTTTCAAAAGTTTAAACTGTGCTCCTTGACAAGACAGAGATGACAGTTCTGTCTCACAATTAAAAGAATGCAAACATATCTTCCTTTTCAAAGGAGTGCAAAGCAAGCAGTCAAAAAAAAAATCAATAGGGCTTTTTGGCTTTTAAGTATGCGAAGCACCGCCGGTACAAAGCTGTTGAAGGCGGCAGCTCACACCCCCTCTGTCAGGAGCAGGAAGAGAGAGAGAGAGAGCCACAGAAAATCAATATGTGCCCTTTGAGCTTTTAAGTATGCGAAGCTCCGTGCAGCCTGTCCTTCAGGAAGCAGCTGCACACAGCCCCCCTGCTCACACCCCCCTACGTCAGCGCAAGAGAGAGAGAGAGAGAGAGAGGAAGAGAGAAAGTAAGCTGGATAGCTTCTCAGCCATCTGCCAATGAAATCAACTGGGCAAACCAACTGAGGAAGCATGTACCAGAAATTAAAAGACCTATTGTCCGCAGAAACCCGCGAAGCAGCGAAAAATCCGCGATATATATTTAAATATGCTTACATATAAAATCCGCGATGGAGTGAAGCCGCGAAAGGCGAAGCGCGATATAGCGAGGGATCACTGTATCAAAAACTGGAGTGCAGATGGAGAACAACAAAGCTGCAGGTCTTATAAATTGCATGGACAGACAGTGTTAAAAAATTTTTAAAAAATGCTCTCTTTAAAGCTTGCTCGGACTACTACCTTCAAAAGCTGCAACAAATTCAAAATAGTGCTGCAAGAATCCTGATGAGGGTGTGGAAATATGAACACATTTCACCAATCCTTCAGTCACTTCATTGGCTCCCTATCCATCTCCGCATCGAATACAAACTCTGTTTTGTTTACTCATCAATGTATCCATGGAAATGCTCCACAATATCTCAAGAAACTCCTTATACTACAATCCACTGCAAGAAACCTCTGTTTTGCAAATACCTACCGCCTTTGAACCCCTGTGACCAAACTTCATACAATGGGTGAACGAGCCTTTGCAGCCGCTGCTCCACGGCTTTGGAATGCCCTACCAGAGAGCCTAAGAACACAGCAGATCGTGGGCTGTTTTAAAAAAACAGCTAAAGGCTTTTCTATTTAAGAAAGCTTATTAACAAGAATGCTGCAATTATTGTTGTTTTATCTCTGTTTTTATCTTGCTTTGCCTTTGTTTAAACTTTTTATGTAGCACTTTGAGATTTACTGCTAATTTTAAGTGCCCTATAAATAAAATGTATTATTATTACTAATCTAAAATAATAGATAACAACAATAATAATCCTTGTATAATGTTTAGAACAGTGGCTTATTTAACCAATGGGAATTCAGATCTACAGTGTAAAATACCAACAGACATTAGCAGTTCCAACTTCAGACTATGAACTTCTTTAATGAAAAAATTAAAAATATAAGATCCCATAGCTCAGCATCACAGTGCAAACTGCATGCCAGCTTGGCAGACTCTGTCTCGGCTTGCATTCTACACTTTAGAAATTTTAATCCTGTAAGAGAACAGAAAGTCAACTTTAATTTCTAAAATGAAACCTACTACTTTTTCCTAGATCTAGTACCAACAAAACTAGTAAAATGTGCAATGAGTGTTCTTGCAGCACATTGTACCACTCCCTAAGCCAGCGCAATCATAATATGAACTGCCGTCGTAGAGCAGCAGCAAAGAGAAAGAAATAAGAAATAAAAAAAAAAAAAAAAAAAAGAAATGACCAGGGGTGCGAGCGACTAACACTACTTCCTTGCTAAACCACCACAAGTACAGAAGCCCACCAACGGAAGCAAAAGTTGAGTTACAAGAGAATTTTTTTTATCTAGTAATATCTGGAATTGGACATAACAAACAGATCCTCTGTATACATAGTACCATGCTGCAGTGCTTCCACCCCCAACACGAATCACAAAACACTCAACAACATACACCACTAATACACAAATGTAAGACAAAAAAAATTAATGAAAGCAGAGTCCTTTAAAATATTCACACATTTCAATAATACTGTGAGTTTTCATTAAAAACATTGTTCTTGATCAATGAATGAGAGAGTGGGGCAGATCTTCAATTCAAATGCACTGTATTATTCTTACTTAACTTGTATATCAAATTTTCTGGAAGTAATAATATTTTACCAAAAACTGCATGTATTTTGCACATTTAGGGCATACAATTGGACGTGTGAAATATGTGACACAAGTTAAATATATATTTTTTATTTTTCTCATGAAAGTTTTTCCCATTATTTGCAGTTGGATAGAACAGTTCACCATTATGTTCCATTATATCATAAACTGTTTTTTTTCCTTTCATTCTGCATGAACTATTTTTTTTTCAGCCACAATTATAAATTACATGGAGTAAGTAATTTTTTAAAAAATATATATTTTTGGGTGAAGTATTACTTTAACATCCTTCATGATACTTTCCATCAAACTGCAGATGCTCAATTAAAATAGATCTTTTCTCTTTTTTTCTGCAGCTATACCTCCTGTTTTAACTGCTGTGGTATACTTAAAGAAGACTGATCCTGTTTAGCCTTATATGCATACATATTCTGAGAGAATAATATACTTTTATTCAGGTTAATTTTGAAAATCGTACAGAGTACATTCAGCTGATTCAATACATAGTCAGGTCCATGTGTATTTGGACAGTGACACAATTTTCATAATTTTGGCTCTGTACACCACCACAATGAATTTGGAACAAAGTAATAAAGATGTGATTCAAATATAATCCACTTTAATTCAAGGGGTTTAACAAAAATATTATATTAGCTGTTTAGAAAAGACAGACATTTTTATACATGATCCCCCTATTTTCAGAGGCCCAAAAGTATTTGGACAAACTAACAATCATAAATATGATAAATTTTCAATATTTGGCCTAAAGTCTGGATGTAAGAGCCATTTGCTAGTTATTTAGGTTGTTAAGATGATAGAAGTATTTCCTTAGTTATGTTAAATGTTTTCCTATAAATTAATGTATAGTATATGGGAGGTTGTTTTAATCCCCACACGCTTAATTGAATTGGTATATTATAACTATTTCTTGTCCCTCTGACTACAGATTTGTCTCAGTTACTGACCTGCCTTGCTGTAAATAAGGCATGGAGGGCACACGGTTTTAAACCGCTCCCTAACATGCTCGGTTGTATGTAACGTAATGTGCTCTATTGAACATGCAGCTCCTTACATTTAGAACATAATAAAGGTGAAGTAAAGCACACAAAAATAACTCATCCTTAAGTATAGAGAATGACTGAAGTTTAACAAGAAAAAGTTAAGTTTAAAGAAAAAACATGTTTTCCTTTTTTGCCTGTTATTCTGTGTGTTCTTGTGTGGACCGTTTGACTGAATTTTCACTAAACTTTTTTAAAACAAACTTTTTTGGAGTGAGATTTCTTTTGCTATTTGTTTGACTCATGCTTGATCCTGCCTTACCTACTAGCAGCTACACTGGAACCCATAACCATCTCCATGTGCTGAGTTTTTGAAGAATGTTCCACTACTTTACATTAAAAAGCACTTGGTTTGCTTTCACATTTATATTTTAACTCATTGTTCATTTGTACTGTGAAGTGTTGTCCTATCAGTTCTGCAACATTTGGCTGAATCTCAGCAGATTGTATAGCCCTATACACTTCGGATTTCACAATGCTACTTCTGCCAGCAGTCAATCAACAAACGATACCGACTTCCACTCACAGCCATGCATGACCATTCCATAAAACTGCCTCGGCCATGTTTCACAGAAGATATGGTACAGTGAACACTCGTTTATCACGGTTAATCCGTTCCAGACTTTTTGCGAAGTAGGATTCTTTATTTATAAATCGAATATTTTCGCAGTTAGAGTATAGAAAACCTGTTTACAATCTTCTAAATACATTTTTTAACATTATTAGAGCCCTCTAGACATGAAATAACACCCTTTAGTCACCATTACACTCGTATTACCCAATATATTACACAAAATAAGAGAAAATATGACATATTAGACGTTACAAATATCATATTATTATTATTGTACTGTACATTTAATTACACACACACACAGTTCTTACACACAACCACTAACCTATGAAGGCACGAGCTCAGTAGGAGAGTCTTCAGGTTATAAGCTGGAGCGCTGATCGCACCCTCAGAGGACAGCATAGTTGTCTTCCATAATTGCCCAGACCATCTGGAGTTGCTGAGCTCACAAGTGCATTTCTTCTTTTCAAGAATGTACTGAATGGTTGATTTGATCACTCCTTGTGTTTCCACTATCTCTCTGTTGGGTTTGTTTCATTTTCTCGGCCTAATCATGACCTGTTTTTACTTGCATGGACAGCTTTGGAACTCATATCGAGAGTTCACAGCAACAGTTTCCAAATGCAAAATCTACACTTGAAATCAATTACAGACCTTTTACCTGCTAAATAGTTAATGAAATAATGGGGGGAACTGCTCCCACATGGCTATGAGCCAGCTTGTCATTCAAATGTCCACATACTTTTGGGCCCCTGGAAATGTTGGGGGGTTATGGGGGCCCTATACAGAAAAATACCTGTCACTTCTAAACGGCCCAAAGAATACTTTTGGTAAACCCCTTAAATTAAAGCTGCAAGTCTATGATTCATTTAGATAATTATTGCTTTATTTAATATCCATTGTGGTGGTGTACAAAGCCAAAATCATGAAAATTGTGTCACGGTCCAAACACTTATGGATCTGACTGTATTTGTAGCAGATGCAAAAATGGATCAGTAATGTAAAATTACATATCATCAACATAAACAAATCATTTTTGTTCAACTCCACTCTTCAATTCAGTTTTTTTTGTATAGTGTTCATTACTGAGTGCAGGCTTAGAATCCCCTCAATGTTGGTTTGTTTGTGAAAATGTAGTTAGGGGTTCAGCATTAATATCAGCAACATTGGTGGTATTAATCAGCCCTGTCTAGTTCCATGTTTTAAAGTGAAATTGCCATAATGAATATTATTTGTAAGAAAAGTGGCTTCTGTGCTGGAATATAATAGCTTCCTACATACACTTACTTTGGGTCTAATGCCAAATATACTGTATATCCCATTATATTTCTATCAAAAGCTGTCAATGTGTCCAGGGATAGCAGAATCTTTAGAAATTCAGATGCTACAGTGTTAGATTTATAACATTAACAATCACTAAAGATTTGATAGTATTTGCATTTAAACAAGTCTAGTTTATTTTTGTGATATTACAGATTTTTAGCTAGAATAGGGTATTACTGTTTAGTAAAGAGTTTGATCTATAGGGTTCTCATTCCAACAGATTATTATTATTTTTTTGGAAAAATAGTATATGACACACTGTGAAGTGTTTTTGGGAGTATGTTTTTTGCCTACATTCCTTAAACATATCTAGACTTACATATAGTTTTAAAAAGTCCACTTGATAGAATCTAGACCTTTCCCACTTTCTAGGATTGAATAGTATCTTGAATTTCAAAGGGCCTTACAAGTTTATGCACATTGCATCAAGCTGCGGCATTTCTGTTTTTCTTACACTCTAGTGTTCCCAATTGTTTATAGTATTCCTTAAACGTTATTTCTTTCATTTCAGTCAATTTTGCTCACTTTACATCTCCATTAATAATTTTTGCAATTGCATTAACAACTTCCTAATATATGTGTTGGGATAAAATCTTATGTGCCTCTTCTCCACGTTCATAAAAATACTGACATGATGTAAGAATGTTGTTTTGCTAATTAAAGGCAAATATTTCCAGAAGTTGAAGATATCAGTAGTGTCTCTTTACACAGCAGTATTACTCTGATGTGTTGTTCTAAGCCAGGGGTGGGCAATGTCAGCCCTGGAGAGCCGCAGTGGCTGCAGGTTTTTGTTCCAACCCAGTTTCTTAATAAGAAGTCAATGAATGCTAAGAAAGCACTTATTGCTTATGTGACATTTTGATGCTTCATTTTAGTGGTCTCATTTGCTAATGTTCCCCACCCTTAATTGCTTATTTCAATCTTAAACAGCTGCATTCACTGTTTTAATGGCTCCTTATTAGCAATAAGATGTAAATAACATAAATAACAATAAGATGTAAATAAGTCTCTAGCTTGTTTCGATTTACATCTGTGTGTGTTCATCATGCACTGCTTGATTTATTAAAACACTTAATAGAAAATGTGACAGGCTTCAAATCATTTTGATGATATCCTTGGAAAAGAAATAACCTACGATATAAGAACCTTACATTGCAGACTAACAAGCCATAACATTAAATACGGTCTGTGATTGGAAAGGATTGGTTTATAATTAAGCAATTAGGTTGGAATGAAAACCTGTAGCCACAGGGGCTCTCCAGGACCGACATTGCCCACCCCTGTTCTAAGCCTTTGTTTTTTTGTTTTTTGTTTTTTTTGCCATGTTTGGGAACAACTTATCACCATTACATAATGAGGCACTGCAGAACCCGGTGAACTTTAACATATGTATTTAGTACTGAATGGCCAATTTAGGGCACATTGAAAGGTGGACTATATTTTGTCCTTCATAAAGATGCATATTCCATAGTGGAAGTGTGTTAAACTGCATGCTAGAAGCAAGTCGTGGAAAAAAGCCTCCAAGTGTATACCTCTATGATATTCATTAGTGATATAAAGTTCTTATTGATTTTCAATTTAGCAAAATCAACTGATTTACAGAATAAGCAAAGCTGGAAAAAATTACATTTCACATCTCCTTTAAAGCATGTGAAATGATGTCTAGATTTACACAATATTTGCTATTCACAAAAAAAACAAATCAATTTAAAACACAAAGTTTAATTTAAATCTAAAATAAGGTTAGCTGTAAAGAATAAAAATTTCTGTCAGGGTCGTACTGATACATAGTAGATAGCACTGCATTCTCAAATACTGTATTTTGTACCTTACTTTGATTCCCAGCATTAGTGCATGGTTTTCATCTATATTCTAAATACATTACTCTACTAAGTTAACTGGTAAGTTAGCATGGTGAATGTAATGTGGGTATGTGCCATCCCACACCCCACATACCATCTAGGGTTGGTTCCTTCTTTTTGCCTAAAGACTGCATTCTTTAAAAACTGAACAGTTCCAATACAGCTTCTGAATTGGTATAATGTCCTGTGCCTTTCAGCCCTTCCAGCAACTGTGTAGAATGAAGGTACAAGTGACAGTACAACTCTAGGGGTATTTAATATTTTTTCCTCTAGAAAACATAAGAACTTTATTTTGCAAGCTCTCTTTTTTTATTATTGGGTATCTTCTCTAGACCATTGCTTAACCTTATGCTATGCAAACATGCTTGGATGACAAATGTTACGCTGCATTTAAAAAAAATATGCTTAAAAACAAATTAATACATTAAGTTTCATTTTTTTCAAAATGAACCCAGAACATTTAAACTGAAACCCTTGTTTTACTATAAAACTTTACTCCTGCTCAATCTTTTAAAATAATTTCTAAACAACTAATTGATTCCTGTTTAAAATGCCCATAATGGCGGCATATTCTAAATTGTAATTATGAAATAAAATAGCACAGTATATATTTTTCTGAAATACAGAAAAGTGTTTTTAGAATACATACCCCAGCTGCAGCTATTCCGAACAAAGTGATTAGCAAAAAAGGCACCAAGACGTAGCTGATGGCCACATCTCCATTGTCAACAGGTGGGTGTACTGTGGTGATATTCATATTTATATCCAAGTCTTTAAGACTGGAAACTTCCTAAAATTGGGTAATTCCTTGTGTGTCCTCCGAATGGTATAAGTCTACTGTTGTCTTCCAGCTCAAGAAAAAGCAGTAATATTCTTTTCAGTACAAGTGAAAAACTGGGAATTTGTCTTCCACAATGCAGTTGTTTTCCCTTCATCCTCACAGCACATGTGACATCTGCATTCTTTCGTCTTTGCTAAACTGTGTGAAATGCACAGTAACTGCCCACAGAAACCTGGAGAAAAGGAAGAATAGAGAATGTCAGCTGTTAAAAGTGCATATAATGTAGACCAGGGATTCACAAAATAATCAAGTGCTCACTAAAATGTAACAGACTGTACTTAGCTAACACTATTTTAGATGAGTTTTTGTAAATTCCATGCCTTTAACATAAAATTGTATAAAAATCAAAGGAAATCTTTATTTTGAAAAAATATAAATTTAGACATTAACACTTTCTACAGATTCACAAAAACATTAAACATATCCATGTCACACAGTTGTTGCTAATCTAATTTATACAAGGTATTAGGAAAAACTGAAAATTCAGTTTATGTGCTAAAAAGGCATTGTTATGGAAATGTGTAACACTTAACCAAATATTTTAAAATATCAACTATAAAGACATTTAGTGCAAAACAAGTTTCAATGGACAGAGATATCACCACAAGAAACAATACCATGCACTTTATAATCAACTTTTAAATGGATTTAAAGCATCATATTGCATTTGTGTCCTGCGGTGGGTTGGCACCCTGCCCTGGATTGGCTCCTGCCTTGTGCCCTGTGTTGGCAGGGATTGGCTCCAGCAGACCCCCGTGACCCTGTGTTCGGATTCAGCGGGTTGGAAAATGGATGGATGGATATTGCATTTGTCAGAAAATGATAGCATATATGCATGTTATAATTTGATCAATCTACTTGTTAAAAGATATAAAATTAAACAGATGAAAAACACTAAACACTGGTCAATATAAGGCTTCCCTATTTAAAGATTTAGAAGGATGGAAATAAAGAGATTAAACTAGTCAAATTGAGGCTTCAGACCAACCAAAGGCACCACATAAAGCTGAGATTTCTGACAGATCATCATGTAACAGTTTGAATATATTTGTGAAAAGTAAAAAACAGCATTTTTAAATGTTAGATTTGAAACACTTTACACTTTTTAGTCAATTAGGGAAAAAAGACAAAACTGAACCCTCTGTCTTTATCACGCGCTGCTAGGGTCATGTGAAAAATCAACTGAATACCAATCCAAATTTAAATACCAAAGGGCCTGTGGCAGAAGGCTGTACTGTATAATATGGCTGTATAAATTACAATCACATATTTGTAAAGCAGGGTTATTTTGAGTGAGTTGTGAAATTGAACTCCCAAAATGCTTTTCCCTATATTTAACTCCATACACACACACTACCGGGACAAAAAACCTTTTTCACTGTAACACAGCAAAGTTCAAAAGTCTACACGAGGTCCCCTCATGTTCTCAATGTGAAACGTCAGTCCATCCTGGAGCTTTCAATGATGCCAGCTTAGTGTCACTTATTATTCTAATATTCCCGTTCTTCCAGTGTGGGTGGAAATTGCCTGTACTCAGAAACGGACCTAAAGTAACCAGGAAAACGTTGAAATTTCAATCAGGCACCGACTGTCCCAGGATTCGAGTTCAGTCTCCGGGACTGGTAGGGCAGCCGTGCTGGCAACTGCGCCACCATGTCTCCCCATTAACTGTATAACACAACACATAATAGTAATGAAATTACATCATCAGTCAGTCCATATTTATACGCCATTATGTCTTTCCACACACTGCAGGTGTTTTTTGAAAGCCATTTGCCATTAACCTATAATTGGTATATATTAACATTGTTGTTTTAGGCTCCCTGACATACACTGAAAGAATTAAAAGTCAGTGTATTCCATTCATGTTTTTAATAACGTCTAAAATGATTGTTTAAATGCATTTCAAGTTTTGCTTCGACTCTGCGCGTTATACAAAACAGGAACTAATTTATTTCAACATTCTCATAATTTTCACAAATTATGCATAATCCTGCTGTCCTTTCTAGCGAAATTCAAGCCGAAACAAGTGCAGTTCACGTATGTGTTTACACGAATTTTTCAGCCAATAACAAAACAAAAAGTTTTTAACTTCTCAAGCAGGTGAAACCACTCGGGTCCAAGGCGTCCCCCCCCACGGCGCATCTGAACATGACGGTCATACGTCGTTACATGTGACTGGCATTAGAATGAGGAGGGTCCATCACTCACTCAGTGTTATCCGCGAGAACAAGTCTAACATCTACAACACCGCGTTTGGCTCTTTTGATTTCCTTAATACGGCGCCGCTGTATAAATCTTTTTACCTCCCCTTTTGTTGGTCGATTTTTTTCTTCCACAGCACCTCTTCAGCCTTCTCACTCACAGAAGAGAAGCAGCGCAGAGCGTCGGCCCAACCCCGAAACCAGGAACAACGGCGGTAACCAATCACTGAGCGCGCTGTAGTAAGGCGCGAAAGCGGTAGAGGGCGCGAATGTCTATTAAGGCTGCTGCTTTTCAACATTGATGAAATGATGTTTGTTTGGGAAAGACAGCCCAAAGACATGCAGGTTAGGTGAAACAGCGCGTGCGTGCGTGCGTGCGTGCGTGCGTGTGTGTGTGTGTGTGTGTGTGTGTGTGTGTGTGTGTGCGTGCATGCGTGTGCGTGCGTGCGTGCGTTCACTATACAATCAACTGACATCTTTGTCCCCTGGCTTGTGTCAAGTGTTTCCTCTGAGGTTCCCGACCCTGAAGAGCGGGTTTGGCAAATGGAGGGGTGGATGGTAAGAAATCATGCATACATTGAAGGTATGGACCAATGTTTTACATTATGGTTTATATAATAAAGCGAGGCCCGCGTATATATAATGTTGTGCACGTTATGCATTGAGAAGACTGCCCTCTGGAATCTTTACAGTGTATATCCTTTGTTTTATTTACAGTTAGAGTGATATTTATATTGGGTTATAAAGGAACACACTCGTCCGAGAATCAGGGATAATGGCCCTTCAAAAAACAAAAATGTAAATGGCAAATCACAACTTAAATTTTTACAAACGATACAATTGCACCGGTTTTACCAAACAGTGTTCAATGTGTAGTCTTAGCACTTGTCAAACGATTGTGCTGACACCTACTGGTTAGCGAAGTACAAACAAGCTTATTCTCGAAGCAGTGAGTTCAGGCTCCCCACCTAAATCAAGGAATGAATCTTTTGAATAAATTGTAAAAAAAAAAAAAATGTTTAAACTTCTTTAATCCTCCAAAAAGCTGTGTGTAGTCGTTTTTGTCCGCTGCGTGTATTTTTATAATAAACAGTAAATCTGAACCAATGTCCCTCGATGAGGCGTTCTAATCATAAACAGGAAAAACAACTGGACCAAAGTATGCTAGCGTAAGGAATGCTGTGATTTACTTCATGAGGTAGAAGTTCATAATAAACACGAATTGCCACCACACGACGAAGCACCTCATGTCCCAGCCTTGCAAATGGAGTGGAACAGTGTGAATACTGCCACCAACCCTAGAGTTTTCCATGCAAGTTGGAGGACCTGCTTGCAGGGCTGGACAAATAATAATCACTGACGTTGAAAGAGTCTAAATCGATATCTCACATGCTTATGTTCTGGGAGTGGTTCTTAAAGGGTAGGGCCATCGGTAAAGATTCAAATATCAAAAATATATTCGCGATCAGCAATTTCGCAATTGCATAAAACGACACTTTACGTACTAGTATTAGCGATCCCCATTTTTTTCAGTTTTATGAAAATAGGTTACTTTGACCACTCTTAGCCCATTGGGGGTGAACTGCTGTCGTCGGTTGATGTTATTTGCACAGCTTGAAGTCCTTCTGCACATTTTTTCTGAAGACACTATTGATTTTCTCAATAAGGGTGTAATTTTCAGCACAAAAATATGGCTAAAAATGAGTGTGTGTGGGGGGGGGGGTTGTTTTTGTTTTTTTGCTGGACTAGTGGGGACAAAATAGACGGGGAACGCATAACTAGACATCAAGAAGAGCCGAATGGTATATCATATGTGGGGGTTTTCTTGGCTGAGTCAGGAAGTGCCGATTGGTTTGTTGGGTTACATACCCTAATAACTTATTCTAATAAAAGTCTATTCTACTACACTATAACTTATTCTAATAAAAGTCTATTCTACTACACTATTGTTCTTTTCCTATCTCTTAGGTTGAGCTGTTACCCTTGAAATTTCTGTGTATGTGACAACTGTCCAGTCTTCTTGTTTACAGGACATCTGCTGCTCCCTTAATCCATCTCCTAGTACAAATTGTGCATTACATGAAACATTCTCCTAGTATGTTCTTGTTTTTTATTTACTTAACCATTTCAGTAGTTCTGTTTATGACATTTCTAAAACAAATGCTTATATATTTGAATGTGCACTGCAAACCAAAATACGTAGCTATTGTTACCTTCGAATTATTCTCTCACAGTCCTCCCTTTGTGACTACTTAAAGTCTCACTATTTTTTTTAGAAAAGGAATCCGTGCAAATCAGTCTCAGAATTGTCTCTGATAACTTTTAAGTATGATGATATTTACCTAGTCCTATATTTTCATCTGTGATCAGGCTATTTAATAATACTGTTAGTGATGACACAGACAGCACAAGTATTAAATTTAAAACCTCAAAAGCTGTTAACTCAGTCGCAAGGACATATACAACAATAACCAGAGATATAGTTCTGATATAATGAGTCATGCTCACATCTGCAAAGTTTCCCTGATTTCTAGCCAGCTGTGATCTATACTAGTTTACCTTGCTGATAAGTAGGTGTCAACACATTCCCTTCAGTAAACATCAGCAGTACTTTCATTGATGCAAGTCACCAGCCCGGCACTTTAAGGAAAATAGATAATGTCTCACTAAAAATTCTGATCTCTATTATATGTTCGTCTGCACAAGTTAAAAATATTGGTGTTATTCTTGATCTCTCACTCTCCTTTGATTCACATATTAATAATATTATCAAGGTTGCCTTTTTCCATCTTATGCACATTTCAAGGATACGTCCATTGCTCTCTGATATTGCAGTGAAACACTTATTTTTGCTTTTTTCACTTCACTACATGATTATTGTTGTTCGGTATCCCTGCTCAGAGCCTAAACCAGGTTGAATATGTACGAGATTTAGCAGCAAGGGTAGTTTCACATCTAAAACATTGGGAGCATATTACTCCTACACTTTTAAAATTCCATTGGCTACCTGTTCCTTTCCACATTCAATATAAACGTTTAGTTTTAAGGCTCTTCATGGTCTAGCCCCTCTTTACCTGTTTTCTTTAGTAAGTCGATATACTCCATCATGTTCACTTCCTTCTTCTGACTCCTTGCTGTTAACCATTGTACTGTGCAGATTGCATACCTGTGCAACAGGGCTTTTAGTGTATCAGAACCACAGTTATGGAATGCCCTGACTTTGGAGCTTTGTACATGTACCTCACTTACAGTTTTTAAATTTAAGCTTAAAATCTATCTTTTTAATATCTGTTGTTCTTGTTAATTATGTTTGTGTAGTAGACTGTTTGATGTTATGTCCTTTGACCCAAGAAGTCACAGTATTATTTACTTGTCCTGTATTGCCACCAACGTGTTAAGTTTAAACCATATTCGTCCTGAGTATTCCTCCAAAACACTTGTTATATACCATCGCATAAGTTTGCCATAACTTTTCAATTTCAAATTTCCCTTTTTGTTAAAGTCTATATTATTCACTATATTATTAAAAATAAATAACCAATAATGCTATCATTAAATTGACTTTAACTGATAATGCTGCAATTGGTAATGTGATGATAATCAGTAATATAATACTAAATACAGTAGTCGTGTTAAATGCTGATTAACTACAGGAAGTGGGTAGTGAGCATGGACATAGTCCAAATCACATAAAAACATTAATACTTAAATGTAATCTGTCTTCTCACATCAAAAATCAATGGGCCTATAAAACTATCTCTCTAAAACATTTACTCTTACACAATGCTTTTACACTAGGTTCTGACCATGTTATGCTAATCACATTTTCTGAACTATTCAATTATATTATCCTAGTTGTTATACAGTTTAAATCTTAAAGCAATTTAAAATTTAGAATAATCATGCCATTTTTCCATTAATAAAACAATAATTACAAATATTCAATAAATACATGTTGCATGAAAAGAGTTTATTTGCCTTGCTGTGCTTTCACATAGCTAGCTTGTCTTCTTATATCATCCATACCACCATCAGATATTAGGGTGTGACAGAATTCCTTCTATAATGGGAACGTATTATGATAGTCAGGTTTTGGGGTCCAATACCCCACAGCAAAGGATATTAATATCTCAGACTCTTGGTCCAATGCAGACAGATGCCATCTACAATTCAGGACCATGATGATCTTTCAGCGTCAATGGTCACCAATACAGTTGAGTGGTTATCAGCAGGGACTCGTGATCCCTTGGACTGGAACTTTGGTACGTTGTCCAGTAGCCACAGGCTTGATCCTCTCTCTGGTAAGGCTTGTTATCATTGTAGTCTGTTTGTTTGCAGACCTTTGTTACAGCCCAGTCTCCAGGTGTTCTAATTCAATTACTGCTGTCTTTGATGAGCTAGGAAAAACGGTGTAAAGAACTTGAGAGTTTTGCTCAGTGTTAGTCAGTATTGCAATACTTCATCTGTAATTGCTGAAAGTTACTTATGAATCCGATATTAATATCTCATGAGGTGTTAAGCCTGTTTCATTGGGTGGTACCCCTTATCAACAATAATGCTAGCAGCAAAAATGATAGTCATTTTAATCCAGTTTTGTGCTTGTATCTTGACCAATTTGATTTTAATGTTCAAAGTGAATTCTGCAGGTACTATACACAATGTACAGTACAAGTTTCCATTCGATGTAACTATTGTCTATCTCTCTATATATAAAAGAAAATCCTGGAATGGAAAGCAAATGCAAGGCTAAGATATGTGATAATCTTGAAAGACATTTTAAAGACCCGCGAGACCAAGGAGACTTGCCACGTTGCGTCTCGCAGGGACCGTAAACATGAGACTTGGTGCCAAGAGATTGTCCCAGGGCCGTAGCAAAAAGGACAGCGGCTGTACAGGCTTTAAAAAGATCGAAGGGCAGTGCGACAGCAGCTACCCCAACCGAACGCAAGCGTTATACATCCTGCAAGAAAGAATTCAACCACGCCCGGGGCCAATAATAAAAGACAGGTATTGCTTTTACAACGTCACGTGAGACCAGGCAGTGAGCCATCATTTAAAACAAGTCAACAGACCTCTAAGCTAGCAGTTGTTGGATTGCTTCTGGCAGGCAAGCATCATGTGTTCCCAGCTCTTAAAACAACGTCATGCGACAGGCAGAAGAGGCAGCTAGCAAGCAGCAAAAAGGCAGCAAATGATCCAAAGGCATATCCTTAGCGTACATTCAGCCGCAACACCCTTCACAACACGAGCAGTATTAAACGTCTGGGAAGAAAGAGATGTAACCACGCACGTGGCCGAAAATAAAGGACAAGTATTGTTTTTACAAAAGTTTTTAAAGTAAAAGTGAAAATAATGCATATGTAACAATTCACAAGAAAGTAACAATCTCTTTTAAATTGTAGATTGCCTGCCTAAGGTAAAGTCATCCCTGATGAATGGGGATGTGGGAATGAGGGGTCCTTTCATCGGATTAGCGCTATTTCAGATGTGGAATGGCAAAATGGGGGAGGCAGCTTGATGAATGAGGTCTCCAGGACTTAAAACAAATCCAAATCATATTATGTGATATCATCTAATGTGAAATTCTACTCCGTACTTCTAGAATTTATATTTTTATAAAATTTTTATACTGTATTGAGGATTTATTCTGTTCTATGTATTGTACTGTACGGCTCAGAATTAAAAGACAATGAGTAAAATGACAAAGTAGAACTTCATAAAGACGTTTACAAACGTTGGCGCTAAACACATGCAGAGCAGGTTAGAGACTATGAAACCAGGGAAATTAGAAAGGCTCAAAAAAAAAAAAAAAAAAAACGGCACTATACACTTGTGGAGAAAGTTAAAGGATATGAAAGTAGGAAAATTAGAAAATATAAAAAAAGAAAGTAAAGATCGCAGTAGCGCAAACAAACAAACTGCCTCATTTAACTGCACCAGTCTAACTTTGGTTTTGCACAATAATCACTACACTATTGCACCTTAACACTTAATTCTACTTTATTCATATAATTTTACTTATTTATTATGTTCTACTATACTGTTATCTTTCAATCTATGACTTTTTGTTAATCTAACTGATATTCTTCTAACTTTGCACAGTTTTTGATAAGCGGATCAGGATGCATTTCACTGCGTGTTGTCTGCACATGCATTTATTGGTTACTTTGTTAGTGTATATATATTTATCTGTCTGCTTATTTAAAAAGCTAAATTCACCCCAGGAGTCAAAAACGTTCTGTCTAGCCCTTGTACAAAAACCTAGACAAAAGCTGGGGTATCACCTTGGTAACCCCATGTACTTTTGGAACTGTGAGAGGAAAATAGCATGACTTTACAGGCAGGAGTCCAATGTAGAACTCTACTTACTTTTTTACTTTGTAAAAAAAAATTATTAACTGCTGATGATGTAGATCGTTTTGTCTGTGCTGAAATTCCAAACAGAGAAACCTACTCTGACCTCATTAAAAAGATTTAGCATATTGGGACTCGCAAGATTACAAACATTGTTTTTACAGAAGTTCTGAAATAAAAATGAAACTAATGAAATAGCAACAATTCAAAGAAAAAAAAAATCTTAAAAGTGTGTATCCGGAAAACCAAACATGGGGGTTGGCGAGCGAAGCAAGTAGGGGGCAAAGCTCCCTAGTTTTCAAAATAGATGCCTTAATCAAAAAAAATCCTCTATAGTTGTATCTAGCTTGCTCACTTGAAAACCTATCCATCATAACAAGTAAATCATCACAATATAAAATAAAGTCAATCTTAATATATACCAAAGGGAAAAACATTTAGTTGTCTTGTAATATTTAAACTATTGGCACATAACCTTTGCTGTTATGCAAATAACTTTTGCAAAATAAAATGCATTTTAATCCAACCTTTACACCCTTAGAGGGAATGTGGAGCAAGAAGTTATCGCTGAGTGTAAAATCTAATTATTAATATAACAATATAACTACCCTACAGAGAACATACATGACAAAAGAAAAGAGAATGCAGAATGGTGTGGAGGTTATTAGTTAAGGAGCCACGTTCTACAGATGTTGCTGTAGGAATTAACATTTGAAAAGGACTTTTAACCCCTCATCCCTCAACAAGAATCTGGGCAGGCATTTATCACCCCCTTTTCATAGAGTAATGGATAGTAATATAAATCTAGTGTCTTCCAGAGGACATCTCTCAGTCAGCACAGCAAGTAGAAATCAAATGGAATGAGATCAAAATAAACTAAGCGGGTTGGACAATGACTGACTGACAGTTTGGCTCCATGTTCCCTTTTTCCAATTCAGAGTACAGTATTGTTCAAATAATTGCAGTTTTAGAATTTCTATCATGTACAAAAGGAATTTATATTTCACTTTATCTAAGGTTAGCAGGGAAATTCATATAAAGTATATTTTATCAGGGCGGCACGGTGGCGCAGTGGTAGCGCTGCTGCCTCGCAGTTAGGAGACCCGGGTTCGCTTCCCGGGTCCTCCCTGCGTGGAGTTTGCATGTTCTCCCCGTGTCTGTGTGGGTTTCCTCCCACAGTCCAAAGACATGCAGGTTAGGTGGATTGGCGTTTCTAAATTGGCCCTAGTGTGTACTTGGTGTGTGGGTGTGCTTGTGTGTGTCCTGCGGTGGGTTGGCACCCTGCCCAGGATTGGTTCCTGCCTTGTGCCCTGTGTTGGCTGGGATTGGCTCCAGCAGACCCCCGTGACCCTGTGTTCGGATTCAGCGGGTTGGAAAATGGATGGATGGATATATTTTATCATTTCCACATAAAGTCCCTTACATTATTTCAAAGGTCATTTAGATCAGTAGAATTTTTTTTAAACACATCTATGAATATCTCTTAACATGATATCTAAAAGCTAAACATTTCTTTACACATATCCCAATTATATTATTTTAAGCTATCATTTCTACTTTTACTTTAGAACTACTAAAATAACTTTCTTCCTTTAAAGCATGGCCAATACCCAAAAGGAAAGTGATGTACACACTTTACCATACTGTTCTTCGCACCTAATCATATTATTTGCAGAGTGTTCCGAATTTTGTGCATACTTGTTATCAATCACTTCATCCTTTCAAGCAACACCGCATATTTTCACATATTGGTAGCTGAGCAGTACTGTATAGTCATTAATCAAAGTAAGGAGTACAACTTTAGATCATTGATCTGAAACCAGAATCCTGGAACTGGCAGGCAACAGTGCTAACCACTGTGCCACATCAGTCTTATTCATGTCAATTTAAATAAGAAAATAATACTCAAAGTCTAATTACAAAACAGATTATGGATGACACAAAAACTGAAAACAATGCAATGTCTTTGATTAAAGTATGTTTTTCTATCAGCTTTAAATGTTACAAACTACCCCTGGAACCCTAACTACAAACTCCGCATTGCCCTGTTTTCAAGCTATGCAATGGTACATGGTGAAGTGTGTGTTTGTCCATGAGAGAGAGTAGATTTTAACCCACAAGTAGCTATGGGGTGTTTTTAGTCAGCAGCTAATACTTACAATAAGTGAAACTGGTAAGATTTGTTATAGTCTGTATTCTTTTGATTTATGTGTATTAAAGAGTGAGCACATGTCAGGATTGTGTCTGATATAACTTCAACACATGAAAGCTTCTTAATTAACATCTATGTTTATATCTTTGAATATGTGTAAATTTAATTTTGGAATGAATGCTTCAGTAGCTTTAGGTTTTCTTTGATTATTTCATACATTACTGTTTCTACAATTAACAGCTAAAATACAGTTATGAAGTAGAACGACATTTGTCCACCTGAGTTAGGATAATGAAGGGGTTGGAACATATCCTGGCAGCATTAGGAGCAAGGCAGGAATCACTTCTGGACAGACACCAGTCTATTGTAGCCTTTGTAATATAAATCTACTTTGCTATGAGAACCTTGTTGTTCAGGTAAATGTAATTTTTTATAATGGATTTATATTGCAGACTGTCTATTTAACTGATCAGCATTAAAAAAAGCAGTTGATTCTTAACAACCAGTTGTAGGTGACAATGACAATGTAACAGATCCACTTAAGAAGAACAGGCTGTCATATGCAGCTGTGTCTTTTAACGTTAAATACTACTTTCTATATAGTAGTCCATAATCAGTCTGAAAAAGATTACAGTATATCAAATAAATGCGGTCATTTGACATGGTCAAAACTATATAATATCCACAGATGCACATATATATTGTAAATAAATCTTTCATCTGACATGGTCAAAACTATATAATATTAGCAGATGAAAATATATATTGTAAATAAATCTTTCAGTGTTGACATATGGTCATGTCCTGAACAGAGAGGTCACAAAGAGGGCTGGGGCGCCACAAACCGCCCTGTTTGACAGTTGCAATGAAAACCAAATATATATAGTTGCCCTTTCTATCCCTGGTTTCTGCATCTGTGGATTCAACCAACTGCAGATTGAAAATATTTTAAAAAAATTCCAAAAAGCAATATTTGAATTTGTAGAGCACTACAGCATGTTGAATCCACATGAATGAAGTGATGTGTTGGCCTAGTCTTTAAGACGCCAGCTCCGGGGGAGTGATCAAGTTAGGTGAATGAAATTGGCCCTCCACTCCTGCCTCCCCGTTTAGTAATAATCTTTCGACTGTTTTACCTACATAAACTTTATTATGATTTTTACTTTCACTGTACTCAAATTTGAACGTCTTCTTGGTTCACAATAAAGCATACAGAAGCTGAAGTTCATGGAAGTGTTAGTGATGCTAGTGCTATAATAAGTGATCTATGGAATGCTGGAACCGTTTGCGAGTACCAGGGTATGATGATGTTTATATATAAACAGGGTGATTCTTAATGGGCAGGGTCCTGAGGTATGATGTATTACTGTCTTAATAATGAAGCAATCCAAACAAAATAAAGATCACAGTTTACCTGGATAAATGTATGAACAAGTGAGACATGGCACTCTTTTTGACTTTTTTGTGAATGAACTGAACTTGAACTTTGCAAGAAGAAGGCAACCATTTCCAACACCAGATGAGACTGTATAATTTACACATTTATCAAGGTATGCGCTGTATTTATTTTGTTTTTATTGCTTCATTATTACGTTAGTAAAAATTCAGAAAGTCACCTTTAACGCTCTTCTAATACACCAAGAGGTTGTGTCAACATTAATATGTTCTTCTTAATTTTCACAGTTCATAAGCTCAATGATCAGGAGAACTTTGATGTAACTTCCGCTCTCTCCTGCAAACCCTGCCTTTTCTGGGATCCCAGTATAAAATACCCACATCAACGAGAAAGAAGTGCTCAGAAGGAACCACCAGAGCAGACTGTTCACTAGTCACTTTCTTTTCTTTAATGTAACTTTGTGGCAGTTTATTGGAAAAGTTTTGCACCCTTGTGTGCTTGTTACTTTGCTATTATTTTCTCAAATTACACAGGGTTGTTAGCATGTTCTCAACATTTTATTAATGAACTCATATCTTTATTACTATATATATATATATATATATATATATATATATATATATAATGTATAGTCACACGCATGCGCATTGGGGGCAGCTTAAAGGCTCAGATAATGGTAATTTACCACCGGAACACAAGAGGGCACTGTTGTCTAATACATTGTGACTTCCTCCCTCTGCAGACCAGAAGATTGACAGCTTTAACACCTTTGATGTCACTTCTGGTGTCTGCCTGCCTGGAACCACCTCTTCCTGCCAGAAGTCCTTTTCAGTGAGAGCTCCACCATCTTGAGCAGTCTATTTTGGAGACTTTCATCTACAGCAGCATTTTACTTTTCTTTCAGTGTGTTTGTAAACTCATATTTTGTTTATGTTATATGTGTTTGCCTTTGAGTGCCCCAACTCTTCACAGTTGTCTGTGTTTTTTCTTACAATGTATATAATACGACTGAAACTCTTTATCGACAGAAAATAAAAATCTTTCCTTTCTGTTGTTATTTTGCTGACTCACCTGTCATTAGCCCATCAAAATGTTGTTTAAGAAGCACCGTAATTGGTTCAGTTGTACCTCAAAAGCAGCTCAGCTTCTCCTCTTGGTCACAGTTGCTGCACAGGGGAGAACAGAAGGCTGTTAGGTGGCCGTGTGACTTCTTTGTGTATCATCGCAGTCTGAAGAACAGACGTTTTCCTTGTGTCTGAAAATTATACTATATATACTATATAAAGAATTTTATTAAACAAACGCTGTTTCCATGGGTATTCACTGGTCACTAACTAGAATATTCACTGTGAAATCCCACATCCAATGGTATATGCCAGGTCAGATTTTTACAGTCAGTTTTATTACAGGGAGGTAGCATAATGTCTTAGTGCTGCTCACAGATTAAGTATCCTGTATTTAAATCTAAATGTATTTGTTGCCTTCTTTGCATACTCCTCCCTGTATCTTTGTGGTTTTCTTCTCACATCAACAAAAACATGAATGATAGATGTAGTCATGATTTTAAATTGGCCAACTGTTAGCAACTGTGGGTATGCACTTGTGTGTGCCACCTTTAATGGACCAATGACATGTCCAGAGTGTTTCTTGCCTTAGATTCTGTGCTGTGGAGATAAATTGCAGTTCTCCACAACCCTATATTGAATTAAGCAGGTTTAAGAATTTTTTGTGTACTATATGTAAAACACATATCTGTGTGCAAGCTCCAGGCTGTATTTACAGTATACCCAGAAACAAGAGGACATACTTGTTAGTAAAATATTTTGTACATTTTGTGTTTAAAAAAAAATGCATGAGAATATATACACGCTTCAAAAAACAAAATGCCCCCTTATGTTTATTATAAGCACGTATTATTTTGTAATGTATCACTCAGTAAACAGAAAAAATTAAGAGTTTCTAATATAAACAGCATTTTTTGTCTTCTTTTTATACCTAGATAGTTTCTCATATGCATATATTTGTATTTCCTTTTACAGTAGATGCATTTTTTACTCAGTGTGACAAACAGCAGTGTAAACATTTGTGTGAAAAGTATGTAAATACATGCATTTTCCTATGTACTGTATGTTTATAATTAGTATAATAAAGGAACTGCTTAACAGACACCTGCTCCAAGATGTCTCAAATGGGGGATATGTGACCATGTGGGTTCTAACCTATCCCATTGATAATAATAATAATAATTCATTACATTTATATAGCGCTTTTCTCAGTACTCAAAGCACTATCCACACAGGGAGGAACCGGGAAGCGAACTCACAATCTTCCACAGTCTCCTTACTGCAAAGCAGCAGCACTACCACTGCGCCACCTGTGGGAAAACAACCATCTACTTTGCTGAACTAAACAGGCAGCACCTCCCACCTCAGATGCTTACATTGCTTATGACTGTAGCAGCAAGACATCATCTTATCTCCCTGTAACAGGCTCTGGCTGATTCTTTTACAGTTTGTGAATGTCTTTACCGTCTGCTGAAAGTATTGTGGGCAGAAAAGACACACAATCCACTGGAATTAAGCCTGAAAACATTGTATAGCTAATGTTGTTGCTGAGTCTTCATTGGAAGTGTATGTGTTGTCTTATAGCTGCAGTAGTGGGAGTAAATTCATATATATATATCAATTAATTCACATAGTTGTCTGATATTTGATATTTATAGCTTTGTCATTATAAGTATAAATAACACAAATAGTGCTTGATGCACCTACTTTATAACTATAAAACCACTAAAAGTTCCCAAGAAGATAATTTGGACAGATTTGTTCTAAATCATAACGACAGAAATTATATCTAGTGGTCTTTTGTAAAATTTAGTTTATTTAGTTTTCAAACTGACTCCTTCCAGTTGTAGGTGTGTATGGCAGATCTCTGTTTCACGTTCTTGCCAGAACTCCAGAACTATGAAGTGATCTATACAATTTATAAACTGGAGTTAAAGGGGACTGCTCCAACCTCTGTTGTGGTTAAACCCTAGCCACTAGGCCAAGAGCACTAAACATATAGAAAGTACAGATCTTATAGATGCTTGTAATTGGTTATAAAGGAAGAAGCGGATGTTTTTCCATTGATTTCTTTTTTTTGTTTTCTTTTTTTTTTTAAATTTATTTATTGATTTTATTGAAATCACACAACATTCCATACAAATACATCAATTTTACAAGAATAGGATTGAAAACAAATAAACCCCACCCCTGAGAGAAAGAGCATGGGCAGCAGAATAAAACTTAAACCTAGTAAAAATAAGCAAATAGATAAATTAATAAGTGAATATAGATAAATGGAGAAGAAAAATAATAAAAAAAAGAGAATAGGGAGAGAATCTGCTTCCTCAGTGCTTTAAAATCTTATTCTAAAATGTTATTGATTAGATCCTGTCAGGTTTGGAAAAATTTCTGCACAGATCCTCTATGTGAGAATTTAATTTTTTCCAATTTAAAATAATATATAACATCAGATACCCATTGACTTAAAAGGGGAGAGTTAGGATTCTTCCAGTTGAGCAAGATAAGCTTACATGTCAATAGTGTAGTAAAGGCAATTACAGTTTGTTTGTCCTTCTCCACTTTAAGCCCATCTGGAAGTACACCAAACACAGGTGTTAGTGGATTAGGAGGGATTATGACACCAAGGCTATTTGAAAGGCATTTAAAAATCTTGGTCCAAAATGATGTTAATTTGGTGCATGCCCAAAACATGTGACCCAGTGAGGCTGGAACTTGATTGCAGCATTCACAGGTTGGATCTTGCCCTGGTAAAATTTTGGACAATTTTAAGCGAGACAGATGTGCTCGATATATAATTTTTAGTTGAATAATTGTATGCCTTGCACATACGGAGCTCGAGTGAATTATCTGCATTGCTACCTTCCACACCTTTTCTGATTTGTTGAGGGAGAGATCCTTTTCCCATTGTCCTCTTGGATCTTTGAAAGGGAGGGACTGTAAAATGGTTTTATATATTGCAGAGATGCTGTCTAAGTCCTTGAAACTGATGAATATATTTTCCAGTATAGAGGGAGGTGGGAGATGAGGGAAATTGGGCAGGTTCTGTTTAGCAAAGTTTCTAATTTGAAGATAGTGAAAGAAATGTGTTGCTGGAAAGTTAAATTTAGAATGTAATTGTTCGTAGGATGCAAAGACGTTGTCTATGTACATATCCTTAAGTGATTTAATCCCAAATGTTTTCCAGACATTAAAAACTGCATATGTTTGCGATGGTTGAAAAAGGTGGTTCTCGTGCAGTGGTGCCACCGATAAAAGATTCCCTATCTTAAAATGTTTCCTACATTGGTTCCATATTCTGAGTGAGTGAAACACTATTTAGTTATTAGAATATTGGCGATAATTTGCATTTATTGGGGTGCAAAGCAAGGAATATAAAGATGAACTGCAGGATCCTATTTCTATTGCAGACCAAGCCTGCATATGTTCATCTATTTGTGTCAATGTCCAGGTTTTAATATGTTGTATGTTTGCTGCCCAGTAGTAAAATTGAAAGTTAGGTAGAGCCATGCCACCTTCTGCATTTGGCCTTTGTAGGGTCGCTCTTTGGATACGTGGATGTTTTGAATTCCAAATAAATGTGGTTATGGTTGAATCTGATTTCTTAAAGAATGATTTATTGATGTATATTGGAATATTTTGAAATAAAAAGAGAAGCTTAATGAGGATATTCATCTTAACAATGTTAATTCTTCCAGCTAAAGTGAGATGAAGGGTTGACCATCTATGCAAGTCTTGCTTGATTTTTTCCATACAGACAGCGAAATTTTGTTGATAAAGAGCTTTATGTTTACTTGTGATGTTTACCCCTAGATATTTGAACTGATCTGCGATGATTAAAGGGAAGGTGTCCAATCTAATATTGTGTGCTTGAGAATTCACTGGAAAGAACACACTTTTAGTCAAATTAATTCTGAGACCCGAAATCTTTTGGAATTTTGTTAGTGCTGTTAGGACTGTAGGCACAGTATTTTGCCATTGATTTCTTCTGTGCATATAAGACCAACCTTTTAATTGAATACTGGTGCAAACATTTGTCCATCAAGGTTGCCAAATGTTGAGTTATGGCTTCCTGTATAAAAATGTTGCATATGCCCTTTTCCAAGCTCACTTTGAAATGTATAAAAGCTAAATTTGTCAAAAAGCTACACACATTTTCTCAGCAGCTTCAGACCATGCATGCACATTTCCGCTCGGTTCTGTAAACGGGTGGCACCCAACATCAAAGCAGTGCTACTGTTTCTGTGTGGTTTCCCTTTCTTTTTTTGACTCATATCCATGACACAGGCTTTATCAAATTCACCAAAAATTAATTGCATAACATTTACAAATTTAAGGCACTTGTTAGTAATCGGTCTGTAACAATGTAATGATGTACGGAATGGCCAAACTGTTCCAACTACCATGGCTGATTTAGCATTGTTAGAAGACATCACAAATGAAAGAATTAGAAGAGAGTGCATATTTAGAGATCATACTGATTTCTTGTCCCATGATGATTACTGACTTTTAAGTCAATTTAAATTTCCAAAAGCTATCGTCTTGGAGCTGTGTGCTGAACTGGCGCTGGCTTTACAAAGGCAGACTTTGAGAAATTGTGTTCTACCTGTTCCTTTGCAAGTTCTGTCCACCCTCGGGTTTTCAACCACAGAAGCTTTTCAACAGGAACTGGCTGACCGATTATTTCTCAGTCATCACTGAGTCACACCATGACAGCTGTATGAGTTGGTATTATTCACTTGTCATCCCGATATATAAGATTTCCTTACACTGTGGTTGAACAGGCAAACATAAAAGCGTAATTCGCAGCAATTTTCAGTTTTCCAAATGTAATCGGAGTGTTCAATTGCATACACATCACTATAAAGGTGCCTTCAGAGAATGAATTTGCATAGCAAGCATTTCCATTCTTTTAATGTGCGAATTATCTGTGATGCAAAAATCCGTCTCATTAATGTTGTGGTAACTATATAACACAATTACATAGATGAAAACAGACACCCATTGAAGGCATGGCTTCTCACCCCGCTCACCAACCCACTGACTGAGAGACGTTAAAATGCTAGTTATAAATGTCTATCCAATAATTGCAGCAGCTCATTGCTCTGCTTATGTAGTTTTATGCATCTGAATGTTTTTGTGCTTACGCACATTTCTAGATTTGTCCGTACGCCATGTTTTAGTGTGAATTCTAAACAGTGCGTTATAAAGTGAGGCTCCAGGTTTTTAAATGGTGCATCATGGAGACATCTCTGGCTGTCACTTTGTGATTGATCAGTCTTCTAAGATAAGACCTATAAACTGCATAACAAAGAGGCCCAGTTAGGAGAGAACTGTCACTTGAACTGAATTTAAGAGCAAAGTGGGTGGTGCCAGTTTGTCCTACATAATAAGGCTTCTGCAATCATTGTAATTCCCACTGATATGTGGGCTTGCGCTGCCTCTTACAACCTCTGACTGTTCCTGAGATCCAAGGATCAAACACCAGAGCTGCTCTCGCATCACTTCTGCTTTTTGACAGGAAGTCCAATTTCTTCCGCCCAGGACCTACAGTATTTAAGAACCTGCCTCACCAGAAGTAACCAGTCGCTCTGAGACTTGCACCTGAACAAGACATCACATTTCAACCCCATGTTAGTTTTCTTTTGATTTTTTGCCTTAGCATTTCAACCTGCCATTAAACAGAGTTCACCGCCTGGTGCTCCAACTGTTTATGTTTTTTTGTCTTCTGTTTTTAATAGACTATATCTTAAGAATGCTACTATAAACTGTTTCTGCTCCATCTGTCAAAAATGTATTTTTAATTTCCTAATGTACTGTACAAAATGAACTATATGTAATAATCTAATTGATTCCATTACATAATTGCTATAAAGCTGGTTCTCCAAGCTGTTTTTTTCTTCAGTATATTAATATTGTGTCTAGCACAATGCAACTTCCTCAATAGTCTATCACCATTTTCTGTCAGAATTAAAGCAAATATATACTGTAAAGATCTATTCAGAAAATAAGCACATGACCTTAAAATACATGCCAACATATATGCTTATTTACACTAAGCATGTATGTGAAATAATCACTCTATTTTTGCATTCTCAAACTGGCATACTTTCTTGATATAAGTTTAGCATTGTGTATGAAAATGTATACTGTATTTAAGAAAGAATGTTTTGTATTAAGGATTGCAAGGATATAATTTCTCTCTTTATTATGTTCAGTTGCTGAAAATGGTGTCCAAAATCCAAGATTGTATAAAATACAGTACCACAATTAATTTCATTCTACTGCTCACTAAACTGCTCTCATTAGCTGAGTTATAAATGCCCCACATAGGCGATGGTGTGGTATTTCACAAAGACAGAGTGTATGATATATGATGTTTGAAATAGTTAATTTGTGACATACTATATATGCTATTTCATTTCAAGTAGCTTCCAAAGATATTATAAAGTCTGTTGCTCATTTGTAATACAATAAAATGGCATTATTTACATACTCCTATTTTAGCCATTTATGACTTCTCAGGTCAGTACCAATTGTCAGTAAAATTGCTAACTGTGGAGGGAACGCTGGCGCACGCATGTTGCTGCTACTCCTCCCTGTTATCAACACTTTTCGTTAAAATTCGCGTTAAACTTTTTGCAATTGTTTACTTTCTTTTTATTGTGTATATAGTTCATGGATGCAATTGACTCAAACTGTGTTGATTTGGATTTACTTTTATTGACTTTGCCTTGACAGGGTTTGCAGCCTCAGGGACAGCCGAATCTTTCTGTGGCACACTGGACGAACCCTAAGGACATTTCTTTGCACCGTGACAATCTATGAGCCAGGGATGGTCTGTCTTCTTGATTATAATTTATACACTGGATTGCTCTCGATTCCTTCTAGACATGCTTAATGACTAAGAAATGATCTGAGGTTTACACCCAGCTGGATGCGGCTCTGGAATTCGGTTGTTGGAACCTCCGAATTTTGGTATCTTCATGTGCATTTTGTAATATCTCCTACTATGCTTTTTCTGCTGCGTGCGGCTGATCTGCGCCACCCCATCCTCCTGTCTCACCTTCTCCACTGAGCTGTGCTGCTTCTCTTCTACTATCAGATAAGTATTGCT
The DNA here is from genome assembly GCF_900747795.2 of Erpetoichthys calabaricus. Lineage (NCBI taxonomy): Eukaryota > Metazoa > Chordata > Cladistia > Polypteriformes > Polypteridae > Erpetoichthys > Erpetoichthys calabaricus. Next base: position 84,205,156 of record NC_041396.2, read on the forward strand.
CTGTACTATGCTAAAATACTCTTATGACAAACTCCATATTAAACAGTTTGTCCAGAGCAAATGGTCAGACTGGAATGTCCTAAAAGACAATGGTATGGTGCTGTGCCCGAAATATTTACATTGCGGGTCATGTCGCCGCCACAGCCGGGCTGTGAATGAAAAGTTCACCGTCAGCATTTGCTCACGAATATGCCATCCTACTCATGGCTTTGGAAATAGGAGTGTCAGTGTGCCAATTCTGCAATATGTTAAAATAAACTCTGGTCATAGATCTGTGCACAACGAACCCACATCTAGGGAATCCATTCCTGGACAGGTTTATCCATTCCTGGGAACTCGGGAATCCCGCATGTGCACGGGCATCTCACATGTGAATGGTTTTAGAAAGACAGACAGTTATTTTTAATAAAACTACTGCAATATGTTGGCACAAATAAAAGACTACCCTTATCTACAAGCAGTTCATGCTGTCATATAAGTACATGTATCTTTAGTTGCGGTAATAATCCTATAATAAACATCCCTCCTCGGGCGGACGTGGAGACAGTGAGTGACATCATCCATTCTGCTGTTGCTAATGTTACAAACGCAGCACCCTGAGGCGCTTGTGCTAATCGCTGGAGACTTTAACCATGTGACGCTGGACAAAACATTACCTGCCTTCTCCCAGTATGTGGACTGTAACACCCAAGGAAATAAGACTATTGATTTACTGTATGCAAACGTTAAAGACGCATACAGCGCCACCCCGCTGCCTGCGCTTGGGAAAGCAGATCATAACCTGGTTCTGCTTCAGCCTCACTACAAACCAAAAGTGAGGGTCCTACCTGCAACCACACGATCATTTAGGAAGTGGACCCCGGAGGCAGAGAAGGCTCTGAGAGAATGTTTTGGAACTACAGACTGGGATATCCTGCAGGGATCACATAGTGAGAACATTGAGGAAGTTGTTGACTGCACTACTGACTATATCAACTTCTGGACATTGTAGTTCCAGTAAGAACTGTACGCTGCTATGCTAACAACAAGCCATGGATTATAAGTGACATCAAGGGCCTTTTGAACCAGAAGAAAAGGGCTTTTAAAGGCGGTGATCAGCATGAGCTGAAGCGCGTGCAGAAGGAACTCCGAGTCCAGCTCAGGGCGGCGAAGGAGCAGTACAGGAGAAAGCTGGAGCAGAAGTTGCAGAATAACAGCATGAAGGAAGTGTGGGATGGGACGAAGATCATCACTGGCTGCAGCTCGAAGCGGGGTACCACCATCGAGAGAGACGTGAAGAGGGCAAACCAAATGAACAACTTCTTTAACAGGTTTGACCACCCTAACCCACTCTCACTCTCACCTCGGAGTACTGCACCCTCCACAAATCCTTCTGCTGATACCAGCATAGGGGAGACATCCCCACCCATAATTACAACAGTGCAAGTGAGCAAAGAGCTGAGGAGACTTTGTGCCAGCAAAGCAGCGGGTCCAGATGGAATATCGCCACGACTGCTGAAGGTCTGTGCATCAGAGCTGGGGGGTCCTCTACAGTGCATCTTCAACCTGAGCCTGGAACAGGGGAGAGTCCCGAGGCTTTGGAAAACATCTTGCATCACCCCAGTCCCAAAGGTATCACGCCCTAGTGAGCTGAATGACTTCCGGCCTGTTGCTCTGACATCACATGTGATGAAGATCATGGAGAAGCTGCTGCTTCACCACCTGAGACCACAGGTTCAACACGCCCTCGACCCTCTGCAGTTTGCATATCAGGAGAAGGTGGGAGCGGAGGATGCCATCATCTATATGCTACATCGATCCCTCTCGAAACTTGGACAGAGGCAGTGGTGCTGTAAGAATTATGTTTCTAGACTTCTCTAGCGCCTTCAACACAATCCAACCTCTGCTCCTTAGGGACAAGCTGACAGATGGGAGTAGATTCATACCTAGTGGCATGGATCGTGGACTATCTTAAAGACAGACCTCAGTATGTGCGTCTCGGGAACTGCACGTCTGACATTGTGGTCAGCAACACAGGAGCGCCACAAGGGACTGTACTTTCTCCGGTCCTGTTCAGCCTATATACATCGGACTTCCAATACAACTCGGAGTCCTGCCACGTGCAAAAGTTCGCTGATAACACTGCTATCGTGGGCTGCATCAGGAGTGGGCAGGAGGAGGAGTATAGGGACCTAATCAATGAGTTTGTTAAATGGTGCGACTCAAACCACCTACACCTGAACACCAGCAAAACCAAGGAGCTGGTGGTGGATTTTAGGAGGCCCAGACCCCTCATGGACCCCGTGATCATCAGAGGTGACTGTGTGCAGATGGTGCAGACCTATAAATACCTGAGAGTGCAGCTGGATGCTAAATTAGACTGGACTGCCAATACTGATGCTCTGTGTAAGAAAGGACAGAGCCGGTTATACTTCCTTAGAAGGCTGGCATCCTTCAACATCTACAATAAGATGCTGCAGATGTTCTATCAGACGGTTGTGGCGAGCGCCCTGTTCTACACGGTGGTGTGCTGGGGAGGCAGCATTAAGAAGAAAGACGCCTCACGCCTGGACAAACTGGTGAGGAAGGCAGGCTCTATTGTTGGCATGGAGCTGGACAGTTTGATATCTGTGGCAGAGCGACGAGCGCTCAGCAGGCTCCAATCAATTATGGAGAATCCACTGCATCCACTAAACAGTGTCATCTTCAGACAGAAGAGCAGCTTCAGAGACAGACTGCTGTCACTGTCCTGCTCCACTGATAGACTGAGAAGATCGTTCCTCCCCCAAACTATGCGAATCTTCAATTCCACCCAGTGGGTAAACATTAACATTATACAAAAATATTGTCTTTTTGTTACCTGCATTATTATCAATCTTTAATTTAATATTGTTTTTTGTATCAGCAAGGTGCTGCTGGAGTATGTGAATTTCCCCTTGGGATTAATAATCTATCTATCTATCTATCTATCTATCTATCTATCTATCTATCTATCTATCTATCTATCTATCTATCTATCTATCTATCTATCTAATAAGAGTGTAGAAAGCACAACGTGTCCAGCGTGCGGTCGTCCAGGCGAGAGCACACCTTCATGCAGAGTACACCAGCCGCTGAGAAAGCATGCTCTGCCTCCACTGAAGCAGGCAGCACAGTCATCAGATACTGTTAGACTTGTTTTAAACAACGCCCGCGCTTGCCGTTGCTCTGAAACACTGCCATTTCAGCTTTTACTGATGCATCCAGTTTCTTGTCATCATTCTGTGATGGCAAGTTTCTTGGCACAGATAATGTAGATGCAACATACTGATGCATTGCAATTTCAAGTTGCTGTTCAAAGCTGTTGCCCGATGAAGTGCAAGCTGTAGCAATTGCACCACCTTAATTATTTTCAACTATAACTCTGTTATTTCTTAATCAATTTTTACATGCTATATATGCGAGCTTGGTCGTTCCCGTTTTCCCAGGAATTATAGCATCGATTTCCTACCCACATCGTCTAATATTTCATTGTTTAACTCAGGATCTCTTAATGGAAAAGCACTGGTGTTATCAGAATTCATTACAGACTCAAACCTTGACTTGCTATGCTTAACAGAAACTTGGCAAAAACCAAATGATTTTACATCTGTCACAGAGGTGACCCCACCTGGATGCATTTACTTCATGGAGCCTCGCAGCTCAAGACAAGGCGGAGGAGTCACAGTAATTGCTAGATCGAAGTTAAACATCAAAAGAATCCCCATTGACAGTCCATTGTCTTTCGAGTGTCTGGCTCTTAAGCTAATAACAAAATCTGGTCCTGTCTCACTTATTGTTGTCTATCATCCCCCGAAATACAATGCGTCTTTTTTATCTGATCCGTTATTAACTCACTTAAGTTCACTTTCCCAGAGAGTCATTCTTCTTGGCGATTTCAACATCCATATTGACATTACTACATGTAAACTTATAAATTAATTCCTATCCTTACTGGACTGTTTTGACTTGGTGCAGCATGTTGATTTTCCCACCCACTCTGGTGGTCATATACTGGACCTGATCTGCACATCTGGATTATCTATCGGCAACACTTATAGCAGTGATTTGGGACTCTCTGACCATAAAGTAGTGCTTTTCACTGTCTCATTACCTCTCCCTCCTCTTACCTGTAAACATGAAAGTTCTTTCTGAAACCTTAAAAATATCTGTCCCTCTGTTCTTGCTGGATCTATTTCTGATTTTTTTATGTCTTCACCTATTCCATCAACACTAGATAGTCTTGTTGACCACTAAAACTCATCCCTTCATTCAGCACTTGATAAAACAGCTCCTTTAAAACATAAGGAGGTTTCCTTTAAGCGTTCAGTTCCATGGTATAATTCAGAGCTATGATCTATGAAAGTAACTGGCCGACGCCTTGAGAGAATGTCACATAAGACTGGCCTCACTGTTCATATCCAGGCTTTCTCTGACCATCAAAGGGCTTACAGGGATGCACTACCTGCAGCTAAGAACACACATTATGGCAGAATAATAGAAAGTGGCCATGATAACCCAAGGGTTTTGTTCTCTGTAGTTAATAAATTACTTCAACCTGCATCTGGCCCAATTACCTCCTCTACTGAAGCCTGTGAAGAATTCCTCCACTTTTTCCGCAATAAAATTAAAGATCTAAATAATTCAACTAACATAAATCCATCATCCATTTACTGTATATCCTTCCCTGTCTTCCCACTCCATCCAGCTCCTTTTCTAAATTTTCACCAGTCACATCGGCATTTGTTAATGACCTGCTTTGTAAGATGAGGTCAATTACTTGTGTACTGGACCCCATCCCCACCACACTTCTTAAATCCTGCCTTCATGCCATAATCCCGACTGTTATGACAATAATCATAATGTATAATCAATACATCCCTTGACATTGGGTTTGTGCCAGTCACTTTTAAAATCGCTTCTGTAACCCCCATGTTAAAAAAGTCTGGTCTTGACGGTGACGATTTTAACAATTTTCGGCCTATTTCCCACTTACCTTTTCTGTCAAAAGTTCTTGAGTGTGTTGTAGCCTCCCAGCTCACCAATTACTTAACCTCTAATAATTTGATGGAACCCTTTCAGTCTGGTTTCAGGGTGCAGCACAGCTGTGAAACTGCTCTTCTTCGGGTAACCAATGATTTGTTTATGACAGCAGACTCTGGACAAACCAGCATATTAGTTCTGTTAGACCTCAGTGCAGCATTTAACACTGTCAGACATAACATTCTACTATCCAGAATGGAGAACATGCTGGGTATCTCTGGCACTGCCCTCCAGTGGTTCAAGTCCTGTCTGACTGATAGGCAAGAGTTTGTTAGTCATGGCAACAGCAGATCCAGCTCAGCGCCAGTCACACAAGGAGTTCCTCAGGGCTATGTCCTAGGCCCTCTTCTCTTCTGTATTTATATGCTTCCCTTTGGCCATATTATTCATAGCTATGGACTGGATTTTTTTTTATGCAGATGACACTCTATTTCAATGTCAAAAGTGCAACTTCATCAGAGTTTTCTCAGCTCACAACTTGCCTCAGTGAAATTAAAACCTGGATGAAGCAGAACTCTTTAAAATTAAATTGCAACAAAACTGAACTCCTGAAAATTGGCACTAAAGCGCTACTTAGGAAAATGAGCTCCTTTTCAGTCATTCTTGACGGTGATCTCATCAGACCTTCTTCTGATGGAAAGAATCTTGGTGTCATTTTTGATTCCTCCCTTCTTATTCCGCCCACATAAACCACATTAAGAAACTTTCTTACTTTCACCTCCGTAACATATCCCGTGTTCGCTCATTCCTCTCCTTTTCTAATGCTAAGAAACTTGTCCATGCTTTTATCACATCCCGCATCGATTATTGTAACTCGCTGCTGGCAGGTGCCCCTTCTAATCTTATATCACAGTTCCAGTTGATTCAAAACTCTGCTGCAAGAGTCCTTAAATGAACCAGCAACAATGAGCACATCACACCCATCCTGCTTTGCCTTCACTGGCTCCCTGTGTCTTACAGGATTGAATATAAAATTCTATTAATAACCTACAAAGCTTTAAATGGCCTTGCACCGGACTACATCAGTGACCTTCTAAATCACTATGCTCCTGTTTGCCTACTAAGGTCCTCTGATTCTGGTAATCTTGTTGTGCCTCACACTAACCTGCACTCTATGGGTGACAGGGCCTTGAGTTCCATAGCACCCAGACTTTGGAATGACATCCCGAAATTAATTAGATCAGCTGACTCCATTCATGCTTTTAAAAAACAACTGAAAACTCATCTATTTAGGAAGGCTTTTAACTTAACTTAACGTTCTGCCCTTTCTTTCAATTTACCTCTCTGTCCAGGTACTCAGGATAATTTGGGTGTCTGTTATACTGTATATATTTAATATTAAATTTATTTATCAATTATAAATGTCCATTATTCAAAGAATAATAATAAAGATTATCTGAAACCTAATAATGATATAGAGAAAATGTCAATAACTGATTAAAAGAGAAGGGATAAAGAGAGAAAAAAGACAACCGAGAAAATATTTGTATTTTGTAATACATTTTGGAGATTAAGATGTAAATATACAAAGGAAAAAAGATGCCATCAAATTTAGTTTTGACAAATTTTAGCAGAAGACTGGGTGGAGCTTTCTTAATCTCAGAAATTGAAAAGAGGTGTGTCTTCCCCTTTTCTAGACATGTTTCAGAAATACCTGATTCCCACTACCACCTTGGTGGTGCTGTTGTCCATGGCGATCTCTTTTACACAGTAACACAGTTATATGTGTTTACATTTATGTGTGAATATTTATAATTTTCATTTTCAGATACATGCATCAGTGTTTATACATGTGTGACTATACAGAATTTGCATGTGGGTTTCTCTGAAAAATCAAATTGACTTTTAAATAGGAACCCAATGATCAGCATATAAAAATGCAAGGTTAATGGGCTTATATAATAATTCTTGACTATGTAAATTATTTTTTTTCTAAATTACTTATTTACAACACATTTTGTTAAAAATAATTAACATTTAAAAAATTGCACTCATGCTTACTTGTTACTGGTTTTGATTCTCCCATTGTGACTGTCAGAGTAGAGCTGTCTGTGTCTATATAATTTTTCCCTCTTTACTCTGCCCAAAATCCAAAGGCATAAATGTGTCCCTTCCTGGCTTGTTTTTCTGCTGTATACCTAATGCTATTAGGATAAATCCCAAATGACCACAATCCAGTGTCAAAAAGAGAAGGTTCAGAAAATAGATGTACTGTATAGATGACTATAGACATATAGTCTATAATGATCACTGTCTATCCCATCATAAGGATTGTAGCTGGAAGCCCAAGTGTATGGTTGTTTTGGGGGTGCAGTTCATTTGTGTTTTTGTGTATAAAAGTGGCTAACATGTGTACATGATGTCACTTGGGTACAATGGTGAGTACATATGTGTGTGAATAGATGCAGGTATACAAACTGTTACACTGCTACAGAGGGATAGAGCTCAAGGTTATTGCTTGGGGGAGTTAATTACTGCAGGCTCCAGGAACTTTCTTTCCAGGAACATCATTAACCAGTAAGGTAGTTCATCCTGCTGAGTTTTTGGCTCTCAGATTTCCTCCAGTCTGAGTCAAGTGTTCTGGCAACATTATATTTTTTTCTATTCACTTGCATAATTACTGTATTCTCTTTCATTTTATTTAATCTGCTGTGGTCAGAAATATATAGATTGCATTGATTACTGTAGTAATTTTTTAACACTAATTTTTATAAACAGCTTTTCTAAAGAACACTTTAGTAGCTTTATAATGGAGGAGACAACAGTCTGAATTAATAAATGATGAGAGATGCAGCAGATTTCCATTTATCCACTTACAACCTCATTACCATGAGTAAGGTACTGTAGATATTCTGATAGAACATTAAATGAGTTACAAGTTTCTTTTAACTTTTACTCAAAGGGGTTTGCAATTCTTTATAACCTTTCTAAGAGTCACTTTTTTAAGGATGATTATCTAATAGTTCTTAGTTTTCCATTCATTCAGCACATCAGTACTGGTCAACAAATCTATATTTATTTTTTAGTGATTTTAATCCTTTATTCGCCATATACAATTTCTTATATTAGGAATTTGTCATATACCACTAATGATGTTTACATAAAGGGAACAAAATCATATATACATATACATTTCATACATTTTCTTTTTTGGTCAATTTGCTGCAAATTCAGGTTAAATACCTTAATAAGGATCAATCGGGTTGCCAGTGAAGGAACCTAAACTAAAATATATATATATAAGATGTCCCTTAGACCAATCTTCTTCTCCTTTCGGCTGCTCCTGTTAGGGGTTGCCACAGCGGATCATCTTGTTCCATATTTTCCTGTCCTCTACATCTTGCTTTGTGACTCCCAGCACCTGCATGTCCTCTCTCACCACATCCATAAACCTCCTCTTAGACCTTCCTCTTTTCCTCTTACCTGGCAGCTCTATCCTTAACATTCTTCTCCCAATATACTCAGCATCTCTCTTCTGCACATGTCCAAACCAACACAATCTCGCCTTTCTGACTTTGTCTCCCAACTGTCCAACTTTAGCTGACCCTCTAATGTACTCATTTCTAATCCTATCCATCCTCATCACACCCAGTGCAAATCTTAGCATCTTTAACTCTGCTACCTCCTGCTTTCTGGTCAGTGCCACCATCTCCAACCCATATAACATTGCTGGTCTCACTACTGTCCTGTAGACCTTCCCTTTCACTCTTGCTGATACCCGTCTGTCACAAATTACTCCTGACACTCTTCTCCACCCATTCCACCTTGCCTGCACTCTCTTTTTCACCTCCCTTTCACAATCCCCATTACTCTGTACTGTTGATCCCAAGTATTTAAACTCATCTACCTTCGCCAACTCTACTCCCTGCATCCTCACCATTCTACTGACCTCCCTCTCATTTACACACATGTATTCTGTGTAGTTCCTACTGACCTTTTTTCCTCTCCTCTCTAGAGCAAATCTCCACCTCTCCAGGGTCTCTTCAACCTGCTCTCTACTATCGCTACAGATCACAATGTCATCAGCAAACATCATAATCCACGGGGACTCCTTTCGTTTGTCAACCTGTCCATTACCATTGCAAATAAGAAAGGGCTCAGAGCTGATCCCTGATGTAATCCCACCTCCACCTTGAATGCATCCGTCACTCCTACTGCAGACCTCACCACTGTCATGCTTCCCTCGTACATATCCTGTACAACTCTTACGTACTTCTCTGACACTCCCGACTTTCTCATACAATACCACAGCTCCTCTCGAGGCACCCTGTCATATGCTTTCTCCAGGTCCCCAAAGACGCAATGTAACTCCTTCCCTTCTCTATACTTCTCCATCAACATCCTCAGAGCAAACATCACATATGTGGTGCTCTTTCTTGGCTTGAAACCATACTGCTGCTTACTAATCATCACCTCACTTCTTAACCCTAGCTTTCACTACTCTTTCCCATAACTTCCTGCTGTGGCTCATCAATTTTATCCCCCTGTAGTTACTACAGTTGTGCACATCCCCCTTATTCTTAAATATCGGCACCAGTACACTTCTTCTCCACTCCTCAGGCATCCTCTCATTTCCAAGATTCCATTAAACAATCTGGTTAAAGACTCCATGGCCTTCACTCCTAAACACCTCTATGCTTCCACAGATATGTCATCTGGACCAACAGCCTTTCCATTTTTCATCATCTTCATAGCTGTCCTTACTTTCTCCTTGCTAATCCGTTGCACTTCCTGATTCACTGTCTCCACATCATCCAACCTTCTCTCTCTCTCTCTCTCTCTCTTCTTCTATTCATTTATTAGCCTCTCAAAGTACTCTTTCCATCTGCTCAACACACTCTCCTCGCTTGTGAGTACGTTTCCATCTTTATCCTTTATCACCCTAACCTGTTGCACATCTTTCCCAGCTCGGTCCCTCTATCTAGCCAATCAGTACAGGTCCTTTTCTCCCTCCTTAGTGTCCAACCTCTCATACAACTCATCATACGCCTTTTCTTTAGCCTTCGTCACCTCTCTCTTCACCTTGTGCCTCGTCTCCTTATCCTCTTGTCTACTTTCTGCATCTCTCTGACTATCCCACTTCTTCTTCACCATTCTCTTCCTCTGTATACTCTCCTGTACTTCCCCATTCCACCACCAGGTTTCCTTTTCCTTCTTCCTCTGTCCAGATGTCACATCAAGTACCCTTCTTGTTATCACCCTTACTACATCTGCTGTAGTTTTCCAGCTGTCTGGTAACTCTTCACTGCCACCCAGTGCCTGTCTCACCTCCTCCCTAAACTCATCCTTGCAGTCTTCCTTTTTCAACTTCCACCATTTGATCCTTGGCTCTGCCTTCAGTCTCTTCCCCTTCTTGATCTCCAACGTCATCCTACAGACCACCATCCTATGCTGCTTAACAACACTTTCCCCTGCCACCACTTTGCATTCTACAATCTCCTCCAGATTTACTCTTCTGCATAGGATGTAATCTACCTGTGTGCATCTTCCTCCACTCTTGTATGTCACCCTACGTTCCTCCCTCTTCTTAAAATACGTATTCACCACAGCCATGTTCATTCTTTTCGCAAAAATCCACTATCATCTGACCTTCGTCATTCTTCTCCTTGACACCACACCTACCCATCACCTCCTCATCTCCTTTGTTCCCTTCACCAACATGTCCATTGAAATCTGCTCCAATCACCACTTTCTGTCCCTTGGGTACACTGTTCATCACTTCATCCGACTCACTCCAGAAATCTTTCTCATCCATTGCACACCCAACTTGTGGGGCATATGCACTAACAACATTCATCATCACACCTCCAATTTCCAGCTTCATAATCATTACTCTGTCTGACACTCTTTTCACCTCCAAAACACTCTTGACATACTGTTTCTTCAGAATAACCCCTATCCCATTTCTCCTCCCATCCACATCATGATAAAACAGTTTGAATCCACCTTCAATCCACCTGGCCTTACTCCCCTTCCATTTAGTCTCTTGCACGCACAATATATCAACCTTCCTTCTGTCCATCATATCTGCTAACTCTCTCCCCTTACCAGTCATACTGCCAACATTCAAAGTTCCTACCTTTAGTTCCACTCTCTTTACCTTCCTCCTCTCCTCCTGCCTCTGGACATGTTTCCCCCCTCTTCTTTTACTTCTTCGGCCAACAGTAGCCCAATTTCTGCCAGCACCCTGTTCGCTAACAGTACTGGTGACGGTCGTTGTTATCCCGGGGCTCAACTGATCCGGTATGGAAATCTGTATGGTTGTCTGCATATTGATTTGGCAAAATTTTACACAGGATGCCCTTCCTCACGTAACTCTCCCCAGTTATCCGGTCTAGGGACTGGCACGAAAAAACACACTGGTTTGTGCATCCCCTGTGGCTGGGTTATGTCCCTTAGACCAATAAACCTTTTAAATTGTTGTCCATTTTATATTTCCAAAATAACATCAGTTTGAGATCTAGTGTGCTGCAGGGTTCTATTTTGTACTTCACTACTAGCCTACAGTTCCATGCCCCTACAGTACATTGTGTGAAGAAATACCATTTTAACAAGTGCGAAATTTACCCTTAACCATCCTCTATCTGTGACTCCATATTTTTTATTTTAAAGTAAAAATGAACATTCACTTTACTTTTTTTATGTAATATTAAACATTTCTAGTGTTACTCCTTACAATTTCTGCTTGCTTAATGGAACTTTGACATCAGAGCTCATTATCTGCACCTGAATCATTACTCTAGACTATCTTAATGTTTATTGCTAATACAAAAAAATATGTTTTAATAAACTTTATCTCTGTCTTCATAGTAGTTTAGTATACTCAAAATTAAAACCCACCTTTCTTAAAGTTGAAAGCTCTTTTCAGTGTTTTTAGTAGTCCTTGTAAACTGAGCTATGGCGTACTTTTTTCACAAATAATTAGAGTAGTTTCATAATTTAGTTTTTTTTCTATCACTTTTGTTTTGAATCACAGGAAACCATGAAAATCAATGCTGTCAGTGCATGTCTTCCATGTTGTTGGTAAGTAATTTTAGGAGTTTGCTTAGTTTCTGCCTTGAAAACTGTTAGCAAAAGCTGGTCTTCATTATTAAAAAAATATATGTAATGCACACATCTAATGATCTATTAATAGATTAAGTAAACAAGTTAATAAATAGCACATGGCTTGAGGGATTGAACAAGGTAAGTCTTATGATATGCACATGTCAAAACATTATTTTTCCTCTTTAAACTGAAAAAAATTAATCTCCCTTAATTTTTTTTCATAACTCATATCCTGAAGATTCATATTCTTCAGTATTTCCTTAATACTGTCACACTGCAGTCCTGTAGCTCTCTAGACATTTCTTGAATGTATTTATGTTTTTGTATAAATACATTGCATTTATGTACATTAGGCTTAGTTTGCCCCATCAGCCAACATCTACATATGTCAATTGTTTGGTGACTATAGGATATCTGCTAATTCACCTAGCATAGTATCATTCCAATATGTATTTTTAATTTATATTTAATATGTATATTAATTATAAATATATCATCAAGGTTGTGCTAGAGCAAAAAAAATGTAAGGTTGAATGCCTTTCCCGATGAGAGCCTTCCTTATTTGTCTTATATAACATCCAAGAGAAGAGGTAAGGTGACCTTATTCTAACCCTTGGTTAGTTATTCATTTAGTTAGTATTGAATGGAGTCACGAGTTAAGTGCATTAATAATTGCAATGAGAGCTCTTGTATTCTGATTACCTTGTTTTGAAGGTAAAATGTAAAGTGGAATTAAAGGAAGAGATACTGAAATGGATATCTAGTTTGCAAGTGAAACACCAAGCTGATGAATGGAAGCAAAGGAGTAGGAGGCATGAAAGAGGCAAGTGCATTTCTGTGCATCATGCATGGTTAAGGTGATGGAAGAAACTCAATCTAATGCGCAGTTTGTCAGAAGCAAGTGCATAAAAGATGTAGTTGTGTAAAGGGTAGAAACTGTGACCTTTATTTATAGAAAGTGTGGGGAAAGGGATGCAGAATGCTGATGTAGTCCTTGTGTAAATTTCAATATTAGCAATGGAGGTGTTTTGGAAAAAGTGGCAAAGTTTTGCAACTCAAATGATGTGTTGAATACAGTCAGAGGTGCAGGCATATTGTAGCAGTGATGGGGGGGGGGGGGGGGGGGGGGGGTACATGGGAGAAATTCTTACTCCTAAAGGAATGTCTGTGACATTAAAGAGAAAGGTTTATCAAATGTGTGCGAGGAGTTGAATGGTCTATAGGATATGGCTGATGAAAGCAGAACATAAACCAAAGCTGTAAAGAAAAGAGATGAAAAAGATCAGATGGATATATAGAGTATCACAGAGTGAGAAGAAGACAAATGCTGAGTTAAGAGAAAGACTGTGTGTTGAGATGATTGGTGTTGCCCAGAAGAGAAACAGACTATGGTTGTTTGGGTGTGTGGTGCAAAACATACAGGATGACAGGATGAAGGCAGAAGGCAGTGTCAAATGATAAAAAAGTAATAGGTTTCATCCCAAAGGATGCAATGGACCAGAGACAGCCAGAAGAAAAAGACTTGAGGAAAAACTGGCTAACCTGGGTGAACTCAGAAAATGGTGATTAAACAAGTGATGATGATGAATGAGTGTGATAAAAAAAGATCATCAGCTCCTATTCTGCACCATGATGGTACTTTACTAATTCAGAAAAAAATCTTGGTCAGTGCAGTTGTTTTCCATATTTATAACAGCACTACACAAATCTACACATCATACCTTAAATACTTGTCTTCTAGTTTGGTAATAAACCCAAAATAAAATAGCTTATGAAAGACTTTTTCAAACTTAAATAAGTATTCCACCCAAAAATAATATGTAGTATTTTTATGTTAATTGCCTCATTTAGTTTATAGTGATCGCTGAGAAAAAAAATTTTTGATGCGGAGTGGAGAGAAAAAAGTTTATGATATAACAGAAGACAATAGTGACCAAACCTGTATAATGGCATTCAATGTGAAAAACATCCATTAAAAAAAGAATCTCACAATACTTGTGTCACTTAAACCACATGTCAGTTATCAAATAAATCCATCCATTTTCCAACCTGCTGAATCCGAACACAGGGTCACGGGGGTCTGCTGGAGCCAATCCCAGCCAACACAGGGCACAAGGCAGGGAACCAATCCTGGGCAGGGTGCCAACCGACCACAGGACACACACAAACACACCCACACACCAAGCACACACTGGGGCCAATTTAGAATCACCAATCCACCTAACCTGCATGTCTTTGGACTGTGGGAGGAAACCGGAGCGCCCGGAGGAAACCCACGGGGAGAACATGCAAACTCCATGCAGGGAGGACCCGGGAAGTGAACCCGGGTCTCCTAACTGCGAGGCAGCAGCTCTACCACTGCGCCACCGTGCCACCCAGTTATCAAATTGTATGCTAAAATGTGGGACACATGCTTTTTTGCTAAAATAATATGAAATAGTTCTGGAATAATCCACACTGGAAATAAACAGGAAAATAAAAATCTCATGGGATTAACTTCTTAAATGGAAGACCTGCCTCTCCCACTGATTTGTTGGTGAAGAGACAGAAACTATGATGCAGGTTTCATTAACTGACCTGTAATGACTATAGTCAATCTGATCATTTATGGTAAACAGTGCTACAGTTTACATCAACTTCAATCCATCTATTCATTTTCATACTCTTAAACCAGTTATACAGTCACAATGGCCAGGAACCCAATTTGCCAATTTGGGTTACAGAGGTAAAAATTGTCACTTTTTAATGGGCTTGATGTGATGTCTGAGAAATGTGTTAACAGTCTGAATATACTGCATTACAATAAATGTTGCTCATTAATGGGATTTCATCGATCCATCCATTATCCAACCCACTATATCCTAACTACAGGGTCACGGGGGTCTGCTGGAGCCAATCCCAGCTAACACAGGGCACAAGGCAGGAAACAAACCCCGGGCAGGGCGCCAGCCCACCGCAGGAGATTTCATTTGGTTTTAATATTTCTTTTAAACCTGAATATTCCCTGTAATTGAAGGCCTGCTATTAATCTCTCCACAGGTGAAAACTTTGGATATACACAAATAAAGTACAACTTTTGAGTCTACATTTGTTTATTTTCTTTTTGTTATCCCAAAATACTTTTTTAACTCCTTGACAATTATCTTACTGTAAGTACTGTACTGAAAACATACTTTAGGCTTGATTTTTTTCATCATTTAACAATATGCTCTTCTACTTAGTATGAATGATTGTTTTAAATTGGCCATTTTCCACATCAGCCATCAACAAATCCAGATGTCCTATTCCAGTTTACTTGTTTGTTTGTGGCTTTGTCACAACTATGCATTTTTGAAATCAAATATAATAATAAACATAGCCAAAACACAGTGAAATATACTATGTTATGAATGCTGGATAATGTATTCTGAACTGCGTCTTTTCTGTATTAATACAGAATAGCATGTCAAAACAGACCCCTTCTATTGTTTTGTACTTTGATATACTGAATATGAAACATTTGTTAGGTCTATAAATAATATGATTTATGTCTCTTAAGCTTTTTTTTTTTAACATAAAAAATGCTCAGGAGCAGCCCACCTCTCACTTGATGTATCTATGTATTTAAGTTTGCTTTGTGACTGTGCCCAGTGGTTAGGACTAGCACTCACTCCCATAGTCCAGAACTGGACTGGGTTTTATAATGGCCACCTTGTGACCTATTTGATCTATAAATATACATACATACATATATATATATATATTGTCACACATATGCGCTTAGGAGGCAGTCAAAAAGCCTAAAGGTGAGTGAAACATTGTGAGACAAAGGGTTGTCACGTGGTACTTACTCAAATCTCTTAATCTCCCAACAGGAAAACTGAAGAAAAGTACACACTTCAATTCCGGGTTCCAAAATGACCACCAAGACGTCACCTCCGGTGCCATTTATGGCATCACTTCCGGCCACCACTGATGACATCACTTCCGGGTCCGTTAAAAATGACGTTGCTTCCGTCTCCTGTTTTCGACGTCATCTCTTGCCAACCACTCCTTGTTCTCCATTTTGATACTGTATATAAATACCATTTTATTTCATGTAAACTGTCAATTGTTACGAAGTACTTTTGATCATTGCAACCATTTTCTTTGCTTTATTTTTGTCCGTTGGACAATATACGGGGACGGTTCCCAAAACTTTTTGTGGAGCTTCTTTTTTTTCCTTTTACGAAGTATTTCCACTATATACAGTATATACATATATATATTTACATACTGTATATATATATATATCCATCCATCCATCCATTTTCCAACCCGCCTGAATCCGAACACAGGGTCACGGGGGTTTGCTGGAGCCAATCCCAGCCAACACAGGGCACAAGGCAGGGAACCAATCCCGGGCAGGGTGCCAACCCACCGCAGGACACACACATACACACCCACACACCAAGCACACACTAGGGCCAATTTAGAATCACCAATCCACCTAACCTGCATGTCTTTGGACTGTGGGAGGAAACCAGAGCACCCGGAGGAAACCCACACAGACACGGGGAGAACATGCAAACTCCACGCAGGGTGGACCCAGGAAGCGAACCCGGGTCTCCTAACTGCGAGGCAGCAGCGCTACCACTGCGCCACCGTGCCGCCCTGTATATATATATATATATATATATATATATATATATATATATATATATATATATATATATATGTATATAATATATATATGTATATATATAATATATATATATATATATATATATATATATATATTGTGAAGGACAGCCGGGTCCCATGCCCGGCAGCGACGCTCCTGCTGCATCTGTTCCGGGGGAGCCACCATGGGCAGCTCAGTACCTCCCCCAGGACGCTTGGTGGCAGCCTCCCTGGTGGACAATGATTCCCCAACCTGGCGCAAGGCTCCATGGGAGATGGAGTCCTCCACAGCCTGGTTGGGGGCTTGGATAGCCGCCAGGGGGAGCTGCATGGACTTTCCAGCCCAGCTGGTCGACTCGTCAGCCCCACCCGGAAGGTCAATTAGGGCCAGGTAATCAAGCACCTGGAACGCTTCCGGGTGGGGTATAAAAAAGGCCAGCCACCACCACTCGAGAGAGCCAGAGTTGGGAGGAAGGAGGACGAAGCTTGTGGTGGGAGAGAAGAAGTGTGGTTTGTTGTGCTATATATTGAAGTGCTTTTGGGACTGTGTTGGGCCAGTGGGACACGGAGAAGGCGTGCCCCACGGCTGAAGAAGAAATAAAGTGCATTTTATTTAAGTACGTGCCTCTGCCTGAGTCTGTGCCGGGTCGGGCGCTATATAGTGCCTTTTACAATATTTATCCATCCATTATCCAACCCGCTATATCCTAACTACAGGGTCATGGGGGTCTGCTGGAGCCAATCCCAGCCAACAAAGTGCGCAAGGCAGGAAACAAACCCCGGGCAGGGCACCAGCCCACCGCAGTATATATATTTATATATTTACATATTATATATATATATATATATATTGTGGTGGATGGCTGTGGACTCATGCCTGGCCGGGACATCCTTTTGATACTGGATCCAGGGGAGCAGCCATGGGATGCACACTACATTCCCCGGAACATTTGGTGCAGCCCCCCTGGGTTGCATCGGGGACACTACCTTGGAACACCAGAGCTCATCCCTGTTGGGCTCTGTGGCCACCGCCAGAGGGAGCTGGAAGGCTTCCTGAGCCCGAGTGGGCAGCAACACATTAATTGCCACCTGGAGCACTTCCAGGTGAACTATAGAGCCTGTGGCCACTACTCTGGACGCCAGAGTTGGGAGGAGGAGGACGAAGCTGCCTTGGAGGAGTAGTGGAGGAAGAAGAGTGTGGTTTTGGGTGATTTACTTTGTGTGTTGTTTTGGGACTGTGTTAGGACTAAGGGACACGAGGAAGATGTGAACCTCAGCTGAAGAAAAATAAACCATTTCCTTTATTTCTACACATGCCTCCGTTTTCAGTGTGTGTCGGGTCAATGCCTATATAGCGCCTTTGCCACTATATATAATTTCAATATTTTTGGTACTTTTAAATTTAAAACAAAAAATATTCTGTGTCTTCGTTTTGTTTAGTGTTTACTATTTTAACTTAATTCATTTTATTTTGTAATTATAATTCTGTTCTTGTGCTTATTCATTACAATTATTGGAAACTTAACTATTTAAAATGCTAAACCTGTCCAGCCCTAATCTCTTAGCACCCTATTCCCTAATTTAAACAATACTGAAGTCATTTGCTTATACATTTTTCAACTAATTCAAATGCAGGATTTCCCTATATAAAGAAACCCATCTGTTGGAAACGATACTCCATTGCACTGCAAACATGTGTCTTATTATTCTGTACCAAAATTTGTACATCATGTTGTCCTATTCTAATTTAGATTACAGCAAGTCAAATATGAGAAGGCCTTGTTATGTGTTCAAAGCTTTTCAGTTTAGTACTTTAATTCTATCTTGCAGAACTGACACCCTACATTTAGCTATATTGTTTGTTCTTGTTTAACAATTACAGATTCAACCAATATAACTCTGGCTTTTCACAACTCCAGCTCTCTCTATGTGCTTTTTCCTATGGTGGGAAAAAATGTGACATGTCCCTAGCATCTGGCTTCACAGAAGAATAACTTGTTTTCAGCAAATTAATTTTTACACTTCTTTAGTAACGTAACATTGAATGCCAAATAAGTACATTTACTCCAAAATATACTAATTGTTAACTCGACACCCCTAGCTATGTTCTGAAAACCTACTGACAAGTCAGTCTCCCTGAACTCATATGTTTTGATGTTGTTTGAGTGAAATTACAGTAAGAAATTCTTTGTAAAGAGAAATCAAACAACAACAGTTGCACCATATCTTCTGCACAGCAACCACAAGATTTGTGGAGCAACACTTTTAAAAGAATACCAAATACATGACCTTAACAAGCACTCCCAACAAAGTGCAATTTTATGACTTCAGGATTGCCCACATTAGCCATGCATGACCGTATATATTTTTTTCATCCACCTCTTTATCCACTAGGCTTCACTTTTTGTAAATGTCAGGTCTTCCCAAATTTGCCATTCAGTGACGATCAACCTTATCCAAATTAAAATCAGAAATGTTTTAGGTCCACAAACTGGTCAATGTACTGTACCAATACTAAAAAGGGCTCTGTTTAGGTTTTCCACTAGCAAATAATGTAACATAGTATTCTAACACCCACCTAATCTCACTGAGTGTTACAAAGGCCAGATCTCAACATAGCAGCCCTTGGCACAGGGCAAGAAACAAACCTAGAGAGGACCCAGTCCATCATAGGAGCCATATACACCAATGTGGGATTTTGAATTCACCTAAATGCAAACCTTTAGGGATGTTATTTAAAAACAAAACTCGTGTAGGTATGGGGAGAAAGTACAAATTTCACATCAGACAATGACTGGGTGCAGAATGTGAATTCATGATGAGTTCACTGTAAGACAGCAGAGCTGAGCATTGTGCTGATTTAATTTGCATTAATTTAATAGATTTCTGTGCACGTGTTTCATGCAAACTGATACTTGGCATAAACAACAATGTGAATGATTAATTTAAATGTGTGTTTTTTCCATTACTTAGTTTTCAGAAGATATACATTTTTTATAATAGAGAAATACTCATTTTTAAAATTTATGCATCCATTTGCACCATTTGACACCAATGAACCTCTGAAATACTAACAAATCCCACACAACAGTAGTAATTCTCAAGATGTTTCAGTACTGCCTCCTCACATGATTTTACCATTCAATTCAACAGAATCAACAGTGCATTTAAATGATTGTGTTTTCTATGTAATGCCTTAATCGTTTTAAAATATTCTTCATCCAAAAAAAGGAATAAAGAATTATACAAGAACTGAAAGCTGCAAGATTCCATTCTGTAAAACAGAAGCAGAAAAGAGAAATCAGTTTATTACTTTTTCTAAGTCACTGACCTGGGATTTAAATGGCTTGATTTGCTCATCTCTCACAGAGATACAGATCGTTCCTGCAAAGCATTCCAGGGAACAGGATTGATCATTCTTCCTGGAAATTTGTGAATGAACAGATCACTTCAGCCAAGACTCGATGGACAGGACTATGAAACACCAGCTGCTGCATTTTATTTAATGACTTTACTTTCTTAGAAACAGCTTTATAGCACTGCTGGCAAAGGCAGCCAGTACATGGAGGTGTAGGGGTAATTGAAAAGGGTGAGACAGAGAGAGAGGGAGGAGCTTTGAAAAGATAAGCAAGAAAGATAACATGATAGAAAGAAGGGAAAGGTGAAAGTTAGCTCTATATACCTAAATACGTGCATGGCTGTTATTGTCTTCTGATGTCAAAGATAAATGCCATGCACAATCTGTATCATAAAAGGCAAGTTTTATCAAAGAGAAGTAATAGTTTATAAATTACTTCTCATATCTGAGATTTTGCTCCACCGCAAAGAAAACATTTTGTATATTTATTGTGTACAGTTTTCCATAAAATAACAAAGATTAGGTCAAATAAGATATTAGGCTTTCCATTTTTTTAAGGGACTTGTGTGTCTTTTCATTCCTCTATAATTTTATATTTATTTTGGAAGAGCAATTCTGGGGTTCTTGGAAGCCCATCATTTTTGTGTCTTTCCCCATGTCTTTAGCCTCTTGAGCCTCTTGAAATAAAAATCAAATCATACTCATAAAACCAGAAAAGACTGCCATAGACATGAATTAACAAATGTGGTATAACTGAGTCATTTAATGCACCTGTATTTACGTGAATAGTCTGACTTGCTTCAGAGCCTCTGTCGTAAAAATACCAAAAAATACATTGATTTAACTTTTTTTATATCTTGCAAAAATTTTATTTTGCAGTTCACAATTCAGTGCCTTCTGCTAAGATTATGGTAAAACAATGGAAATCAACATATTTTACTAACTTCTTTTATTGTCTTTGGGTTATACTACAAAGCTATGATATTAGTTTTTGCCCTACTTATCAAATCTTTGATTATTTTAATAGATGTTTAATGGCTTATACTTTATTTTGTTTTCTGAAGAATCCTTTATCAATTATTACTATGATTTAATGATTCTATACTTTTGTGAGTTGTCTTTGCTGAATCATTTGACTACTAGATACAGTATATTGTATAGCAGTAAAAAAATGTTTTAATGTGGACTGATCATTTTTGGAATAATAAAGATGTTCACATGTGACTGATCTCAATACTGGAGTTGGATCATCTCTTTCCCTAATCAATGTAATCATTGTTTAGTCTTCTGGAGTTGCTGGTTTAGAGACCATCTCTTTATTTCTGATGACAGAGTAAAATCAGTAAACACATATACACATACTCCGATTTTAAAGTAACAGTTTTTGCAGAGCTTGCTCTGGAAGTAATGAGTACAAGGCAGAAACAAACCCTGAATCAGGTATCAACCAACTACAGGGCCAGTTTAGAGTTGCAAAATACCCAAATATGCATATGAGGCATAGGACGAATTTGCAAAGTCCACATAAACAGGCCAGGATGCATACCCAGGCTCCTAGAACTGTAACCACTGTACACCAAGATGCAAGTAAACACATTTTGAAATATTTTATGTATTAAATTAACCATTTTTCAAAATAAATGTAAACAAAAAAGAAAAAGGTTTACTATGAATGAATAGCAGCAAATGTGAGACTATGGAGTTATACCACTCTTCAAACTGGACATTACTTTAGCTGTTAGGTGAAATTGCTGAGATACATTTTCAGCAATATAACACACTGCAAATATTTCCAGAAGATATACATTTGTCAGATTGCCATAGTTTGAAAGACATTAATTTATGTTAACATTCTTGTCTGGGCCCTTTGTATGTAGGAACTGATGCAGATTTTTTTTCCACCAAAGTAGAAAACTTTATCTTTTTGTATAATGACTTAAAACTTTTATTTCCAAAAAGCGAAGTCAAACTTTGCAACAGATTCTTTCCTCCGCTCAGGTTTCTGAGAAGATCTGTGATAAGCCAGACATGAAAGGATACTACAACAAAGATCTCAGTATTTGATTATATATAAATGCAAATGAGACTAATAGGCCAAAATGAGAGTGCTATATTGTTCCACTTGCTGACAACAATCTTACAAGGCTATTAAAGAACAAGCAACACCAAAAGCAGTTATACTTATCAGCATCAGAAAAAAATATACATATACAGCATACTGTGTATATATATATATATATATATATATATATATATATATATATACACACACACAAATATAAAAACTGGTTTAGCAATGTCAGAGCATCAAATAAACAACTGTTCAGCATACAGAACAATGAGGCAAGAGTGGGATTACATCTGTGATTACTTGCTATGATGTCTTTGAATACCTTTGAGGTTTTTTGATTCAGTCCTTGTGCAGTTTTGCATGTTGTCTTCTTGTTACTGTGGATTCGTACTCAACTCCAAACTTTCTGGATTCTTTGTTTCTATGGAATGAATTAAAGCACACTTTCATGTTGAGTTTGTACTGTACCCACAATGACAGGACAATGTTAGTTTGAGTAAAGTATACTGCATGATAATATATAGCCCCATACAATGTTGCAGGAGAATTTTCTGCAAAGCACTATGTAATAATAAGGTGTTTTTGGAATTTGATCTGATAATTTTCTATTGCTTACATTGTCAGCTTTAGATGTAGTGCAAGCCAAGTGGCTTCAAAAATGTTAATGTTGCCTACAATGCTTGTAGCTGAGCACAAGACCTGAAGTGATTATTGTCTACATAATTAATTCTGATTGTAAAAGCATGTGTGTGTTCTTGTGGCTATATAGGAAAATCTTGTTTCTGTGTTTGGTGCTCACCACCTGCTTCAGGTCTTTTTAAAAGATCGATTTACTTTATGTTGTCATGTTATACATTACCTTTGCTGATTTCTTGGCAATATGACAGAAAATGCTTAGAAGCCATACTGAGCTGACCCATTGCTGAACAAATGAAGCTACCTCAGTTTTGGCTTAGTAATGGTGAATGACAATCAAAGAACACATATATACCTGGGTATATTGATTTGTTTTTTATTTGCTGCAACCAGTTTCACCAAATGTAGTAAATGTCCGGATCTTGGGAGAAATTAAAGGATTGGCAATTAACAGATCTGCTTAGAGATGCTCGTTGTAGTACATACTTTATGGAAAAATTGTAGAATTGTTGTCCTTGTAAACTGATCAAATACTATACATGAAATGGATATTCCTGTAGATACTCCTTCATCTTGAGAGGCAAGGGAAGGTGACTAATGTTTCGTGATTTTTGGTTTATCACCATTCGGCACAGGTGTTGAAGAGAAGGAGTAATTATATAGAGTGGCCGAATTAGTCTAAGCTGTAGCTCAGCCTCCTTTGGAGGGGAAGATGCCATCTGCTTTGCATCCTTGTCTTTGTTTTCAGATACACGCTGACAGGTGAGGGTGTAATGTTGAACCAGATCCACCACTCCAGCAAATGTCTGTACTCTGGGCCGGGCCACAACCAAGGAATCAAAAGAGAATACTCCTCTGCAGTATTCAATGCGCAGGTGGGTTGGTCCTAGACTGGTCTTTACAGACAAAGTGAAAAGGTAATTGAGATTTGAGCTTTTTCTCAGCAGAAAAGTGCCTTCTGGCGCATCCCCCAGTACTTGTGTGGCCTGCCATGCAGTAATGGAGCCCCAGTACCAGCCTGCACAGAATAAAATACAAAACTGTAACAGGAAAAATGGACATTCATTTTCATGCCATGCATGAATTTGATTTTTAACAGCACTAATAATATTTGTTACAGAAAGCCAGAACTAGAAACTTAATATATGCATAGGGACAAAAAGATACTAAATACTGTATTAAAAAAGCAAGAAAATAACTATCTAGGTACCTAGTATAAGGCTAGGTTTCTTTTCATGTTAAAGCTGCAAGTTCCATCTATCCATTATGAAACCCACTAAATCCATTCCAGAGTTTTGGGGGTCAGAGTCTAATCCAGCAGTATGAGGAACAAGATAGAAAACAGACCTATGTCAGCCCATCATGGGGCACCCTCACTAACACTTGGGCAACTTATACAGTACAGAAAATTCAACCTGATGCATTTCTTTTGAATATATGAGAGGAAAGAGATTTAACCAGAAAAATAAAACATAAAGATATGGGGAGAACACAAAAACTTCATACAGATACTAACCAGTTTGTGATTTGAAATCTGCACTTTGGAGTTAGGAAGCAACAACACTAAGCACTTTATTGCCCTTGAGTCTTTTTCAAGCAGTATAATGTAAATTACAGAGTCAATATACTTGTTATTTTGCAGCCTCCAGCTACATTCCATCTGTGGAGCTCCCAGTAACATATTTAGTGTGACAGGTAATCAGACCTACTGCTTAACTTCAATATTCTACTGATTAAGTGGCTGTGCAATGAGCTTCAGACTTGCCACTGTTATGCACAGGTGATACCAAATTTACAGCAGTGCCATACTTCTCAAGCCGAGGTCCCGGTAGCATACCTGTCACTTGTCTCTAATAAACATGAGTGCTTCCAGTTGATTTCATTTGTCCCAGACCTCTTACTATAAATATTATTTTTCATTAATTTAAAACAACCACTTCAGAATTAGTTATTAACATTTGCAGGAAGTTTGGATGCATTGATTGTGAAAAAAACACCTACTTAGTAACCTTTCAGCTCTTAGCAGGTTAATCTCATTATTATACGAGAATTTAAAATGTTGCATAACATTATAGATAATGTCTAGTTTAAGAAAAAATGTGTACATAATTAGACATGCCTCTTCTCTGTTGCATTCTGCAAATGATATACAGTATTTTAATTTTAAGTTGCTTTGCTTATTTCTCTCCTTTCATCATTGACCAATTGTCCTGCTAACTTTATTAATTCTGCACTTTTATGATAACATTAATTTTATAGTTCATTATTAGATACATTACATTGAAAAGATAGATAATGTAGATAATGAAAATTGCCATATATTATATAATAAAAAATGATACAATTATTTTGTTAGATCAGTATGGGAAATCCCACAACCTTACCAGTCAGTTCAAGGTGTGCCATGACTCTTGCCATCTGAGCCAAGTCTGTTGAGTTCTCTTGCTGCTGAGTGGATGTGCTTGAGGCCTTCAGGCTTACAGGGATCTGTGATTTTTCCGGGACCACCATGGAGTTTGGCAGGATCATTTGGGAATGCCTGGAATGGTCAGAGAAGGAAAGAAAATAAGGACTCTGGTCAGCAGCTCTTTGTTTTTTATATAAGTCGTGATTATTTGTTGTTTTGGAAACACTGTGTATGCACCCCTTCCACCATGTAAACACAAGCAAAAATTACTATTTCACCAACTGACAATTTCACCTCCTTCAAACTGAGGCCAACATAAACGTATATGTCTGTTTTCCTCATGCTTTTGTTTTCTTAATTTTAACCAAGCTGTATATTGAAACATTCTTTATGTGGGTATTTTATTAAACTATAAGTATTGCTTCTTGAATCAATAGTATATGAGTTCCATTAAAACATATTGGCATTTCAGCTGTCTGTTTCCACTGTGACTGTAGTTACTTGATACGGTTCCAAACTGTGGGCCCTAATGCGGTTAAAGCCACCTGCTGTGCCACATCTGAGACATTTGGGAAGGCTGCCAATGATAAAGTTCAAAGTGACAAAAAATGAATTTAACTATGTGAAAATGCCATTGCTGGACAATATAATGAAAAGGTGCTATTCTGTGCTATTTAAAAATATATATCATATACTTTACCATATGGTAATTACTACTACTAATGTGCTGTATCTAGTGTGTGTACTGAGATTTTGTAATCAGCAAAGGTAATCAAGTCAAAAGTGCATCTGCTGTAAATTACATGACTTCTTTGCAAAGTGTAGTACTGTGAAAATGTCTGACCACAGTAATAAAAAATGCATATATCATTATGGCCAGAAGTAGAATTAGTAAGTAGTCAAATGCTTTTTTAATTTACAGAAAAGATTTAACAAATTTCACTTCAATTCCATTTCATACTGCAGCTGACCCAGTATGCCTGCCACCAATGTATTAATCTGAGCATAATGTTATTATACGTTTGCTTCCCTGCCTCATCACTAAGATGTTTCCACCCAGAAATAACAAAAATATGAAATGTGCATTATTGTATTGTTTTTCCTACAGAAATGTAAGTTGAAAATGCTGTCAAGAACTGAATGAGTAATTTAATTACTATTGCAATATTAATATTTAGAGATTTCACAAGGGCAATTACTGATCTTCACCTTGACAAGTGAAATGACTGAATGACTATATATATATATATATATATATATATATATATATATATATATATATATATATATATATTCATTATTTTCTCTGACAAGTTCTCCTGGCAGCTAAGAGTCTCAATTTGGCCTTGGACCTCAGGAAGTCTAAATATAGTTTTACCATTGTCCTACCTTTCAGAATAGGGCTTTGACAAATCTAACTTGTACTGTAAATTCATGCATATAATGCAATACAAGATCGCTTTTTTATTTTGGTATCAAGGCAAACTAATAGTTAACTGGTGGTTCACAGACCCAAGTGTCTTACATTCAAATCCTGCACCTGGTGACATGCAGTTGAGTTTAACTGGAGATGTTATATTGGCCCTGTTTCAGTGTGTGAATGAGTGGGCCCTGTGATGAACTAGCATCTTGTTTAGAGTTGGATCCTACTTAACGCCCAATGTTGCCAGGATAGGCTCTGGCCTTCTAGGTCTAATAGCTGTATTAACTGTTCGGATATGAATGTGATGTTTGAATATTGAATATTAAAACAAATATTTAGGATAGCTCAGCTTAAAAAATGTTTTAAATAATGTCTGTGTGCAAATCTTCAATATTTTCTTACAGTTCAAAATATATTGTTAGTATTCTATCCATGACAGGGTCCTACTTTAGTCCTTAACCAGAAGAAGAGCAGATTTAAATGCTGGATGGTTGTGCAGGATGTGTAGGAGCTACATAGAATGCGATGTTTAATTTTGGTAAGGGCTAACTCTTTTAACTCTAATTGCAAAGGTTCAAACTGTTGCTATATGTCTTATGTAGACAGGCCAGACTTTATACTTTTTCTTGTGAGGCTTTGGGTTTCAGTACAACAACACTAATTTGTATTTTATAGCATAGACACACTAATGGGTAATGCCTGACCAAAGCATGGCCGGTTGTTATGGCTTAGACGAAATAGTTCTCAAAAGGTATATGTGTGTGGGAGGTGTAGGAGTTGTACATTTTGTTGCTAGGGGCTATGTCTGAGTGCTTAGTGTCTCCATGGATTCAAGATTCCCCTTGCCTAGACTATTTTTAGGTGCATGCATTTAGACACACCTCCAGGTGATGAATTTGACTGAGAATTTCCCTTCTAGGGAAATTAGTTTAATTCTATTGCACTTAGACAAAACATGTCTGATTCAGTGTGACTGTAGGCTCTCCCAAAAGTCATACTTTCTCTTTCAAACAGATAAACTGGATCAATCACCCCTACACCTCCATGTATGGTCTCCACATAACACCACTCTCCACTGCACCTCTGCAGACATCAACTCTTATTTAAAGAGGCAATTCCTCAAATAAGACACCTGCCTGTGCATCTAGCCTAAAGGGCCTTGTGGACTCTAACTTGAGTGACCTTGCTGACACCTATGTTGAAATATGAACAGGGTTAGCCCAGTGCTTCTCCGTCACTCATGGTGTGAGTGATATTCTGTATATTCATGACCAGGAGATACAGTGATTTACAAATGGGGCACTAGCAGGTTAAGTGACCTGCCCAGGGTTGACAGCATATTAGCATTTAGGATTATTCTGGCAATCTTTTGTAATAGGTCACACTGCCTGCAAAGAAAGTTGTGTTTTTTTAGATCAAGTCATACATTAACAGAAAAAACTACAGTAGAGGCTTTAAGGACAACTGTCACCACTCTGTAAATATCTTATACTGTAGTGAGGATTTCTGCTTTGTTGCAAGGTGATTTATTAGTATACACCCAAAACTGTGTTCCCAAAATGTCCAATCAGTGTGAAAGTATAAATAAAATGCAGAACAAATGTTTGTGTTTGAATAATACACTGAAATGAAATGAAGCATTTTTCAAACAGTATAACTGAGTTAAACCTTTTTTGAATCCATACATAAATTTCACATTGAAGCCTGAAAAACCTGCTCAACTAAAAATACGAATCTGCAAATGTATATATAATATGTTTGACTAGTGTACGCTTTTGACACATTATTTTTGTATTTAATTTGATTTTTAACAGTATGCTGTTTGCAATATTTATGTTTTGGCCAAGGTTCTTCCATCATTTATATATTAAAACATGCATCAAAACCCTTTTCATTAGTTTACCATTAGCTTCAGGAAAATGTATTTTTTGGTTCATAAATAACGTATAACCTGTAATAATATTAATTGATAAGGCATTTTAAAATGGCTTGCAATTGATCTAAATAGTAGGCTTTACTGGCTTTAATAATGCATTATTTATGGATAAAAGACATTATTTATTCTGAAACCACTATACAGTTTTCGACCTTGGATATTGCCTACCTATTTGTCTACACATATTACTGCATTATGTCTTTAAACAGTTATTAATGTAAAAAGAATCTCAACTTTTTATGCGACAAAATGTCAACATTTATTTGGAGACGAAGATAAAACTGGGTTGCATTTTCATTTCATAGTAATTGTATACGTATCAGGTAAAATCCGTAATAGTATTATTGGGAGTTACTGATTTTTCTGAAATGAAAAATATTACTCTCAAACCTTACGAAATTCGTAACAACACAACTAGATACTGGAAATCACATTTAAAAACTCACCTTTTTACTCTTTATTGCGTGATGCAAAAATCCACTGCTGTAATCAGATTCTTACAATCGTATATTTTTAGTTGTGTTTTGGTACATGAAGGCTTCAAGTAAAATACTTATGCCTTGATATTACTTTTCCTTAAAAAAAATTAATCGAGAAAACGTAGTCAATGCTTTCAGTTTTTTCAGGTCTTCTTTTGCATTGATTATATGCTCGGTTGTTCCTTTCTAGTCTCAGTTTGACCGGTATTTCAGGAGCTGTTGCAGACAGTAACAGAGATGTTTGTTAAACACCCTCACATTCTGCTCAAGTCGTCTTTCAAAGGCTGAAATGAAACACCAGAAACTGTTTAAATATTATCTATCTACACTTTAGCAGGCATTACGCTTTTATGCTTTCTTTCTTCGATCCCATTGACTCTGATAGGCTACGAATACAATGTCCACACTTGTTCTGGCTGAGCTTTGTTGTTTAAAATCGGATGTTCCGCTGGGTATCCTACATATGATTCGGTTCCAGTATCATTATTTTCTCTTATCGATTAATGAGTCTTTGAATGAACCCAGTACACTATCTCTCCCCCTCTCTTTCTTTCTTTCTTTCTCTCTCTCTCTCTCTCTCTCTCTCTCTCTCTCTCTCTCTCCCCCCTCCCTCCTAGTCCCTCTTTCCAGGAATATTCCCAGAAAGGGGAATCACGTGCGCTTATTACTCGTCTGCTAAATACTCCGCCAATCCGGAGCCGAAATGATGAGGTCATCGGGTTCGTTTTCCTTTATTCGTGTGCTGTTTAGCCCAAATTAGGTATAAAGAATCTTCAGGGAAACGCTGGTTGTTTCCTTTACATTCCCAGAAAAATGAGCTGAGCTTTCACTTCCAAGAACCTACAGTATAAGGTCGTCTGTCACTCTTCACGATTTGTACCACTGATCGTTTGTAGATAATGAAATCAATAAAGAAACAAACCAGCATTCCCGTGAAAGTGATTTATTTAAACAATGCGACAAAAGTACAGAATATGCATACGTTAGTTAAATTGACAACCGACTTCATGTAGCAGTATACCGTTGTGGAGGAGGATTTTAAAGTGGACACTTTACATGCGCCCTAGGAAATTGTTCATTGTTGTTTAAACTACAGTTTTAAATATACACAATAGTCAAAACTAAACAGTTGCCTTTATATGAAATTGAATAACCTTTTCTTAAGGATACAGTGGGATACAGTGTATAACTAAACATGTTTAAAAACGTTTCGGAAAAAAAAATACGAAAATAATTAACAAATTAAGTGATAAAATATTTTGTGGCTTTATAATTAACCCCGTTAATCCGTATTTCGCATCGTTAGGCGCTAATTCCTGCCTTGTGATCGTATCTGAAGGAATAAACTCTGGCACCAGCGACTTTCAAATTTGGATTCAAGGGGGTTTGAAAAAAGAATGGATGAATGTCCCCGTTTCTTTATGTCTGTTGTTTAAAAAGGACGTTTTTCCACTACAGCTTTACCTTTCACGAAAAACACCGTGTTTAGACACTTACGTACATGTATTCTGGAAATCTTACGGCTACAGAAATATTTCGAGTTCTGTGGCATGTAAATGTAATACCCAATAATTGTGCGTTAAGTGAGTGGTATATGGAAAAACGGCTGATTTATTCTTGCACAATAAGCGCTTTTAAATGCATTGAATGATTTTCTGATGTTCCGGTGTAGCTGAAGATAGGCAATTAATCGTGAAAAGATTCCCCATTTTTGAAACGGTGCAGCCAAAAAGTGTACGATTGTAAAGCAGGTCATAAAGTACATAGTTTGATTAAAACGACGAGCAATTTCATTTGTAACTGCGATCATAGTTTCTGTCATTCTTGCATCACTTTTTAATCTTCATTTGTTAGTGATGCGTCACAAGGACACGGAGCAGCAACTATAGCTGATAGCTGAAAGGAGAAACTAATGCAGTAAGTAACCTACTGCTCTGATGCGCACGAGGGTTCTGTCTCGTGTTGTCAAATGTTGATATTAATTGCTCTGAGATACAAGGCTCCAGACCAAAGTGAAGTACTGTGCATTATTTTGTACGGCTAAATAAGTTTTAAATGGTCGTGTTGGGTCTGGTCTTTCTGCATAGGGTATCGTTTTGGCTGCTCTTGTGACTTGTACAGACGTTTCCAAAATTTCCGCGGTCCCTGTATATAAACAGAATGTTCTATTAATGCGTTACTTTTATTGTAGCTGTAAACACATTGCCGTAAGGTCTGAAGTTAGTCGGCTAGTAAGATTTATTTATTGAAAATGGGTTTCGGCTTATAAATTTTTATCCTTAGTAACATAATCCTATTTCCAAAAAAGTTTGGACGCTGTAAAATGTAAATAAAAACAATGCGTTCATCTTCAGATTATGTAAACCCTATATTTATTTGAAAATGGTACAAGGGCAGTATATCAAATGTTGAAACTAAGAAATCCTGGTTTTTTTGCGTGTTTGTTTTTTTGAAAAATACATGCTCATTTTGAATTTGATGCCAGAACTTTGGAGAGTGATATGTTTACCACTGTGTTCCAACAACTTTTAACAAACCTTGTAAACGTTTGGGAACTGAGAAGATCAACTGCTGTAGTTTTCAAAGTGAAATGTTGTCCTGTTCTTTCCTGATATAGGATTTCAGCTGTTCTACAGTTCGGGGTCTCATTTGTCATATTTTTCATTTCATAAGGCACCAAATGTTTTCAATGGATGA
The DNA here is from genome assembly GCF_900747795.2 of Erpetoichthys calabaricus. Taxonomy (NCBI): domain Eukaryota; kingdom Metazoa; phylum Chordata; class Cladistia; order Polypteriformes; family Polypteridae; genus Erpetoichthys; species Erpetoichthys calabaricus. Next base: position 84,236,891 of record NC_041396.2, read on the forward strand.
CAGGTCTGGACTGCAGGCAGGCCAGTTTAGCACTCGGAGTCTTTTACTATGGAGTCATGCTGTTATATTATGTTATCTGCAGAATCTGGTTTGGCATTTCCATGCTGAAATAAGCAAAGCCTTCCTGAAAAAGACAATGTCTGCATGGCAGCATATGTTGCTCCAAATCCTGTATATGTCATTCAGCATTAATTGTGCCTTCCCAGATTTCCAAGTAACTCGTGCCATGTGCACTAATGCACCCCCATACCATCATGGATGCTGGCCTTTAAACTGTGCACTGATAAAAAGCCGAATGGTCCCTCACTTTTTTCATCCTAGAGGACATGGTATCTATGATTTCCAAAAAGAATTTCAGATTTTGATTCAACAGACCACAGAACTGCTTTCCACTTTGCCTCAGTCCATCTTAAATGAGCTCAGGCCCAGAGAAGGTGGCAGATTTCCTGCAGCATGTTTATGTATGGTTTGTTCATTGCATTATAAAGTTTTAACTTATTTTGTAGAGACAACAATGAACTGTATTCACAAACAATGGTTTTTGGAAGTGTTCCTTAGCCTATTCAGTTAATCATGTCTGTTTTTATTGCAGTGCAGCCTGTGGGCCCAAAGATCATGACCATCCACAATTGGTTTTCAGCCTTGAATCTTGCATACAGAGATTTCTCCAGATTCTCTGAATCTGTTAATGATATTTTGTACTGTAGATTATGAAATCCCCAAATTCTTTGCACTTTTATGTTGAGGAACATTATTCCTAAATTGGTGCATTATTTGCCCTTGTAGTCTTCCAGAGTGGTAAAGCCCACCCCATCTTTACTTCTGAGAGACTCTACCCATCTGGGATGCTCTTATTGTACCCAATCATGTTACTGACCTGTTGTCAATTAACCTAATTAGTTGTGAGATGTTCTTTTGTAGTCTTTTGTTGTCCCTGCCCCAACTTTTTTGAAACATATTGCTGGCATCAAATTCAAAATGAGCAAATATTTTTCATAAAACAATGCATTTTTTCAACATTTCTGTTGTCTTTGTTCTATTTTCAATTAAGGATGGGGTTAAATAGTTGCTTTATGTTTTATTTACATTTTACACAGTGTCCCAACTTTTTTGGAAATGGAGTTGTAGACACTAATGCACTGAAAGCAGCACAAAATTCACAGAGAGACTGTATAAATTTTTAAAATTTGTTAAAATGTAATCATGGTGTGACCCAAAAGTTTTTAGACGAGTTGTTTTAAAAAAGTTCTGTGCATTACATCAAGTGGCTGACACCGTAATTGCGTAGTACTATGCTTCATGTACCATTGTACCATTCTCCAAAGGATTGCTGATCATTTGAATACTGGTAAGGAGACAGTTCGCTGGATTGTAACCGAAGACTTAGGGAAAAGAAAGATCTGTGCAAGATTTGTTCCTTATGCCTTGACCACAGAGCAGAAAAAAGAACACGTTGTTACCTTCCAGGATCTTCTGTTAATGGGACAAGATTACAATTTTTGGAAAATATCATTACTGGTGATGAAAAATGGTATTTTGCCTATGATCTGTCCACCAAACGACAGACATTTTCAAACAGTGGGAGAAATTCAGTGTGCAATGACAAGGGAGCTTAACAACATTTCAAAAACTGCTTTCCTGGAGGGCATGAAGAAGTTGAAGGAACATGCAAACAAGTGTATTGATCATGGAGGAATGTATTTTGAAGAATAAAAACACATTATGTCCATAAAAGAACTTATCTGTGTTTTATAACAGTTGTCTAAAAACTTTTGGGTTTCACCTTGAATGCATGGAATAATGTGTGAAACATTTTATAAAACATACAAAATCAACAGTAAATATCAAATGTCTAAACAAATGTATTAAAATGTCAGCTTTGGATGATGTAAAGGTCAAAATCAAGACAAATTAGATCTTTTCACCTTTAGCAAGATCATTTAACCAACATACCTGTATATAAAGTGATAAGATGTCCGTCAGTCTGGCATCTGTGCCCTTGATCGTGCATAATGCCATCCAGCATCCACAAGAAGCTGGGAATGTCCAAACAACAAAGGCAAGTGACTGGTGTAAGATAGTAAACCATAAGGCATGCATCTGGTCAGTATGTCATCCGCAACAGAGCTGGAATATCCGACGAAAAAAGGCACAAAAAAACAAATACAAAGAGGGAAGTGAGTGCTGACACAACCAGCAAACAAAGGTTCATAAATACTCATGCTATCGAAACAGATAGACTTACCATTATACCATTAAGACAGAGAGTTTTGCTATGCTAGATTTGGTTTAAATGAATGGATTTTTAATACAAATAATTCAATGCCTTAGCTGTATTCCAGGCATTCCAAATACCTCTCTAACTTTGTCCCAGTCCTGCCTCTGGTTCTTAACCCCATGGGATATATCCAGTATACCTCCAAGGGGACTTAACTCACTTTTCTTGATTGATCAAGTGGAATGATGTCTGTAATCCTGGATCCCCTTTTTTGGGGGGATTGCCAGGCTCCTCGCCCTGTTACAGAGGAAAAGCTCAGTTTTGAACTTGCAGCTTCATTCCTGTTGATTTTGTCTTCATTTAATCATAGGGAGCATAGCATCTTATATATAAATGTCTACACGTGGAAGTGTGTGTGTCTGTCTGTCCAGCCCGGAAGTGAGAGGTGGAGTCAGGGTAAGCAAGGCCCGCACGTCGGCAAAATGAAACCTCCGAAGAAAGAGTCACTTGTTTCGCCGCTAATACAGAAGTGAGGTGAGCACATCAGCAAATGGTATCCCTTTTATTTTCCTCCCGCAGCTAATACACAAGTGAGGCGAGCATGTTGGCAAAACGAAACTTCTGAAGAAAGACAAAGTTGTTTAGCCGCTAATGCAAAAGCGATGCAAGCACGTCGGCAAAACGAAACCTCCTAGAAGTGAGATGCCCAGAGTAGTTCTTTTCAATTACCTGACATCTCTATATTTCAATTTTTTTTCTGACAATTTCAATATTTTCTAGGATGACGTGCTTTTTACAGCACAGGCTTACACAGCTAGTAATATATAAAGCAATAATTTTTCCCAGAAGTCAACAACTATTTTACAACTATATTGAATTAAAGTGACCAAAGCACACTTTTAACTGCCCTTAATCACCAATCGTTTTCTGATGTTTCCGACCCTAGCTTGTGAAAAAGTACATGTATCCATTAAAAAACGTGGCCTAGTGAATAAGTCATTGGATTTGTAACCAAACAGCAAAGCTACCAGTTCAATTCTTGTCTACACATCATTTTGCTGCCCATAACAAGTCACTTAACTTGTTTGTGCTTCTGTTTTTAAAAAAATGAAAAAATTATAAACAATTTTATTGTAGCAGAGAGCACATTGATAGCATTCAAACTTGGACGGGCTGTTTTCCTGCAGAAAAAAAAAAGATAATTCCAAATGCATAGCCACATCTTTCTGGAAGGATCTTGACAGTAGGTGTGCGAAAACTGACTAACAACTTTATGTAGTCTTGAAAATGATTAATTCAGGATCTATGTCTGTCTTTCACCTCCCTACCAAGAAAGAGTTTAAGTACAAATTCAGCTCTTTATGACATGTAAGTAATATTCTTTTTGGAAAGCAAACCCTTTCTGTATACTTGGACCTCCCAAACCTGCCCACTGAATTACCATCAATGAGGGTTCTTTTCCTAGATCTGCTCCATCTTCAAATAAGTTCCCTATAAGGTTTTTATTAAATCAAATTTAATCATATTTTCCAAATCATATTTCAGCCTAAGGTGCTTTGGGGAGAGGAATATTTGTGAAAATCTTGTGTTCAAACATGGTATTCATTGTAGCTAATCTATGATTAGCATATTGTAGATGTATTATGACCACTTGCTATTTTGGTTATGATTAGAGATGTTGTTCCTTCCAATTGCCTCCTTTTATGTACAGTACCTTCAAGGTCAAATATTTTATAGCTGGTATGTGCACTTGGCACAAGCCACAGCCAAAATTGTCCTCTCTGAAACCTGAAAACATTTCTCTTGTCCACAACACCTAGCTTGAGATGCATTAGTATTCCAGTCCAACCTGGGTCTTTCATGAGCAACATGACCAAAGAACCAAAGCCACTGTCTCTAAATGAGACGTTTGACCCCAGTGTCAATTAGGTAAGAGAAAAGGAGTCTAACTACTTATAGCAAATACTTTTCCACATAGGGTACAAAGTCCAGTCCTTTCCTCTTCTAATAAATAGATATTTCCCTCCGCAAGAATCTATTGTCTTCAGCCATTCTAGTCAGGCCTAAAATACCCATATAGGTAACTGGTTGATTTCCTAGGGTCACCAGGAAAAGCTAGCCAGGAGTGCACAAGTCGGGCCAAATGTTTATAGTGTATGTCAGCAATATAATATACTAAACTATGCCACAGCTTTTATAAGAAAAAGGGAACCCCAAAGGCATTCAGATCATGTTGGAATTTATCTCATATCTTGCAACTTTGCCACCTTCAATGACTTAATTGTAATTTTGTATCATTTTGAAAAGTATTGCTTTTGAGTTAGTTTAGTATGTTATATTGCATTTGATCTGTTGTTGTGTGTGTGTTTGTGAGTTTGGGTGCTCAAATCCAGGACCACCATAGAGTATTAATCTGGCCCTGGTCTTAGTGGGGGAAGCAGACTCTGAGAAAGGATTTTATACTGTATGTAGTGTATTATTGAAATTCTTGTAAGAATTATATTTGATTGGTCTTTCCACTGCCCCTTACCCTAGATAATCTTTTCAAGTGTAACCCTCCAAGAAGCACAGGACTTCCTTAGGAACACAAGCAGTTCCACAACATTAAGGTTACAATTATTGACTTGCATTCATTTTTCTGTCTTTACTAATCTTTCACAGGTTGTGATTTTGAAAGGCTTTCTAACAGTTTGTGTTGTGTTTGCGAAACCATAATGAAATATGATATGAAGCTCTCTCCGTACCTGGATTAATATTTTTTATGTGATGCAGCCTCTAATGTTGCAGACTTTGGTGAAAATCAAGGAGCATATGTCTCTTTGAATTGTAATATTGGATGATCTTGGGTGACTGGGTGATTACCTTACTTTTTTGAATGTTATAATTGCTTACTTTGTAAATTTCCTACTGAACAATATTAAACCAAATCATGACATCTCATTTTTTAACTTGAAATTATTTGTAAATAATTTCATGCTGTGTGACCCAGGGTTTCTTTCTTCCTGACCTACCATAAAATTAAAAGGTGACAGCTGTCTGGAGATGAACTGATGTGTATAAACAATTCCAGATCGATCGTTTCACTTTGAAATTACAGAGTAATTTGTGAAATGCAATAAAGCCTCAAATGGAAATGTAAGATTTCAACATAAAACGTGACAAAAACAAAAAAAGGGGGATTGGAAACAAAAATACAAAAACATTTTCTTCTGCTGTTGTCTTTTACTAAGATAAAAATACACAAGTAATAAGGCAGAGGTCACAGAGATAGTCTATTCTTATACTCTTGTATCTCTTCCATCAGTTTACTGAGCACAGTATATGACGTGCCAGTTCCTATCGTGGTTTCAGTAGTTACAAAGCAAGAACCAGTCCTGCACTGGACTCAGAACACACACATGCACACTTATCTAATTTCTAGTCACCAATCAATTTAACATGATGCATTTTTAAAATACTAAATTACAAAAATGATTAAATATTTTGTTTCCTTTAAAGTACAATTTTCAGTGCCTTAATCTATTTGCAGCCCAAAGAGCTATTGAAGAACAGAAATTTGTCAGCCACGCAGATCACGTCACCCACGTAACTTACGCAGCGCAGTTGGGCACCGGTGCTGTGCCATTCTCTCTACATTTAGTGTACGATCCTAACGTACGTACCGTGTAGTGGTCAAAGCTACGGTAAAAGCGCAGTGTATCTGAAAATGGCGGCGATGCCAGAGATGCGCTCGGGTTTGGGAAAATGAAGCGGAGAAGAAGCTTTTTCTTTCAGTAAACTGCTGTGATTGCTATAAAGAGGGAGGCGGTTTGCGTTCAATTTGAAGTGGTAGGGGTGTCAACTGCTGGTCTCCAAAGGCCCAGAAATGATGAAGCTGAAGTCGAATCAGACGCGGACATACGACGGAGACGGTTATAAAAAGCGGGCCGCCTGTCTCTGCTTCAAGAGTGAAAGCGAGGAGGAGGTGAGGCCGAGGAGGCCTGGGTGGGAGCAGGCCGCGGCAGACTGGAGAGGGGGGGTTGCTGGGGGCAGATGGGGGTGTGGAGGTTGTTGAGGGAGCTACTGGGAGGAAGAGGTGGGGGTCCCACCTCATCTTTGTTAATGCTGTGACACAGTCGTGGACTGATCATAAAGTTAAGCTGCACGATTCTTGCTTTATTTATTTATTTATTTGATGTTTGTTTAATTATTTATTAATTCAGCTGTTTTCCAGAATGCTCTCCTTTTATTCTTCCAAGAATTATTATTTTTTCCTGATGTCTGTGTCTCGATAAGGTCGAGGGCCGCTGTGTATAACGGTTCTTAAACACTGCTTCATTGGGAATTTGGTAGGTTTTGCTGGTGAGCAGCAGCCGTCACCCTGATAGGTGGATTGTGCCTGGAGGAGGGATGGAGCCGAATGAGGAGCCCAATGTCGCCGCTACGCGGGAGGTGTGTGAGGAGGTGAGCTGCTGCGCGATTGTCATTTTCACTTGCAACTGTTATCGCTCGATTTCAAAAGAAGACGTATTCAGTGTTAATGCGCCGCAGCATATGTCATCATATTTATTCTAGACTTAGTGCTGCCTGTTTGTTTATTTACCACACGTACTTTTGTGCTTATGACTATATCTGTGCAAAGCTGAAATTTTTTTCCTTTCATTAAAAATCGAACATTTGGGAAGCATCCGAACATGGATTTTTGATCTCCTTTGAATGTTGATGTTATAGACCGATCACGTTATTGTAGCATATTCACATAAATTACAATACAGAATAATTTAATGGTATTTATTAATTATGAAGCCCCCTTAATCCATTTCAGAATCATGAATGACTGGAGCCTGTCCCAGCAGCACTCAGTGCAAGGCAGGAAGCAGTCATGGATGGTGTTGAAAGTCCATCCATCCATTTTCCAACCCGCTGAATCCGAACACAGGGTCACAGGGGTCTGCTGGAGCCAATCCCAGCCAACACAGGGCACAAGGCAGGAACCAATCCCGGGCAGGGTGCCAACCCACCGCAAGACACACAAACACACCCACACCAAGCATACACTAGGGCCAATTTAGAATCGCCAGCCCACCTAACCAGCAGGTCTTTGGACTGTGGGAGGAAACCCACGCAGACACAGGGAGAACATGCAAACTCCACGCAGGGAGGACCCGGGAAGCGAACCCAGGTTCCCAGGTCTCCCAACTGCAAGGGGCATAGAAAATGATAAAAGATGTTTAGCATTGCTGCTTACCAGATCTGGTCTCATTAAAGAAATAATTTATTAAATAATGGAATCTTGTAAATAGAAAGGGGTTGAGGTGGTGGCAATGCAGAAAGTTGTGCCTGTGGTGTCTGCACAAAATAAACAGGAACACAGTTAATATAAAGTAAAATTAACATGATTTTGTAACTTGTTAGCTGAAAGAAAAATAGTTTTACTTTAACAGATACTGGAAATAAATCCCTGGTACATAAACTAAATAGACTATCTACTAATTTATTTATTAAATATATATATATTTAGCACAGGCTGTTTTTAGTCCTTCTCAAATTATTTTTTAATGAAGTATTCATGAGAAAAATGTACAAAGGTTTTACTTCACGTTTGCATACAATATGTGTAATAAGACAATGTTCTGTCAAAGTAACTCTTCAGCAATTTCATATTTTGTCCTTGTACTTGATCCAAAACATTTCAAATGTGTCCCTGGGAAGATTCTTGAAAGATGCATAGATTAAACACAAACTGAAAAGTACTGTTGTCAGTAATTCCACCATAATAGGTGTCTTTGTGTCTTTTTTTTGTGCAACTTGCCTTCATTGTGATCATGAATATATAACAACATAAGTAAAATTAGAAGCCGTTTTCGAGAAATAACAACTATAACAATGTAAGTAATCTTGTGTAAGTTGCATTAATCACTAGCCTGCTAATCTGTTCTACAATTTGTTAACGAAATGCTTTTAATACTATCTAGCTATTTAGATTATGTTGTTATAGTGTTTAAAAAAAGAAAAACATCTGAACAAACATTCCTTATCTAGAGGGGCCCAGAGCAACACGTCTTTTTTAACTTTCTTTTTCCAACTACAAGAAAACCAAATGAAATAAAGTTACTATTAAAACTGGACAAAATCATAAAATCATTTTCTCCTTATGTCTTCTGTGCTTCTAAGGGATGCACTCTTTTTAGTGTATTTATTTTTTATTTATTTATTTATTAATTTTAATTTACTAATTTATTAATGTGACTTTTTATTGATCAACAGATTTGCTACCAGCATACTCCTAATCAGGCCACATCTCTCATTTCTTAGGTGGGGCTGACTCTGTCCACATGTGGACATTGAGTTTCTGTTTGTACTCTAGTTTTCCTACTATATCCCAAAAGATGTGCAGGTAAACCTGATGTCACATTACACGACTTCTAGTTGGAGGGGATGTCAGACTTATTGTCTGCATTTGCTGATCTTGTCACCATAACATATCAAATTTCATGACTAGATTTCACAGACTAAATTTGACAACTGTATAAATACTTTACAGCAAAGTTTCACATTTCAAAGTCTCGCAAGCTTGCGTGCCATCTAACAGAAATAGAAACTGTGTCAAAGCTTTACAGGTATGGGCCTTTTCCTTTTTTCCCCATTTTCATTTTTTTTCCCTTTCGATATACCTTGTAGCAGCATTGTACGTAATGTAGGTTAATTGGTTAACTTTGTTAAAGAATTTGTCTTATATTGTTTGTTACCAATTCAAAATAGATGTTGAAAGAATTTATTTCAATGTATGTGGCCAAAGAGAGAAATATGTGCAAAAATGTTTTCACAATCATGTGCACAAAAATATGCAGCATGTCTTAGTGTTTTTTTTTTTGTTTTGATTGAAACTCATTGTACTCCTCAATAATATAAATGAGGACCATAGAAAATTTAAAACATTTTACTGGCTTGTATTATGTGGATGTGAAAATGTAATTGAAGCCTAAAACAGTAAGATAGTATCAATAAGTGTTTCCACCATGTCGGTCCTGTTACTCAAGTTAAGTTACTACATTTAGGTCAGTAAAGTCTGAGCCTTCTTAACTGGAAGATATTGGCTGAGTTCTCTGGCTGCTGACTTCCTGTTAATTGTGATAGATATGCATATGAAAGGGCTGAGCTGTATAAAAATGATCTCCTCTGTTGTACTAAATGTGCTTCAGGCACTGTGCTCTTTTCTTGTGTTCTTGAAAGCATACCAGTTACTCTGTTAGAATTTTGACCAGTTTAAATTTTGAATGGATGTTTGACTCGGTGCAATGCTGTAGCATCAAGAAGTGAAGCACGCCATGGTGTCTTCTATCTAGTCTTTCAGGAAGGAGTAGTATATTTCTATATATGATGTTGAGCAGACCTATAAGTGTAAATCTTCTACATAATCTCAGCAACAATGAAAAATACAGTTTCCTCCAAAATTATTGGAATACTTTGTAAAGATGAGAACAAAATATGAAAAATGTCTTAATTGTTTATTAGCTTAGCTTTACACTCATGAGAGAAATCTAACCTTTAATAGAAGCTCATGAACAGAACCTAATTAATGCCTATTCCCTTTCATATTTTATCTTTTAAAAGCATACCAAGTCGCTATGACTTAACTGTTACACTGGGGTAAAAATATGAGGTAACAAAAAGACCAAACCTCTCTAGTTATTCCTCCGTATGGGTAAGACCACAGAATGCACAAATGAAGAGAGACAAAAGGTTGTTGGCTTTTATAAGCTAGGAAAGATTTGTAATAAAATACCTGCACACTTGAATATCCCCATTTTCAGTATTAGAACAATAATTAAGATATTTGACAAACTGGAGGTGTAATAAACCTGCCGGGAAAAGGACAGAAACTTATTTTGCTTTTATCCACTGTGAGGAGGATGTTTCAAAAGGCACAACTTTTTCCAAGGATCACAGTGGGACAGCTGCAGCAGTTGATTGCATTTTGGACTACCAAGTCTTCAAAATTACAATTAATTACCACCTCTCTGCCATGAAACTAAGAGACAGGCCAGTTGATGTCAGACCACCAACATAAATGCCTGGATCTTGTTAAAAGAATAGTTGAATATTTATTAGAACCATCAAATGAAAAATAAAAATAATGCTTTTTTGCAGAAAATACTTGATGTGGACTATCTTTAATTACAGTCTGAAAAAAAACACAAAATCAAATGTAGTACTTTCAGTAAAGATAATTTGTAACCCACGCTTGTAATGTTATATGGTACACTGCTAAGTGACTCCACGTGGTGCAGACTGTAATATTGCACTGTCCTTGCCATTTGTGGCACAGTTAGCCTCTTTGTGCATTGTAGAAACTGTATATACAGCACATACCTTGTTTCATGACCAGCAGCAAATCAACTACAGTTGCCTTTCTAAACCTACAGCATGCTACAATATATTAATGTCATTCAGGGCAGCTGTATGTTTATGCAGGATTAATTAGTTCATAACCGTTTAGCTGCAGGTTGATAACATTGTTTCATTACAGTAGTAAACTAGATAATAATAGTTCTGCCAATTCAGTCTAATATATGCTCACATAATTGCATTCCTTTTCCATTCATTTCCAGAAAAGAGACTTTTTTTTATGTACTTTTATGGTTAAATTACTCAAAGCGACAGGAGAATTGTGCTGCTGTACTAGTTGCTAACACTCGTATGCCCTTTCCCAGGCACTGTATTGGAGATCCGAGTGGCTCGCAGATGAGTAAAAGAGGAGCATATATAAAATATACAAGTTGGTGTAATTACTGTCAAGTTAAAATTTAAACGATAAACTAATTTGTAGCTGAAGTCGCACAGAATGTTTCTCTGTTTTAAGATAGATGAGTCTGCAGATTCACTTTCAACTTCGTATGTTGCGATCTGTTTGAGATATCTCAGCAAAAATTGAACCGTCTCAACAAATTTCTATAAAATGTAAGTGTGCCAAATTTCAACAAAGTTGTTTCACAGTGGCCAAGTTGTTTCATGCGGACAAAGAGATACACAAGGCTGTCACAGCAGGTGTTTTTCACATTGTACTGTATGTGAATGGATCTAAAAAGACCAAGTGCTATTAACATGGCAAAGAGAACCAATAATGAACACATACAGTTTGAGAAAAAATGATGAATGTTTTTGGAAGGATTTTTTCCTTTGGATGATTTAATCTTAATGAAGGGTCAGATTTTTCCCATACTTCCCATAAACGTTTTTATAGCCTTTTTAAAGGTGCCAATAATTCTGAATTCTAGAGGAGTTGTTGAGCTAAACGCCTTCTAGGCTCAGGGTTTAATATGAAGATGAGAATCATGAGAATACTTCACCATAAGTAAAGTTTGCACTCTTACAATTTGATTATAATCTGGTCATGTATGCAAACATTGTAGTGGACGAAAAGAAAGGCAAGGCTTATCTAAGTTTATGTTAATTTATCAGGCAAGATTGTGGAAGCCATTAAGAAAGAAAGTGTCACAGGGATATTTTTTATGGAAAGTGTTTTTGTGTAAATGAATTAATGTTCAACTTGAGATATTTTGATACTTGGTTATAAAACACATGTTGTAAAAAAAATACACTTCAGCACTGGAAAAGCTATAAAAATATGAATAATTCTTCTTTGAAACGAAGAATCAAAGTGAACTTTATTGTCATCTCAGCCATATACAAGTATACAGATAGACAAAATTGCGAAGCTCAGGATCCACAGTGTAACAGCATGACATGCAAATAATAAATTAAAAATAGAATTAAAATTTAAAATTAAAACACAAACAAGACAAGACATTGTGCAAAGACAAGACAAAGAAGTAGCAGCAATACTGAATTGTAAGATATGTAATATAAATAAGTAATAGATATAGATAATACAGAAATTATCAGTGTATGATAATAGTTGTTTAAGACGTGTAAACAATGACAGGTCAGAATGTTTCATAGCAGAAGGATAACAAGAGTGTCAAAATACTTAAAGGTCAGTATGAGATTTTCAGTTCTTTTCTACCTGCACACTTGTCTTTGCAGGACAGTGGCTCGCATGTATAAAAGTTCTGTTTTTAGAGGTGGTTGAGGCAGTGTGGAAGGTCCCAGGGGGCAGCATGGTGTTAAGGAGTCTAACAGCTTGGGTGTAAAAACTCTTCCTGCAGCCTGGCAGATCTGGCTTTGATGCTGCAGTATCTTCTCTTGGATGGCAGAAGTGTGAAAAGTCCATGTGAGGGGTGTAAGGGGTCCTGCACAATGCTTCAGGCCTTGCGGACACTGCGTTTGTAAAATATGTCCTGTAGTGAAGGGAGAGGCACCCAAATAATGTTCTCTGCTGTCTTCACTATCCTTTGCAGGCGCTTGCGGTCGGATATGTTGCAGTTGCCATACCAGAACGTGATGCAGCTGGTCAGAACACTCTCAATGGTGCCTCTGTAGAACATGGTGAGGATGGAAGGGGGAAGACTTGCTTGCTTCAGTCGCCTCAGGAAGTGTAGTCTGTGCTGGGCTTTCTTGTTTAGTGATGAGGTGTTATGTGTCCACGTAAGTTCCTCGGTTAAGTGCACACCGAGGAACTTGGTACTCCTAACAGTCTCCACATCTAAACCGTTGATGCTGAGTGGGATGTGGGCAGGACGTGATTTTCTGAAGTCCACGATTATCTCTTTTGTCGACATTGAGAGATAGATTGTTGTCTTCACACCAGACAGCCGTTCCACCTCATCTCTATGCTGTTTCATCATCCCTGCTTATCAGTCCCAGCACCGTTGTATCATCCGCAAACTTGATGATGTGGTTGGTGTTGTGTGTGGCTGTGCAGTCGTGAGTCAGCAGGGTGAAGAGCAGTGGACTAAGCACGCAGCCCTGCGGTGCTCAGTGTGATGATGCTGAAAATGTTGCAGCCTATCTGAACCGACTGGGGCCTCTCTGTCAAGAAGTCCAGGATCCAGTTGCAGAGGGTGGTGTTCAGTCCCAACCTGCTCAGTTTTACAACCAGCTTTTGAGGGATGATTGTGTTGAAGGCGGAGCTAAAGTCTATGAATAGCATCCTGACATATGTGTCTTTTTTTATCCAGATGTGTCAGGGAGAGGTTTAGGGCAGAGAATATGGCATCCTCAGTTGACCTGTTTGAGCGGTATGCAAACTGAAGAAGGTCAAGGGAGGCAGGGAGATTAGTCTTTATGTGTGACATGACTAACCTTTTGAAGCACTTCATTATGATTGGCGTGAGTGCAACTGGTCGGTAGTCATTCAGGCATGTCACTGATGATTTCTTCGGCACTGGTATGATCGTGGTCGACTTGAAGCATGCTGGGACTGACAATTGGCTCAGAGATGTGTTGAAGATGTCTGTGAGGACACCAGCCAGTTAACTGGCACATTCTTTGAGCACACGACCAGGTATGTTGTCAGGTCCTGCAGCCTTGCGTGGATTGACTCTGGGTAGAGTCCTCTTCACGTCAGTTATGGAGAGACAGAGTACGTGGTCAGTGGAGGGAGGTGTTGCTTTTCTCACAGGCTCCTTGTTCTGCTCCTCAAACCGTGCAGAGAAGTTGTTCAGCTCCTCCGGAAGGGAGGCATCACCATTGCTGCTATGTGGGTTGGGCTGTGTGGAATTAGGAACTGGTCTTGAAAAGAAGATAGTGTGACCTTTGGACTTAATGTAGATTTAAGCTATTATAGTAATTAAATATATGTAAATGTGTGCAGTTTTTAAAAAATATATTATTTATTAAATCTTTCGACATTATCCAAACATTAATGGTTAAGGGTAAGATATGTTTCCTCCTTAACACACTCATGAATAAATCAAAGTTTAACAGGGTGCGGTTTTCATTATTTGGGATCCTCTTAGAATAGATGTTACTCAAACAAAAAAAAATTACATTTTTAACTTGCTCAGAGAAAGTGAGCAGTCTGTAAATAAAGACATAATTATTTGCGGCTTGTCCTCTTGCTTCATTTCAGCATATCACCTGTCTATTTTTAGTTGAACTGAATTAACATCTTTTTAAACAGGATTTTGCCACATACTGAAAAATAGTTATTTTACAAGACATTAGTAATTGGCACCTGCATAATAACTGCATACTTGGTACTTTCGATTCTTGAATATCTTGCAAGCCATTATGTCAGTGTGGTTCACAATTAGCCATGGGTGTATTTTCTGATATCTTTTTAATGTTTTATTTTTTAGCAGCCAGTCAATTAATTTTATTTCATAGAGAAGCTTTCACAGAGCAAACCATTGCAGTACACTTTATTAAGCCTGCTAAAATACAATATTGAGCAACAAGATTACAAGAACATTTTATAGATTTTTATGACATGGTACCTCGTGGTAGATTTGAAAAAATGTAATATTGGCACAAACACCCCAATACTAACTGACAGTGCATCCCTTGGTAGAGACGTGCTTCATTTGCTGAGGGATTGCTCAGAGTGTGACCTATTTAGGACTTTTAAAATTACAAATAGGAATTTCTAGAGCCCAGCTAAATGACCAGCTGCTGATCAAGCAGCTCATCCATGATGGGGCTTATTGTGTGACTGTACGTGCCACTGATTATGTTTAGTGACACTGTTAGTGATGCCTGCTACATATTTATCCACATCAAAACTGGTTTTCTTCATTTGTAAGTACAAAACAGAAGTGACTTGATGTGAGATTAATTGGAATTAAGTTGAAAAGAAAAAAATGAGAATTATGTGCAGAATTGCCATCAAATAAACTGTTGAAACATGAGACACACTAGTTTTGGATTATAAATTGTGTTAGCTATCAATTAATGCATATGTGTGAAATATAAGTTACAAGATTATATTTTACATGTTCAAACATTAAACTTACTGCCAAATAATTAGTCATCAGCCTCTTACTGAAATACATTGTAGAATTTAGCAGAAACACATTTTTACTCTTTTATTTTGCTAAAATAAAAACATGACTAAAAATTTTATTTTTTGTTGTTTTCAGTCCTTAAGCTGAAGTAGAAATTGAATTTTGTAGTCATGTCAGTTGATGGCCTAGGTGCTCATTCAGGACGAAGTCTTGCCTTGCACATGTTGCTGTCTGGGCAGGCACCAGTTTCATGTGCCACTGTTGTGAAAAATTGAGAACTGAGAGAATGGGTGATTTTTATTTTGACTCTCATTAATGCTTACCTCATTTTGTACCCATTAAAAATAAATGTGCAGAGTTGTGTCTTTATTAAGCATGTTCATTTATATTAACAGCTTTACATGTTGTTCATTTTAATTAACATGTCTGTCTGTAACATGTGCCTTGTGAACGTCTTCATACTGTTACACATTTTTCTTACTCTGCTGCTTAAAAAAGTGTAATAAGAAGTTATTTCAGTTATTCATGGAGAATAACCCACCACAATAAATATTAAAATATTCAGAAACAAATCAGATATTAAAATGTTAATTGCATTGATTGGTGGAAGATCTTTTTGCAGCAGTACCATCCTTGAGTAATTTTATTTGTTTCTTACTAGCTACTCAAGCCAGTGCTCAGCTATACTAGTGTTGAAACTATGCCACAGAGTTGTTGATGGAATCCTGTGTGGTCTTTGAGCGGCTCAGATATTCTCAATATTAATTCACTGAGCCATTCTGTTTTTGTTTTTGCTTAGAAGGGTTATCTTCCCTAAAGGTGAATTTTCATCCCAGGTCTTTAGTAAACTAAAGTGTGTCACTAGGAAAGATTAGGCTGAGATTGGCTATGTTTCTGTTACTGCAAAGAATCACAAAACTATAATGCTACTGCCACTGTCCTTTATTTTGGGATAACGTTAGCAGACTGTTGTTTCATGTTTATCCAGTGCACCATGTATTTAGGCCAAAATAATCTATCTGCCTGTCATCAGATCACCTAACCATTTCCAGCACATTCCAACACACTTCCAAGTACTCCTTTGCTAAAAATCTGCTTCACATCACTTGATTTTCTTCCTTTTGCTACCATCCCATTAAAACAATGTGTCTGCAGTAGTCATAAAACACTGAATCATCCACATTTTTAGTTATCTTAGTAAGAGACCTCTATAGCTCCTTTAAAGCAATTTCAGACCTGATATTGGTCTCTGTCTATATTTCTTTCAATAAGCCACTTCAGCTTTGTCAGGGTAGCCTGAGGAATTATCTTAAAAGGATTATTTAATGATTGCTTCATACAATAGAGATTCCTGGATTCTTTATCAAGGAAAATTTTGAATTTGTAAAATTACTGTCAGTGAATAAGATGTAGAATATAATGCCTATTTGAAGATTTATATTGTTAACATTGCATTTTACTTTTTAATATTTCACTAGTTTTTCACATGTAAATGATGGGGAGCTCTTTTAGCATATTTTCCACCAAAAATAATATTAAGGAAGACAAGTATACAAAAGTAATGATTTACTATATTAATATGTACAACAGGGACAAATTCAAAAGTAACAACAGGAATCTTTCAGAGTACTTCCAGATATATATGCAGTATTTCAGACTACTCTTGGTTGAAACTGGACTGCTATTGTAAAGGTTATCATTCACATGTTTCCATTGTTCATTAGTTTCCCCAATAAAACAACTGAAAGTCTAATTAGAAGAGGTTTGAGCAGAAGATGGCACCCATGTAGCCATATAAGAATCCTTAGTGAATGAAGAAACTTATGTGAGTAGGAAAGAACAGGTTTCAATTAATGTTTAGCACATTTACCATTTTTCACTTGCCATTTTAACAGAGTTAATCAAAGGTGATTTCTTGCTGTTTATATGGAATTATATCTTACCATATCAGGATATTTGAGGAGACTTTTGCGGTGGAGATGGTGTGCTCATTCACATTTAAACAAATTTAAGATCACTTGTGATTTACAAACGGGCAGTCAGTTGAAAGCATTAAAGAATATTTATTTCTGTGTATGGGCAATTTGTAAGCTATTCATAGAAACATTTAGAAAATAATCATGTATTCATATTCTACACTGACTAGATGTTGAAGTTTGTCTGTGGGGAATTTGTGCCCAGTCAGCCAAAAGAACATTTGTGAGGTCAGGTTGAGAAGATCTCCCTCTCAGTGTTCCAATTCATCCCAGTGGTGTGTGGGCCACTTGAATTCTTCCACACTAAACTCTTCAAACTATGTCTTTATGGACCTAGCTTTGTTCACAGGGGCACAGTCATACTAGAATAAATAAGAGAAGAGCCTTCTCCAGATTGTTTCCACATAGTTGGAAGTGCACAATTATCTAAAATGTCTTTGTATGTTGTAGCATTAACCGTACCGTTTAGTGGAACCAAGGGGCCTAGCCCAAACCCTGAAACAGCCAGCATTATTCTGGGATGGGTAAAATTTACCAAGTTCGTTGCTAAGTTTGTCTACTTTTGTACCTTAAGATTAACTTCCACACAGACTTAGAGTTCCTATTTATGCAACTATCTATTAGTGTATTAATACTATTTGTTAGTATTTCACTTAGGATTCCCCCTCACACACACACAGATCCTAGTCTCATAGTCACACAAATACATTTAACTGATGCCATACTGCTAGTCACTCAGTAATTTCCCACATATGATCCCTTCAACATAAATACATTAAGACTGATGCCTCAAGCCTTCTCAGTGCTCCCCATAGGGACTCTCAGTCAACAGCACTAACAAGCGAACAGGTGTCTCCAAGACACACACATGCGCAACACCCTTTGATTATATGGACGATACATAAGTTTATTTTCGCAGATGTTAAGATGAAATGGTCTGTCTTTCTGTCTCTGACATGTCTTGGTCTCTGATGTCGCTTCCAAAGGGTGAAAATGAGTTGATTTAGGCTGATTTAAAATAATGTAATGTACAGTAAAGTAAAACTTTGTGAGTGGTATTTCTGTTTAGCTCATGTGAAAAAGAGGTGTATAACTCCTAATTGGTATTCATTTTTTTTTTTTTTTTTGGCTATTGTCAGGCTGGTGTGAAAGGCACATTGGGAAGATTAGTAGGTGTGTTTGAGGTGAGTTCATTTTATATTTTAATTATCCATCCATCCATCCATTTTCCAACCCGCTGAATCTGAACACAGGGTCACGGGGGTCTAGGATTAAGGTCTCTTATGGATAAGATGTCCTAATAATAACAGATAAATTCTAAAAGTTATATTGTTTTTATTTTGCCATCATAAATAATACACATGTGTAGCCTGGCACCATCACTGGTGTTATTAAATAGTCTAGCACTACATGTGGTGCTTCAGTGGAATGGGCTTGTATATTTTTTCTGTGGCATTCTTTTTCTAGTCGCTGTGAGTTTCTTTTTCTAAAAGTGTTGGATAAGTCTACTTTCACATTATATAAAATGTTTTTATAGCACTCTGTTAAGGGATGATGTACATTTTTATGGAAAGAGCAACAGTAGCTAATGAAACTTACTGCTGCATACTTTGCTGTTGTCCATCCCAGGTTTTCCTGCTGACTGGCTAGACTTATATGGGTAGCCCTCTTTACTAGTGTAATCATTTTTTTAAATGTGGAGTAATTTAATCAGTATTTACTTTTTAAATTAACTTTTTGCTGAATACCACCTCAAACCAGTGCATAATAGTTTTAGCTGTATGTGAAATATCTCGCCCGTGTTGACACACAGAACTCTCCTTGTGGCTTCCAGTTTACTGCCGTATCAACTATATCACTGTGCCTGTGTATTATAGTGATGTGGCAATATAATCTGTAAGAAATGGAATATACAGATGTAATTTTAATTATAAATTTGCAGACGATATCCACTATAATAGGCCAACTGCCAGACCTGACAGGTTTAACATAAAGTAAAGTTTGCTTCTGATAGACTTTTGCAAAGTACCAAGCTCAGGCATTTAATGGCATTTGTATATATAATTATATTTAAATTTCATTTAAACTATGTGTGCCTGGAAACCTCACTTTTTGTCTTATTTTAAAAAATATCTTCTATTGTAGACAGACAGCTGCTAAATAGTGATATTATCCTGTTATTAATATGTAGTATACTTAAAACATCAGTATTTTATAATTTATAATTCTTTTTTTTTTTCTTTTTCTTTTTTTTTTTTTTTAAACAGAACTGTGACAGAAAACATAGAACTTATGTTTACGTCCTTATTGTAACTGAGGTTCTGGAGAACTGGGAAGACTCTGTAAATATTGGTAAGTTTTCCCAGAAGACCCAAGGTAATTATGTCTTAGCACTTTCTCAAACATTAAATCTATTAAACATATTTGACTTTTTATTTAATATGGGAACAGATTCACAAATTTGTATATATACTGTAAACCTGAACTTTTCTGAAAATCAAAGTAAACTTCTCTCAAATGCATGAAAATACATGAGCAGAGGGCTTAGAGAACTGATGCAAAAATAAATAATCATGATGATGAAGTTAAGACAGAAGCCCCTTTTCAACCTATGTTGATTCACATTGGCCTGGATATACTTTGCTTAGGCACAATCTGACTTGGCTTAATACACCTTTTAGCTTCTTTAATTTTCCATTACCCTGATGTGATGCAAGGCGTGAGGTAGATGGAGAAAGCATACTAAAAGTTAGTGAAAACAGTTTCCTGTATTCCACAATTCCACAAAAAAAAAAAAAAATTCCACAATTGCTATTGATGTTAATAGTGATGTTACATAAAGAATATTTTACACACTATCAGTCTTATTTTCATTAAAGGGGTTGTGGTTGCACAGGCAGACAAACACCATCTAACATCAGACTGTCCAACTAGCTACTCTAATCTCCATTTTTGCATAGTCATAATATAGAATTGTTGAAATTCTTATTTATTATGATTAAGTCTAAAGCACCAGACTGTTTTGTTTCTTCACATTTCATTTATAATAAAGTTACTACATTTAGCACAGGTAAGGTATGGATCAGCCAATTATTTGAAAAATATTACTGCAAATATGGTAAACAATAAATGAAAGTGGGAGTGATGGGAAAGATGGTTTGGGCAGATGTTGTTCAGTGGTAAAATGAATAGGATGTGTATGGAGATGCTGAATGGGTAACTAGACAGACACAAGTTAGGATTTGAACTCAAGAAAAAGGTAAAAAAAAAAAAAAATAAGACTGATGTTGTAGAGGTAGTAGTAACAATGATCATTGAGCAAATAAATTGACATTTGGAGGGAAATATATATACGAGTGAATAGACCATTGTTTAAAAAAAAATGAACAGACAATGGTTTAAGTGTTTTGAAAGAGGAAGCCAAAAGGACAACTCTTTAACTTGGATCAAGTCAACAGTAATAGCTGGTAGACAAAAGTTATAAACATTTGAATTGTTTTCTAGAATCTGAGTGAGTGTCGCTTTAGTGCTGAATGGCTTACTGCATAGCAGGGAAACGGTAATTAAATTCAAGTCCATGCCTTCATGTTGTTCACAGTGTGATGATTTAAAAAAATCAATCACAGTTCTTCTTTTCTGTTTGCAGGAAGAAAAAGGGAATGGTTCAAAATAGAGGATGCCATTAAAGCCCTGCAGTTTCACAAGCCAGTTCAAGCTTCGTACTTTGAATCTTTCCAGCAGAGCTGCCTCACCAGTAATGGGACACCCTTGGTGGCAGCATTATCCGGCGACCGTAACCCCAGCTACAGCATTAACCAGAGCTCTGTCTCTGGTATCAGATAACTAATACATAAACTTCTCTTGCTTATTTTCATTACCTCCCACCCCCCCAACCCCAACCCCTTACAGTTAAGTGCCAACCAGGCAAAAGTTAAGAGAAAAAAACCCTGAAAGAATGAAACTTGTGTTAACTTTTTTAATTGTACTTTATTATTTGCTATTGCATGAGCGATTTTTCATTCACTTGGTTCCATGAATTTATTGGCAGTTACAAAATGTAACTGCTTTCTACTGTTCTAATGTACAAAGTGCACATAGTACTTTGGGTCTGAGCTTTGAGAGAGAAAAAAAACCACATTTTTCATTAATTTGTTATCCTCATCCAGATAATCTGTTTTGGGGGTTTCAAAAATTGTATGTGAGGAGTGGTGTGGGACTTTTGTTGCTCGTCATGTTTGCAGCCTTTCGCTTTATAAATCACAAAATTTGGATTGCTGATTGTTTCTATACAGATACTGCACTTGTATCCCCAATTGTTTCTATGTAGATAGTGCACTTACACCCCTCACTCATCTCTGTATCTCTCTTTCTCTCTCACCATCATGACATAGCGGACTTGTTTGCCATGTGTGAATTTTCTCTCTCGTGCTCCTCTGTAGCCATCAGGAGTCCATCATAAGCGGCATATGGCATGTTTAGACCCCCGCCCTCCCATCTTCATTTAAAATAGTGCCATCCTTGTGCCTGCTCTGAGAGAAAACCCAATGATTATTAATACTGTTAACTTCTTTATCTATAAACAAGAGAATAGGACTGGGACATAGAATCTTAAGGTAAAGCCCCAGCTGCCCCATCTGGCTTGGCAGGGGCAGTCGTGGTCCAAATATGTGAATGTTTTTAAGATCTTGCTCTCGTCATAAAACATGGTCCACGTTGAACGTTTCTGCCTTCTCATGTTAAAATGCTGCAGTTATGGTGAACAGTTGTTTACAAAATTTGTATTTTGATTGTGAAACAAAGTGGCATTTTTCTTTGGGGCAGATACACATTTTTATCAGTACTGAAAATGTTTATTGAAAATTTGCATTTTGTGATTTCCATTTTATGACATTTTTACTTTTGTGGAAATTTCACTAAATGATGAAGGTGGCAAGCTTACAAGTTGGTCATAGAAAATATTCTGACGAACAAATCAGCACTGACGTCTTATCAGTATTGATCTCTCCCTGCCAATTGGAACACCCTGTGAGAATCATCAAGTATTTTTTATTGCATTTTTTTAACCTCCTAATGAACACTAGACTGTATGTAGACAGTGATGTTGGGAGGCTTTTGTAGGTCTTATCTATACCTGATACATAGGGTACCCTTACTGTCCGTCTGCCTCTCATCATTTCACTTAATTTTTAGTTTCTTTGCACAGCAATCAACTTTGCAAGAAATAACGTGTATATATATTTTTTCTAGTATATGAAACAAAAACACTGTACAGTTGAAACTTTGTTTTGCTTTATTTTTAAGCTAAGGACGACCCAATTATTTAATTTAATTTTTCTAAAAAAAAAAAAAAAAAAAATTCAATAAAAAAAAAAAATCTGCTAAATTATTGAAGCCAACACTGCATCATTTGCCTTGATGGGCATGCAGCATATTGGCTTGAAACTGTGAAACTTGAGTGTCTGGAGGTTATAAATGCGTTTTGCATTTTATATAGATTGTCACTTTACATTTTATTTTTGGGACGGGAGGGGCACCGGGAATTTTTTTTAAAACATTATGTAGATAGACTGTGGTACTTTTTTGACACATTATTAAAAAAAAAAAAAAAAGCTGTATTATTTTCTTCAGCTGAGTTCGTGATGATTGTAACAATATTAATGCGTGTTTTATTATTATTATTCTTGTTACTTTTGCAACGTCCCTAGGCAACCTGCTTGCTATGTGCACCCAGCCATATAAATGCCTGCATGTATGTAGCATATTCTGCTTTGTCTTATTCATGCATCTCATTTTTCTTTGCATTCTTTACTGCCATCATTTTTCCTCCTTAGTATCCCTTGTTCCATATTCTTATATTTTGCCAGACATAAGAGGCATGACTCGTCAAAATCTAATTTTTAGAAACCAACATTTTCATATTGATAAAGTTTTCTTAATCAGGTTTAGAAACCAATATTTTCATAGTAATAAAGTTATCTTAATCAAGTTTAATGATATCAGTCTTCATCAATTTTCTTTCTTTCATTCTTTCTTTTTCTTTGCATCAATTTTCTTTCTTTTTCTTTCTTTCAATTGCTGCCTTAAGTTCCACTTAATCTGTTTCTTCCATTCTCTTCAAAACATGCACAGATCACATTTTCTTATAGCATATTTTCTTCTCTTTTGATAATCAGCTTTTTTTCTTGTGTGAAATGTGCATCTCTGTCTGCACTGAGAAGCCCAAAAGGGTGAAGATTTTTCAGCAATTTATTTCTCTATATAATAGTCTTGAAAGTCATTTGAATGTAGGATGTGTTCAGCCGCTTTCTGAGTGGTCCGTGTATAGTGAATTCAGAATTTTCTTGCTTTAACTTACTGCCTTTTTTGTGCTAGGGCTGGGGCAGTTGTGTTTTGACAACCACTATTCCTAAATGGACCGCATTATGTACAACCCTTCTGTCAGGAACTTAATTTGAGCTCAGAAATTTCTTTGAAAAGATTAAACACTTATTTGTGAAAAGGGTCGTCTCATTGAATGGATAGTTGCTAAACTGGGAAATTTGTATTGGCCAATTTAATGGACAATTAATTCAACTGAATAAGATCTTTAATGTTGGAATACACTGCGGTTTAATCTGAATGCTCTGTTATTTAATACCTCATCACAGGATTATGTGTTCAGTATAGCCATGCAGATAATATACATACTGTTGCTTTGAAATACATGTGTTCTGAATCATGGTTATTAGTCCATGTGCAGTCTGCACATCAGAGACTATAGGGCCCCTCACAGGAAAACACAAGCTACACCTAGAGAGATGTTGATGGGTGTTTCATATTTAAATTACCAGTGAATGTACATGAACATATTCCACTAGCAGCTCAGTGTCTTTTTCTATTTGCCAAGCATAGTGTATTTGGGACTTTCAGTTCTGTCAACCAGTTCAATCAATATGGCAGATTCTCCTGGTGGCCCCAGATGTTTATTTCCTGCTTTATTGATGTGTAAATATTTATAGAATATTCAGTAAACAAAAATTGACATTGTCTCAGCCCTTGTGTGTATATGTTTTGTATGTGTGTGTGCCTATATCTGTGGACTTTCTTTCATTCACCCCCTCCTTTTTTCCTCACTTCTTGGGGTTGCAGTTAAGTACAGATTATTAAGTTCATTGGTAAAACTGCACAAGTTTTTGTTTAAAGTGACTGCCGCATGAATCCTCACACTGTCGTTTTTAAAGTTTTCACTCTTTTTTCACTGCTGTTTTAACTTTCCCTTAACACACGCATTTCTTACACAACCCTAATCTAGTGGTATTTGGCTCATTGCTCTAATTAACCACACCATTCTACTTGACACTTAAAACATATTTGTCTGTTTATTACAGATCACTTTAGCAAATGTATGATAAGCACCATGCTATAAGTGATATTGGTCTGTCCTGTAAACAGTTGCTCCCTGGTCAGCAGTTGGATAAGAACTGAAATTTTGCTTTATCTGCAAATACTACTGAAATGAAGGTTGACTTTTCTGTTGTACATCTATGGGAAGGTCATAAAATATATGCTGTGTAGAGTTGCCTCACTAGTGTGCTGTCTGGTGCTTCTCCTAAGCATTAATTGCAAACTCTGAATGTCCATAATGTTTCCTCCACAGGCATTCAAGTGCAGGGCTTTTACTGTGTCACTGAAGACCAAGTGGAGCTTGTGTGTCTTACTACTTTTGTTTACGGCTGTCTTGGGTGCTGACAATGGAGTTGAAATTATGACAAGGTCTTCCGTGTAGATGTTTACATTTTATAGCATCTCTAATACACGTAGTGTGGAACTCCTTTATGAGAGACACTAGTTTCAGGCCAAACCCACTTAATCAGTGGAGCATGATTGCCCCCACATGGACATACATCTGTGTTGTAAGTAGACATGCATAAGTTAGATTCAGAATTGGTTGGCTGAGTAAGGTTTTGCCAACATTTACTTACAGTAAATGTCCCGTTTAATTTTGACAACTTTTTTTTTTGGCAGCACCTGTTTAGTTTCTACAGTGAATTGCCAAGTAAAAAGAAGGAGGCCATAGATCTTAAATGCACAGTTCTCCACTATCAGCAGAAGTAAGAGATTACCTTGTGATGTCTGTTGTTGGTGTAGAGGTTGCTTGCTTGCTTTTCTTCTTACGTCTAATGTAGAATAACCACTTTTCACGCCATTTCCACTTATGCCATTTTCAAACAGCACTTCTAAAAGTGCCTTTGGATTGCACATACCTGTTTTTGGACTTGAGAGTGGTGCTTTTGATATCATATCCTAGTGAGGAGATTTTAAATATATCTGCATGTATGAATTTGTATTTTTCATCTGGAAGTATTGGGGAGAACCTTTGTGCATGGTCTTCTAGCCATGTCTAACTAAGACAAAAAAAGAAGCAGCGCAGAGTCTTCTGCAATTGGCCATTTAAAGTTTGGGAACAATGGCAGTCTATGTCTGTTAAAGCTAAGCTTTTCTACCTTTAAATGCACATTGCATCATATCTTTTTTCTAGATGGCAATTTGCTGTGAAAGCAGCAACAGTAAAAGCATTGAAAAGCTGCTTTTAATTTAGATGTGAGAAGGGTGCAGTATTTAATATGGCAATCCCCAAACCAAAGTATTTATAAAAATACCTACTTACTGAGCCAAGTGACATACATGTTTGGTTTTACAAAATGTTGTTTTTTTTTTTTTTTTAAATGAGGAATTGGGAACAAAGGGGGTGAAAGCACATGGTTAGTGGAGAAAACCCAGTGTGCTGGAAGAGGTGCTTGTGTTGACTGAACATAACTTAAATATTTAAAAGAAAAAAGTCTTTTAACATACTGAATTGTGATGTTGATTAATGATGTTCTTATGTCTTGTGCTTTTTTAACTGAGCTATACTTCAAAACATTATATATATATATATATATATATATATATATATATATATATATATATATAATCTCACTCACCTCCAAGGTTCTGGTGCTTTTTCCTGTGTAAAAGCCTTAGCTGGAAAATGTGACTGCTCAATTTTTTAATCACTAAATACAGATGCAAATCTAAACAATTGTAAAATGAAAACAAAAATGAAAAATAAAACAAAAACAAAGGATCATCTGGAAAATTTGCAAACCATGCCTGTTAACTTTCATTTGTTTAGAAATGCCACTTTAGTTGTATGGCATTGGTTAATACAAAAAATATAATGTGTACAGACCTTGGCCATAATTAAGTTTGCATGGACATCAGATGCCTTAATATCAGCTTGCTTCCCCGAACTTCCTGAATATACAGAGTAATGGAGTTTTCTTTATGGTTTGATTAACTTTCCAGCAGGTGGCAGCATTGTACAAAAATGCTTCAGTCTCTCCTGGGTCTGTTTTGCCACAAAAGTGAAGGAATTGGAAATGTGGCTGGTTTGCTGAATTTTTAAGATGGTCCTGCTCACCCCAAACCTATTTAGGGGATATTGGAATGGATGCTTTTGATATTTTTTTAAGAGTATGTCACTGGAACTTTTTCTAACAGATTATAAAATGAATTAAGTACCTAATAAAGGAAAGAAGAGACTGAAGATTGTAATGTGTTTGTGCCAACAAATAAACACCAGTGTTTCTCAAAACTAAAAACGTTTTACTTCATTTTATCACACTTTTCCCCCTCATTCATATTATTCATTAACCTGTATTTTTTAATAATGTTAAAACTAGTTTGAAATTGACTTTTTTAGTCATGTAGTGAAATACACATAAGAGAACAATTATTGGCAAAGAGAGGAAACTGTTGAATTTGTGTGTCTTGTTTGGTTCAGCCTTGTTTTTCCAGGTTGGCAGATGTGTTTCCATAGATAATATGATTAGCCACTCTTGTTTAATGTATTGTTTTCTAATTTATCATAAATGCATTTTCCCCCAGTGACCACAGGTCTCCTTATGTGCAGCTTTCACTGTGTAACTAAAAGACATCTGCTGTATTACTCTACTGCAATGTCTTTGGTGCTGAAGACAGAAGAGGATTACAGTTGACGCTAAGTAGTAGGTCCTTGTTTAACACTGGAAATGTTTAGACAGATACAAGGTTTATGGTCATTGTGCAGTTTGCATGATGTTCCAAAATCCCATTGAATTTTCTTCAGATATTTAGGTTTCCTCTTACCTGCCAAAGACATGCTGTTAGTGTAATAGGTGAAATGTATTTGCCAGGATTGTTGTCCATTCTAGACTTGGTTCCTATCTGGTTCCTGTTGTTGGTTTGATAGCATGTGCTTCTTCATGGCCCAGTAGTGAAATAAGTGGGTTACAAAGATTGATACATGTATGGCATGTGGCTTGTTGAATGCAAGTTTAATAATCATGCACTTCTCAATCTAAGTTAGTTTCCACAGTGCGCAGATGTTTATCGTATTGTTTTCTGTTAATGGTTTGAAAATCCAGATACCACCATGGTTGACATCATACATAAGCAATTCTGTATGAGTTCCAGGAATTGGATTTGTAGGATTCCTTTCCAGGTGAGTCATCATGGTGGTGTCCTTAGGGCACTGAGCATCCATGATAAGATTTATGGAAATTTTGAGGAAAATGTAAAAAGTTCTCCTCTTTGCTCACATATTTATTGCCATTAAAGCCAAGTGCTGATATGGAATATTGTTTCGTGTTTATTTTGGAATGAGAATACATATCACTTGAGATAAAATAATTAACACTTTGTCAGATCACTCCAGCAAGACAACCAATCAGTTGATTCATCCTGTTTTTATTCAAAATAAAGACAGTATGGTATAGGCCTAGTTGTTTCTATTTATTTGGCAGACACTAAAATGAATCAGCTGACACATCAAAAATCTATTACAATAGTTTTTCACACATTTCTACAACTGTATCATAAACCGTTTTAAGGAGTTGTCAATGATGTCCAAGGGAGTTAAGGAGTTAATTAGGTTTATTACGTACTATCTTAGCCACTAACACTTTCATCAACACATAGGATTAAGTTGGATATTGATATTAATTGACATCTGGGAGTAGGGGGTGGTAATCAACTGTAAATGTCAACAGAACCCCCTGTTAAGCTATAGTTCAGCTCTGTTTGCTAGTGGTACCGCTGTTTCAGGCGTCTGTTGCTGCTTACTGTGACCACTATCACCACCGGCTACTACTTTCTGTGCAAAGACGGTTGCTACCAGCAGCGAAAAGACAACTGATTGAAGATGGCCACCGCCGGCTGCCTTCACCCAGTTGCCACAGTGGTCACAGTATTCAGCGACAGATGCCTGAAACAGTGGTGCCAGTGTAATGTGGCAGTGTATGCCATTGACCGTTTCTGACTTTACCATATCTTGCAGGACGATGCTGTGTAATAGGTATATGAATTCACATAGTGTAGAAACTTATGGAACATAAAACATAGGGACATTTGTGAAATATAAATATTTTTTGATGATTTATGTGTGAAACCATTGCTTTGCATGCTTTTCAGAAAATTGAGTTTTTTGGAAAATATATAGCCTTGGACCAAAATGGAAAAAAAAAAATAATTGGCCCTGAAAAAGTTAAGCCACACTTTGTTACCACATAAAATCTCTTGTTGTGATCTGTACACTCTACATCACTCCTTTTAATAGAGTGTGATTGCTGCCATATTATCTCATATTTGAGATTCCTTGTCCTCCAGAATGGTACAGAAGTGGTAGTCCTACGAAAAAAAAAATCTCTGTTAGCCCTGCTGGTTTAATGTGCAGTTTGCATGATGTTCCAAAATTCTGTTTAATTATCTCCTGGTACTCCGGTTTCCTTCTACCTGCTAAAGACATGGTGATAGACACTTATGCATGCGGTATCCCACCAGTGGGACACAGCCATATTTCAAAGTTTTTTGAGTTATGTTACAGTAAACCCATAAGTTAATCAAAAGCACTAATGGTGTTTTAACATACCCAAGGGTGTCTTCTTTCAAAAAATGTATGTACGTTTCTATACTGTCTGATCTCTCATTATTATAATATACAATTTCTTCATGAATACCTCAAAGTAAGCAGCATGTCACAATTGAATGAATCTGATGTAATCAAAGATCTAACCTACTTCAAGCCACATACAGTGAAAGGCTCATCACTATTGGATAGCTGAGTTTTGGACCATTGTAACAATGTATAGTTGTCTATGATTGGCCATTTATATCACATGACATAGCTGTGCGTACAGAACAGGAAATAAATGGCTGCTGCAACACGTAACTTTCATGCATCTTTACATACAGAACTTGAGTCCGATTCTGATCATAGTTTTGACTCTATTGAGAAAGACGTGTTTGATGAAGGACTCAAAGCAACGCTTGCTTTGTAAGCATTGCTTTTAGTATAACTTTGAAGCATTACCGCATACAACTTTACTGTTCAAGCATCATGGGTTCAATTACAATACTCTGACACTGTCTGCCATCTGTTTTCCCCACGTTAGTTTACTAAAGAGCAGTGCTCTTTCAATTTCAACTTTAAGTACAGGCAGTGTTTCTTAGAGTACCTGTGACTACTGTTAATGTGAGGACCCCCTTTTCGATCAAATGTCACTGTATCACACCACTTGGGGTCACAAGAGTAAAAAAAAAAAAAAAAGGCATTTGAGCTTGTGGCATGTTCATAGACACCAAAAGCATAGACTGCATTCTGTGATATTTTGTATCCTGTTTTTATTCGTGTTCATCCATACATCACATCACTCCGCCAGTGCCAGTCTGAATTGAGTGTGATTACAATCGGGGAAATAAAATTGAAGTGCAGCCTTTTTAGGTGTTTGCATGGCATTATAAAGCAGACTCTTGGTGAAGCGAGTGTAATCAGAAATGGAATAAAAAATGCTTGCACAGCTCTATTGATCCCTTCGGTAGCCTCATGGGGAAAAGGTGGGGGTGAATTATACCATGAACGAGTTTCATGCTCACGCCCAGTGACTGCTACCTTTGACTCAATGGTGGCTGAACAACACTGGTTTAGGTGTATGTCTCTGACTAGCTCTGCGCTAAGGGCCACCAAGAAAGGCATTGTCCCCGCCCCACCCCATGACCCAGCACTGGAAGAAGCTGGTTTGAAAATATATGTATGTACTTGAGTTTATTCCAGACTTGAAATGCGAGAAAAAAGTAACAGAAGAAAAGTAAATTTGCATTGAATGTATGTGAGGCAACTGCAAAAGAAGGCAGGAGAAAACTTCAATCAATTGTACAAAATGTAAGCTTCCTTTATGTCCTTCCTCTGTGTCATGTCTAGTGGTAAATGAAAATTTGAAGGTAAAGGTTTTGATGAATGCATAAGTTCATAGGTACAAATTGTTTACTTCAGAGTGATAAATAGTTGTGTGTGTATAAATATTTTTTTTTCTAAAAATAAAAATGTAACTGTTAATTCATTACTTGTTTTGAGAGATTGTTCATGTGCAAGAGACTAAACGTTTCCAAGATGGGACACCGTGTACAAACAGGAGACACCTTGTGCCAGACAGTATAACTTTGCAAAGCTTTGGGATGTGACATCTAAACTTGGCACAACGATAGCTGACAGCACAAAAGGAAATTAATTCCAGGGTTGTGCATCATAAAATGTCACGATTGTGTACTGTAAAAATCAGTTTTTGGAGAGAAATCCCTAAAGTATCCATTTTTTTGTGTTTAGTTGATATGGGTGCAAACAAAGGTTTTTAATCATACAGATACTTTCTTTTAAAAATTTGGAGTGTTATATACTCACTACTCATCAGCCATTTGCAGCTTCTTTATTACATAATCAGAGTAATAACCATTTATGTTTGGGTAGGTAACTCAGGCGCAATAATGACTAATAGTGCATGAGGGGATCATGCAATAGGTGACTTCATATTTACCACTAAGTGTCTGATCTGGGGTTGGTTCCTCCCTGGTTCGCATGTGGTTCCTCATGGCACAGTGGTAGGGGAAAAAAAGAATTTTTTTTTTTGTTACAAATACTTGTAAATCCTACAAACCTTGGAGTGGTGGCACTGAGGCTAGGGGTCTGCACTGGCAATCCGAAGGCTGCCGGTTCGAATCCTGTAAATGTCAAAAGGGACTCTGCTCTGTTAGGCCCTTGAGCAAGGCCCTTAACCTGCAATTGCTCCGACCTGGATATGATGTTAATCTGCATCCATCCCTGCATGTAGGCCCTCCAAGCTGCAGGGAAACACTTGGTTGGTGGCAGATTTGGCACTCCAGCCACCATTAAAAAACCTCACACTGGTTCCACTCCATCTGAACTAGTGTGGCGCTGAGGTGCCACCCGCTGCATGGCTGCACTCGGGTCCTAATCTGGGATCCTGAGTTGGTTTGTCATGTGGTGGGTGCGGCGATGCTCTGTATCAGCGCGTGCTCCTAACCTCTCACTCTCTCTACTAACCTTAGAATTGCTTTTCCTTCAGTCAGTCGGCATTAATTGCTTACATGGAAGCATCCGTTAGCCGAGTAAGCCATTTAGGTTAATGGATGATCCCTAAACAATGGATTTGGGATAAAAATGGAGATTGGGATGGAGAGCACTATGTGGATAAATACAGCAAAAAGAGTACAGATTACAAAAAAGAGCATGTACCAGGGTGATCAGTATCATTAAGGAAATACATTTTGTATAAAGTAGCATTCAGACCAAATGAGAATCATCAGAAGACAATACAAAAAAGACTAAATGTATTTGTTTTTTAAATACTCGGTTTGCAAGTAACTTGGTTTACGAGTGTTTTGCAAGACGAGCAAAAATTTTTAATAAATTTTCACTTGATAAACGAGTGAGGTCTTGCAGTACGAGTAGTATGTATACGCTTTGTCTGCTGAGTGTCATGTGATCACAACTGCGCTGATGGTTCTTCTCTCTCGCTGCGGGATTGTGGGTAATCATCTCCTATTCTCCGTCTGAGTCGGCGTGCCTCACTCATATAGTCAACATCCGTACGAGCGTATACTGTTTACTACAGCATTAGCATTGTGAGTGTGTGTGTGTGCGCGCTGTGATGTGCGAGTCCCCGTCGTGCACCCTAAAACACAAAGCTGAGTCTCAGTACTTTAGCAACACCAGCTTTATTCACCTTGAAACAGCAACAGCGCGGTTATTTATACACAGACACAGCAGTCAGGCAGGGCCCTGCACATTTATAATGTTCCTTGTATCACCTATCGACGGCAGGCGCTTATAGCATGTCTGCGATCTTTTCGGATTCGCTTTTACGGCGAACTGCTACAGCGCTGGGAGACTGCGATTGCTTTGGGACGCTCTTCCGTGTGTCGTCCCATTGGGTGCAATCCCACAAGAGTTTAGAAACTCACACCAGCCATGATTCTTTTCAAAGGTAAAGCGCAGGTTAATTTGTTTTATGTATTTCTACTTTATATTTTGTATTAATCATTTTTATATGAATAGTTTTGGGTTGTGGAACAAATCATCTGAGTTTCCATTATTTGTTATGGGGAAATTTACTTTAATATACGAGTGTTTTGGACTACGAGCACGTTTCCGGAACGAATTAAGCTCGCAAACCGAGGTTCTACTGTACTGTGTCAGGAGGGCAATGAGTTTTTCTCAAGTACGTAACTAGCTAATGGCCTTGCATAATTAGGCTCCTTAGTTTCTGTTTCTTCATGCCAAATTCATAATAACTTAAAACATAGGCATGATTCGTTCTGTTCCGTAGTCTGCAGGGGTATGCTGACTGTCTACCTTGATTCTAATATAATCTATGTCTTCATTTTATAAAGCGGCCAATGCACAACAGTGAATATGTCAGCACCACAAACTGCCATCATTTTGGATGGAAATGATAGAGAATTGGCAGCAACCATGTATGTTTATCATCACAACTTAACCGCCTTTAATGGCAAGCACATCAGAAAGACTGGCTGCAGTCCCATCAGGTCAATTTATCATACATGTTTCATATTTGGCTAATTTCTTAACCAATTTTAGATTTAAATTTTCCAAATCATAGCAAAATAAGTCAAAAAGAAATCTAACCAAGAATGGAATTCAGAAAGAGAAATTAATCAATTTGTGAACTTGGGTTGTCGATGGTGACATCCGCCACACCCCATGAGGGGAACAACAAAGTCTAAGAGGGAGGCCCCCTTCTTTAAAAACTGACCAAGTGTTTGTGTGTCCATTTCCTCATCAAAGCCTCTTATTCCATTTAAGTGTCCCTGGTGCCCATGTACAAGGCATACTACAACCCTAGAAAGTGTGCCAGTGATCTCGTGTCCACACAGAAAAATGTGCTGTGGTTTTAAGGTTTTGACTTTGGAATTTGAAGTCCAGCTTATCTACTCCAATAACCATAACCAGTCAATTTGCTCAAGATTCTTTCTTTCCATCTTCTAATTCTGCTTATTCTAATTTAAGTATGTCAGAGAGGAAGCATTAGGCACAAAGTGAAAACCAACCCTGGATTAGACACCAGGCCATTGCAAAGCACACACCACACGACCTTTGCTCATAACGGGCCGGCTTTGACTCTCTTATTGACCTAAACTGTTAAGTTCTTAGATTCAGAACTGCCCTGCTTCAATATAACAGCGATTTCTCAAGCACTTTACAAAATTTTTGATGAACTAACATCTCACGGTGAGTCACGGCTCAAATCTTATTCCAGATGCTATTTTAATGCTGGACATGATCAGACGGAGTGGGGAAAAACGCAGAAGTGGGACTGGACATCTGTCGCTATCATCCGAGCCAAAATATTTGAGAAGTTTGTGGTTTGTTATAATATTTATATTTTTCTTGAGCTTCTCTAATTAATTTCCCTTTGGGGACAGATAAAGTATTGCCTCGCTGTTTATCAATGACAAAACGGACCCCCTCATTCCAGTTCTATTTAAATGGAAGCCATAACCAAACCCAGCAGCATGGGAGTACAAGGCAGGCAGTCTGCCTATTCACTACAGGACATTTGTGCACATGTACTTACACTCGCCTCAGCTTCAAATCAAAATTGTTTTTGAAAACACACAAGTTGCCCACCAGAGCAAAGACATAACTTGTAAAAAGCAGATTTCATGAGAATGAGGAAGCATCCAGAAATCAAACTGGAAAAGAAAATATTAGCAGTTCTAAATAATAGATGGTGTGAATTCAGAGACCTCCGGCTCCAGCCCTCAAAGTTAATACTTTCCAAAAAGCAAATATTTGGAGGCAGTCCTCCATCGTCTAAGAATTGTTTTGAAAGTGGAACCACTTTTGCCTCAGTCAGTAATGTATACCTTTAACAGCTAGCGGCCTTGACTAATGCAGTGCTCTTCGATGCAAGAGGAACCTGAGGTGAGTTCCGTCCATCCGTTTTCGAGCCTGCAGCCAATTAAAAGTGTAGCTGTATGTTGGAGGAGCAGGACAAGGCGGAGAAAGATACCACTTCAAGTCCCATCATTGGTCCGTTTTATAGTTTTTTTTGGGGTATTTAGTCAAAAGTCTTAGAAAACATCAGTTTTTAATAATAATAATACATTTTATTTATATAGCGCCTTTGCCATGCTCAAGGCGCTTTTTTTTTTGGAAATGCACACAGTTTAATGTCTTAATGTTTCATGAAATCAAGGCATAGAACAAATAAACAATGGCAAATAAGTCAGGGAATCATTAAGTGCACAAAATCTGATTCAGATTTTTGATTCGTCAAAGTAGCTACCTTTTGCTGATATAACGGCCAAACTGTGGTGACCCTTTTGCCTCCAGCAAAAGAACCCCAGATCATCACACTTCTTCCTCCATGTTTGGTGGTTGGTGTCACACACTGAGGAAGCATCCTTTCACCAACTGGATGGTATACAAGCGTCCTGCGTGATAAACCAAAGATTTCAAAGCTTGATTCATCGGCCCATAAGACTGTTTTCCAGTCTTGGACGGTATTTCAAGGCCCTGTTTTGTCCTTCCTTACTGCCACTCACCCTGTCAAACCTTCTTCACAAAGTCTCCACTTCACAGTAGAAACTGACACTTGCTTTTCTCGACCATTGTTAAACTGCGCTTGAAGCTGTCGTGCTGTGAGGCGCCTATTACACAAGCTGCTGACCCTCAGAAACTTGTCTTCTCATTGGTTTGTGACTTTGGGTCTGCCAGATTTCTTCCCATCAGTATTTCTTTGAGTTTCCAGTTGGCTTTGGATTGTGTAGGACACCATACTCACTGACACTTTGTTGTTTTTTTTTTCTTAATTCTCTCTAACTGAAAGGCCTACACTTTTACTGACAATAATACTCTCTCATTTCTTTTCTTAATTGCCTTTTTCTTATATTATAACTGAAATGATGTTTGATTTTAAGAGACAGAAATCTGTATGTTCACCTATTGTAGTTCTGGGAGAGGAGGTAGAAATAGTGAATGAATATAAATACTTAGGAACTTACCTAGATAACAATCTTAACTGGAATACAAATACAAAAAAATTATTTTCTAAATGCAACCAGCGCTTATTTCTCCTCCATAAACTCAAACTATTTAAAGTAGACAAGGACCTCATGTTGTCCTTCTATCGCAGTATGATCCAGTCTGTGGTCACTTTCAGTTTCATTGCCTGGTTTAATAGTCTGACAAACCAAAACTCAAAAAAGTTCCAGCAGATTACGAAGTATGCAACTAAAGTTATTGGGGCTGATGTAGATGATTTGACTAGTGTGTGTCAGAGGGCAATGCTAAAGAAACTGGAAATCATCTCAACTGATGACAGTCATCCATTACATGTAGAACTAAACTTCAGTAAATCAGGAAGGATAGTTGCTTTGAAAACCCACACAAATCGCTCCAGAAACTCCTTTCTTCCTAGTGCCATACAACTTTTCAATAAGAAATATCGGAGATAATGTTTAAGGTTTTGATATACTGTAACCTTTTTTTTTTTTGTGTAAATATGTTTTACCCTAACCCTTACCTTTCTTATTTCTATTTGTCTGTTTTATTTCATTCTGTCTGTTACCTGTTATTAGATGCAACTGAGAAGGCAAATTTCATGTTTTCTTGTGTAAACATGACTAAATAAAGAAACCTAAACCTAAATGTACAACTTTCTACAGTGTCATATTTTCCAAACAGTACTACAGAGGGTGTAGTAACACAGTCTGTTCCAACGCTGCTTTAAAACAGACAGAGTGATTTTTAAGTAATCGACACAAGTTGGGACACCTGTGCAAATTGCTTCAACTTGTAAGGCGTAATGTTAACTTTAATGGCTGCAGGACATCTGTAGGTTGTAACCAATTAGTTGTTCTGTGAAGGAGGCCCATTTGTAATAGTCTGAAATTTCCTTTGTTCCATTTTTGCCAACCTAAACCTTAAATTTAAACCTCTGGCAGTTTACTGCTTACCTTTTCACAAATTTTAGGTTATTCATTGCATTTCCACTGATTAAATTTGGGGAAAAAAATAGAAAACACTAAAACTTATGACCAGTAGCATATATTAGTCTTATTTTGAATTAATTTAATGAATTCAAAATGCTCTGGGAGTGCAGGTAATTGACAAAACGAAGGAAACATTGAGTAAAAGAGGGGTACAACTCCTATTTAAAACTTTTAGATACAGTAGAGGATGGGATGGGGACTAATCAAGTATTAAAGGGCAAAGGAAACCCCCATTACTTGTTATGTTGGCTACCATACCTCTAAGAGGAAGGACTGGTGAGTTCAAGAGAGGAATACATGGGAGGTAACATCTTAGTTTAGGTAGGGGAAAATGCATACACTTATGTAACAAGAACTTAACAAAGGTGTTGTTTGGTCCTAAGGGAATGCTCTATCCAAAAAGGATATTATTCATATGGTTACCTTAGCCCAGGTAGTTTGTAGTGATAGCCAAGTGAAATATTTAATCTCATGTTTTCATGCAGAATGGAAATAAAAAAATGTTTGATATAATAAATCCCATTGGTGTCCAATGCAGGCAGTATAGTGGCAAATGATGTGGAAAACATCCAATGACAAAAATAATGTCACATCGCATAATCCACATCTCCCCCACGTTTAATGGCCCAGAGTCAGTTCAAAATGTCACGTGATTTGTATTTCTTGTTCCTGATGTGTGCTGATTTTTCAGGAAGTATCTGTTTGACAATATTTTAGCAAAAAATGCATGTGTTCTGCACATTTTGAGCATACAACTGGATAACTGACTGTATTACGTGACACAAGTAACATGAATTTTTTTTTTTCCTCCTTGGATTTTTCTTTTATCATTTGTTATTGTACAGCATCGGTCACCATTGCCCTGTATTCTGTGATAAAAATTTTTATCTCTGCTCTGTATGAAAAGATAAGATTAATGTTTTATCTTGGCTCTCACTGTGAACTCTGTGGAGTAAGTAAGATCAGATTGGGGAGCATGCACCAGTACTGTGTATTGCTGCACCCACCACACAAAAAAAAAAAAAAACAGCTCGGGGTCCCAGTTGGCAACCCCCCAGGCAGACACGCAATCCAGTCCCACCCTCCGTAATGTGCATTGGACTCTGTGAGCATCCGCTCATTTGACATAAAGTCAGAGAAGGTGGGTCATGCAGCAAGACAACGACTCTAAGCACACAAGTCGTTCTACCAAAGCATGGTTAAAGAAGAGTAAAGTTAATGTTTTGGAATGGCCAAGTCAAAGTCCTGACCTTAATCCAATCAAAATGTTGCAGAAGGACCTGAAACGAACAGTTAATGTGAGGAAACCCACCAACATCCCAGAGTTGAAGCTGTTCTGTACAGAGGAATGGGCTAACATTCCTCCAAGCCGGTGTGCAGGTCTGATCAACAGTTACCGGAAACGTTTAGTTGCAATTAATCCTGCAAATGGGGGTCACACCAGATAACTGAAAGCAAAGGTTCACATACTTTTGCCACTCACAAATATGTAATATTCGATCATTTTCCTTAATAAATAAATGACCAAGTATAATAATTTTGTCTCATTTGTATAACTGGTTTCTCTTTATCTACTTTTAGGACTTGAGTGAAAATCTGATGATGTTTTAGGTCATATTTATGCAGAAATACAGAACATTCTAAAGGGTTCACAAACTTTCAAGCACAACTGTACACTAAGGAGCCAAACCACATGTAGTGATTATTGAACATAAAATGAGTACGTATTTACACCAAAAGCTCTTGTTCAGATAATGGCAGCTCTGGTCTGCCATCACAATTTTCTGTCCTTCAACATGTCTTAGTTATGTTGCTATAACATTTTAACAAAAAAGGCTGGACCAAGCAGCACACGTTTCATTTCAGCATCGGGTTTATCAAGATTAAGATCATCATGGACTATCTGATTTATCAGACGATGTGCACATTTTAAATTTATTCTGATACTTTTTTCTCAGGTAACTGAAAAATACTGCTGAAAATAATACTAACAATAAAACAGTATTATATCTTTCCTGTTGAATTAGTGAATTACAAAATAATTTAGGATACTTACATTTAAAAATACCCTTAAAAACTGTTTTTGTAATAAACACTTTTAAAATCTGGTTTGTCAGATAGTTAGGTTTGCAGCATTTGCTATTGTAAGATTTATATTTACACATTTAGCTTGTTAAAAAAAATTCACTGAGTAACATTTAACAGATGAGTCGTATTTTTTTCCAATATTTCAGAACTCTTGTAAAAGAGCTTTTGCTGTGCAGTTTCCAAAGTGTATCACGAGTGATCAGACTTTGCCAATGCTTAGCCTGTGTGCAAATCCACAACTGCAAAGGTTACCTTTAGTCAGTTAATCGCAACTAGAAACTGCATTACATTCACTAACGTAACACTATAATATATGACCTAAGTGCTTTTCCTATGTTCTTCACATTTTTGGCGGTTATGCTCAAACAGTTTGCACTCGAAAACCAACCAAACACCACAAGTTTAGTGTCTTCAGATTCACATTGACCAATGAAGTAATGCTGCTTTGCCGTACAGTAATGTACACATCGCTTTATTTGGGAGATGTGCTTCAAGCACTGAAATCCTAAATATATTTTATGATAGTATTAACAAATGGAGCAGCTGCATTTCTTCAGTGATGCAGACAAGCCAAATAGCCACTTCATTTGAAACTTGCCTCGATGCTTAATTGCTACGACTGTTGTAGTCATTGGCACTGTGCCCGTCTGTACATGTGCAGGCATGCGAGGGGTTTCATCCACAACCCTGAACTGTATCCATAAATTACAAAATGGAAGAATGCACAGATGAACAGAAGTAGAGGAGAACATTACAATCAAAGGACTGTGAAGCGTCCATTCCTTTATTGGGACTGTGTATCACACTATTAAAAGCGCTTATTCCCCCCATCTTTTCGCCTGCCATAACAAATTGTGTGACACTACAAGCTAAACAGTTACAGCTCACATCTGAGGCGGACTGCGCTCTCAAAGCTGCATGAATGTTTAAGTAACTCGTAAAGGGATAAAACTGGCAATAAAATTGTGTCCGGTATCTTTTTCATACACACGTTTCCCCCATTTTCACTTGACACATGTAATCAGCAGGGTGAACGATAGCCAGAGGCTGGCGTTGTGCAGGTCACCACCTAGATAACGTTACATACCTTGGCATGAATCTCAAGATGGCGCACCTCTAGACGACTCCCGTTTGTGGTGTTCTTGCCGTGAGCTTCATTCCACGTGGTGTTCAATGAGATGTATTTTCATCAGCATTGCAATTAAAGTTGGTCCATATGTCTGACCGCTTTTTTTGCTCGAGAATCCCATTGGCCGACATAGCAGAATGGAGTGGAGCATGACTCTGGCCGACGTGATTATTTCCTGATGGCGCCCAAACCAGTGTTGTCCAATTACAAGCGAACAGACACATTTTTAAAACTGCACCACTGCATTCATGCTCGTTAGTTCTTGTTTGATGTCATGTGTAATACAGATGTGCATATTGCTCATTTTCTGTCAACAGTTTCACTTATAGTTTTCATCAATGATTTTAAAAGAATTCATCTTAAGTTTGACATTAAATGCGTATTTTTTAGTTAACATTCAGTGTTCCGAGTATGTTTCATCCTAGTTTTTAAATCAACAAAATTAAAACACAGTAATCCAAGTCTCCAAGGTTAAAAGTGTGCTATCCAAATCCTAGCAGTTCTGAAGAAATTACCAAGGCCCATTGTTACATTTATTATAGTGGCACCGTACTCCGCTAAAGCGGGTCTTGTTCATATGGTGAAAAACCATTAATATACATTTCAGCCAACTTACTGTTCACAAAATTTCACAGCCATCTTAAAAACATGGTACAACGAGAATGTTAAGCCACCATCAATATTAGTACAACATACAGAATTTGAGGGTGCAGTGCAGCAACCTCCTCCATCACTTGTTCAGATGTAATATGAAGTTGTTAAATGACACACTAGTGATCCTGTTCCTTTCTACTGTTTACCATAATGGTGTGCTTTCCACATGTCAATCATATGGCATTTCTAGGCATAACCTGCACTGGCAATGTGCAACAAGACTTACCATCAGTTCATTTATTAAAAAAACAAGTAATTACCCTTCCTAAATTCAAGAGCCTCGAATCAGGAGTAAGAAGAGATGAAGAATGTTGCTCATGATAGCTGCGAGTGCAAGGCAGTTTTACACTATGCAGCATCCACAATTTTTCAAACAGCAATTTGACGTGACAGAGCAGCCCACACCCTTTTTGATGTGCCGCTTCTTATCAGTTGATCTGGATGAAGTGGATCAAAATCACAAGCAGGCAAAAAGTAAAAACAGACATAATGGCTAGAATGTAAACTGCTAATTTCCTTCAAAAGCAGGCACAATTGTGAAATGCAGTTTACCAACTCTAAATTCTGGACAAGTCAAAATCGGAGTTAAATGTTGATGTAAAGCCAGGATCATTACGTTATGATCAACAAATTTCTTATGAAAAATTGACTTCGAAATTACAATGAACTTTCACAAAAATTCTGAATTATGCAAACTGAAATTGTAACAGCTCAACATTCCAATGAGCAAATTCATCTGATTACCTGCAACTCCTTTAAATTGACTTTAGATGGTTTAATTATTGCAGTTTATCAGAAATGCAATCTATATGACAAATGTATACCCCAACCATAAACATCAGGTCCTCAAGTCAAGTCTCATGCATTAAGTGGTTCTCTTCTAGGTATTAGGTGTCAGTGTTAAAACTATAGAACTGCTCTGGCCGTTTTAGAAAACCATAATACTCAAGATATTCCAATCTTGAACTGTCCCTTGGTAAAGTACTGCTAGAAGGCAGAGAGATACTGCCTTCTACATTATCATGCCACCCTAAGGAGAATGTGCTAAAGCTGCAATGAAAATAATTCACAACTACTAAAATCTTCTTCATTATAGAATTTTATTGTACAAACATTGAAACGAAATTCACTGTGGTTGCTGTCCACGGCCACGGCCAAAACCACCTCTCTGGAGGGGGGAAAAAAAAAAAAAAAAAACAGTTAAGTAACTGGTCTGGAATACTGCAAACACCACACATTCAGCATTAACATACTTACAAACTGAAACTCCGTGGCAGCTCCTGCACCTGCTTCTGCTTTCTTGTCAGCACCCGCTGTGAAAAGTTCAAAACAAAGTTCAGTAAAGTAAGGCAGTTTTTCCTAAACCACATGTAGATAGTTTAAGTGAACTGTACAGTCTTCACTAATTTTAATGAAACTAAATGGATTTCATCAGCAATTAAGTGCTTTCCCTTTCATCTCATCTATCAGACGGCTTTATATGCAAGTGGGGTTTGTAGCTCCTAGAATGTTTAGGGACTAGACTGGCAAAAAAGTAAGAGTATTGTTGAAACTTCCAATACGTGGGTAATGGACTTGTCAAAGAGAACACAGGCACTGGATATAACCTCTCCCACTTAAGCAATTAATGCGGAGGACCTGAACATTTGTACTTACGTGGGGCAGCAGATCTCCTGTATGTATCTCTGTCAGCTTCTCCACGGGCCAAACGAGCTGGACGCTCTCCTTCCAAACCTGTATAATTGAAATAGGTGTGAGGTTGAATTGTAAAGATTACTACTCTGATTTCTAGAATATACTAGAAGCAAGCAGGATGTGATGCTGTTCAAAACTGTCCAGTCATTTCACACATTAGGAATGGATTTGTTACATGTGACAAAATATTTGAATAGCCAAACTGTTTTAACAATGCAGTACAAAAACTTGCATATCCATTCTAAAGAGAAATTATCCACAGTCAATAAGGCAGCATCATTGTGTACCACTTGTTCCAAGTTGGAACCACCTTACTTCATCTTTTCTCAGCAGCCATTAATTGCTGGTTACTTCCACTACAATCATGATGTACACATAGCACACACAAATTTGCTCTGGAGTTCTCCATCAAAACACTTGGATGTCGAACTATGCAATAACACACACCATCAGCTGCCACCATGAATCTAAAAATAAGCATGACACCAGAGATTATTTTCTTGTTTAATAAGTGTTTAGTCAAACTGATGTGTTATTTATATGCTAAAATTACCAGAATGTACACAGCCCACTTATCTCCCTGATGTGCGATTAAGCCATTCAAAGGATCCAGTAGTGTGCTTCAATGCAGGGATTTTCTTCACTTCAAGTATTGTGATATATTACTCGTTACTTTAAAAAGTAATTTGACTATGTAAAGCATGCTACCTTTAACATTTAAACCAACTGCTCTAAAGACTGTGTTACTGAGTTTCACTGTTCATTCAACTTAACATGAATTTAGCAATTTCAGAAATAGAGCTTACTTCAGCCAGAACGTATAATGCAGTCACCCAAACTTGGTCTCTGGAAATTTATTCTGTGGATGCTTCTACCCGTGGCTGATGTAAGCATATGCAAAGCAAATACCAACACAGGCTGACTGAGTGCAATTGACATGTGCCAACTACAAAATCTTTAAGGTTAACCCGGTTAAAGGGTTTATGTGGCCACATAACTGGGTCACTCATGGCGAAATCTACTTCTGCTGACCAAATTTCTCTGATGCCAATAACCTCATTTCTCAGAATAAGGGTTTGCATAGCAGTTTACAAGTCAGGTTTCTGTTAATAACAAGGTTATTAAAGTGTGTGTAAATGCACTGATCAATGCTTTAAAGCTGTTTTGCTGTATGTGGTCCAGGGGCTCCCTTGAGTTAATGTATTTCACCAAGTTCCAAAATATTTTAGTCCTGAAAAAAATACCATTCACTAAAGTGCTGCGTTTGAAAGACTTAAAATTAACGTATATGGCTTCCCATATGCTTAAGTCCAAAGCAAACACCATTTACAAATTAATTTTTGATCATGTTCATGAAATGTGCCTACAATTCTTCAGTTAAGTATGTATAGCAGCAAGCCCTGCCAAGCACTAGCTTCCCATCCAAAGCTAGGCTGTCTTGCAACCCAGCTGCCAGGATAGACTTTAGTTTCGGGTGACCCTAAAAATTGTAACAAGAAGGCTTAGAAAACTGTTGGATGAAATGAAACCTATTTCACTTGTACATGAAAATCCACATATTTAAACATGCAACCCAAACTAGTGAAGAGGCCTAGCAGGTAATACTACCAATTACTCAAGTAGCCTTATCAGCACTGCTTACCCCCAGAAAAACCAAGTCAAAAATGTTGAAATGTTTTCAATAAAAAACACACTACATGTGACAGATACATGTAAAATACCAAAACAAACTATGTTTTGAAACAGTCACCAATGCACTGCTCATGTTTCTTTGAGCACTTTTTAAAACATTTTTTCGTTTGCCAGCACATGAGAAGGTAAAATATTAGGGCCTGCACTGCACAACAGATACAACACAAGGCTTACTGTCTTCCCTATTTCCCTGACATGAACACTGGCAGTTGCTGCATGGTGAACAGTACTTAGGGGGCTAATGCCTTTCTTGGACTTCCACTTGATCACAATCATTTTACCCTTTTGCCACATAGATACTGCACCGTTTCACTACTAAAGTCAAGGCATGTCATGGCAGCATGGTTGTACAACGTCATATGCATCAATTTCACGGTCTGACAATGTCAGATGACCAATTCACAAGGTCATCACCATCGTTTAATTAAAGTAGTGGTTGAAGGCACCACCCAACAAATAAATGTGTGAGTTACCTTAGAGTGGCAGAACACAGGATTTTTTGCAGCACGATATTTCATTCACTAGATGGCAGAATACCGTCCCGAGAATTATTCAGGCTTTATAGTGTAAAGTGGATCATTGTCACCCCAAAAATTTGACTCGGTTAATCATATTAAATAAAACTATGAATCATGCCCAGGGGTTTACACCAAGGAGTTTAACGGATTTTGGGCTGCGGAAGAGAGAATATTTTATCTCATAAAATGCTATTGCAACAAGATATAACTTGAAACAAAATATTTTGCTGAATCTGTGAAGAACTAACATACTAGTCCCAAAAAAGGTCTTATTTGGCACA
Organism: Erpetoichthys calabaricus; assembly: GCF_900747795.2. Taxonomy (NCBI): domain Eukaryota; kingdom Metazoa; phylum Chordata; class Cladistia; order Polypteriformes; family Polypteridae; genus Erpetoichthys; species Erpetoichthys calabaricus. The sequence continues at coordinate 84,281,340 of NC_041396.2, forward strand.
GTATGGCTGTGCAGCAGTTAGCACTTTTGCTTTCTAGGCTCAAACAACATGCCTGGTTATCCGCATGGAGTTAAGAGCATTTACTCAATGTGCAAGTTTTCAGTTTTCATCATGAAAGACAAAATAGCTAGGTTAACTGGAAATGGTAAAAAGTCAAAGTATGGATGGGTTTCTAACTGCCCCATGATAGACTGAAAGTTTGTTCAGGATTGTTTCCAATCTCGTGCCCAGGGCTGCAGGGATAGTGGGTATGTATGCATACATACATGCTGCAAATGGAAAAAAAAGTTTGGAACTCACACACATCTTGACCCTATCTAGGGAGAAAGAAACCCTAACATACAAGAAAAGATAGACTTGCTAAACATTATTACAAAGTGGATCTTCTACGTAGAAGCTGGCACAATCCTAATTTACACATTAAGCAATCAGATATTTAATTAGCTGTCACATTTGGTTTAGTATATTCCATTCAAAACAGACTTTTTAAAATGTATGACATAAACCTAAATGGACAATTATATTCGTTTAAAACAGTTACAATTGAAAACAATTCTTCTTGCCTCAAAAGCTTCCTCCTTTTCATATATTGCAATACTATTACATAATAACTAACTGCCTGTCTAGTACCTGTACTTTTAAGAAATACCAAATTCCAAAGAGGTGAGAACAAAAAAACAAACAAAAAAAAAAACAACTTTACACCATTGGTCAAAATCTTTTTATAATAACTACTATATACTCTGTTTCCCAGAAAATAAGACCGGGTCTTATATTAATTTTTGCTCCAAAAGAAGCACTAGGTCTTATTTTCAGGGGGATGTCTTATATTTATTCATGTGCATCAATATACATTTATCCAAATAGTCAAACCCTGAATTCCTGCTACTCCAGGCGCTTTTAGGATCCTCCAGGATCGATGCGCGTGCTTCAATGTTTGATGAATGGTTCGATGTGGTGAAGCAAAATGCTGATATACAAATGTATTCATGTTGCTTTTATATTCAAGTGTCGCATATTCCCCAAAGTAATGGCAATACATTTTAGAAGTCTCACATCTTCTGTGCCATCATTTTTTTTTTTGCACATTCACGATACCATCTGAATGTATGGCAGTGTATTTGAGCCACTGAGAAAAAAAAAATTAGGACTAATAAAAATGTCTATTTTATGATTAAAGTGGAAATTTTGGCTTTAAACTCGAAATGTCTACTTTAACGTCATAGTTTACTTTATCATTGAAGTAGACCGTCGTAAACATCTTAAAACCGATCCAGTTGTTACTCAAATAGGCGCTTCCTCCTGACCCGACAGCAGCAATAGATCGCCACACAGAACACATTACATTTATGATATTCCAGCTCTCTGTACATTTAGAATTCTTAGATTTTTACTTGATACAACTTTCATGATGATATGCATTAAAATATGTATGTTACATTTTACAGATAAAACGTTAACTTTGTTTAAATAATGAATACTGTTAATAGCTACACATATGGGGGTGGCATGGTGGCAGAATGGTAGCGCTGCTGTCTCACAGGGAGTCACGTCGCTAGTGTTCCCTGCCTGGAGTTTGCATGTTTTCCTGGTGGGTTTCCACAGTGCGCTCAATTTTCCATCCAAAAACATGAAGGTTTGGGGATTTGGTGAAGCTACAATGATGATAGTGTACGTGTGTGCTTGTGTTCACCTTGCGATGAGCTGATACCTTGTCCAGGGATTTTGTTTCTGTCTTACGCCCGATGCTTGCTGGAATGGGCGCATCCCCAAACTGATGGATGTAATCATTAAACATCCTTTTCAGAGATATTGTGGCAAGGTGTCCTCTGAATTTAATAGATGTTATGGGCACACGCGTCACATCGCGTTAAGTATAAACCTGGCCTTAGGTGCCTTACGTTTCAGCGGATGAACTTGACTAGGGCTTATTTTTGGGGTAGGGCTTATATTACAGAGCAGCCTGAAAAGTATGCTAGGGCTTATTTTTTGGGGAAACACAGTAATACTAACATAATGCATATGTAATCATAAAAAAATTCCACCACCGTTTTCAGTCTCCCCAAGTACATTGATATCAGTTATGATAAGAAACAAAGATATGATATTTGAGAAATACTGCGCAACTGGAAATGGTTCTGATGTCCTTTTCCACTATCTCAGAATACGAGAAAGTTAAGGGGAGCACACTCCCGATTTTTTCATTTTTCACAAGATACACAAGTTTTGGAATAAGTCACCTTCAACATGTCAGCCACTAATTTCCATCCCCCAAGGAGATACCCAAGTACATTTCACTAAAATAGGGGTACTGCCTATATGCCATATGTAATATACAGTACATGATGTGTCTGCAGACTCAGGAACTCTGAAAAGCTTGTCACAGCACCAAATTTTCAGCCTGTGTCACTTACCTTTTGGTCGAGGTCTGGCAGTTTCTGGACGAGTCTGCCGGCGGAGAGTTGCAGGTACAATTTCAGGAGGCAGATGCAGGAAATCTCTGAGATACTGGATACCTTCGTTGGTCAAATACCAGTAGAAGTGGCGCCAAGCAAACTGCTCCTTGACATACCCACAAGATTTCAGGGACTGAGAAATAAAACAAAACCATCACTTTAAATAATGGCAGACATGAGAACTGCATATGACAAAACAAAAAAGGAAAATACAAACCACCAGCCACATAAGATTATTCTAGCATACGTATGTTTGACAGACTGAAAATCTATTAAAATCAAATCAAACTGCAGTATTACAGCAGCTGAAAAAAAGGCATATCAATAACAAGAAGTATGCCAACATGGTGCAAATACATATACAAGAACTAAGTAAAATAGCAAACTGTAGGTATTTACTACATGCGATTATAACTGCACAAACATATTAAGTTACAATTTTACAGTTCACGGTTTCAGTCAATTAGCATACCATATTTTACATATTGTAACTGGCTGTTAAGTTGTCTGCTAGACCAGCTCAGTACCATTCAGCAAACGGGGAACAATGCCTCCTCCGCCGACGGGTGACATTACTAAGCCTGAATTGGGCTCTAAAGTATGGTATCTGTGAGGATGTACAATGGCACGGGTGTGTCAGCACTGCTGCCTCACAGCTGCAGAGACCAAGGTTCCCTGCCCAGTTAATGTTCAAATTAAAAAAGTTTTGAATGAGAATGTGTAAAAATTCCACACAGTGTCTTTGTGGGCATTTCTCAAACATTCAAAAATCATATCCATTAGGTTAAATGAAGAATCCAAATTGAGAGTACACAAGTGAAAATGTTCTATGATGGGTTTATTACCTGTCTCACATTGGACTGTACATGCTCTTAAGTTCATGACAATGACACTAAGCTGAACTGGTGTAAAATGGATGGAAGAGCATCTATCACCAAAGTAAAATGGATGGAAGAGCATCTATCATCAAATAAATGCATACACAAGCTAATTTAAATCAATAGATTAGTACTGAAACCCCTGAAGGAAATAATGCAAAACTGCCTAATCTATAAGAAAGGGTGTTTTACGTGTGAATAATTTTCTAGGTCAGGACAATACCTGCATGGCCTTCATCACGTGCAAGTTGGGGACATTCTTATCAGCCAGTTCGGGGTGTTTGGCCAGATGCACATCCTTTTTGGCCACCATCACACCCTCCTTGAACAGGAGCTCATAAATAGCAATACGGTTCTTCTTGGGCATCAACATCTGTATGTGGGAGAGGGACGGAATAAATCATTAAAAAAGAAATTGCGTAAAAGCAACCTTGCTATAAAAAGTTCACCTCGGAAAATTGATAAATTTAAGGAAATAATTTTTGCTTAAGGTGTTGTCCGCGGGGACTGTAAAGTACATGATGCACAAAAACATTGTTCAGTTTGAACACATTTACATCAATGTATGGTCTAGCTGTCCGCTCTATATGCAAATTCACAAAAAAAAAAAGATACTGAACTGAGCAGCTTAAATCGAAAATGTAGTGAATTCTGTGAAGGAAAACGTACACTGTTCCGCTTTAAGTAAACAAGCATATTTCAGAAGAATAAACGTGACTTACAGCTAACTGGACCGTATTTTAAAATGCCACGCTAATAAACTAATTTTCTTGGTGAAATTCTAAAGCATTAAAAGGCCTGTTCAGGAAAATGGTCTGAAGGCTTTGAGCAAGTTTCACTTACTAAAACAAAATGCGTACAACAATTTAGAGCTAATGCTTAGATTTACTTAGAAGCAAACGTTTCACCGTTAACTAGAATAATGAGCTTATTAATTGAAAAATGTCAAAAATTATCAGTGCGAGTCTAACGACGTTAAGTTGCAATAGCAAGAAACACTAGGCCCTAAACAGTGTTCGGGTACATTTTATTATATCCACTGCATACGACTTTAGGTTTTTACAAATAATTATAAAGGCATGTTTATGAACACTAATATCAAGTATTCTGTGATACAAACTTGACATTTGCCGTAGGATGCGAATGATAATTAACAGAATATTCAACGACATAAGCAGCCTACCTCTGCAGCTTGCAGTAAGACCGGAACCGAAAAGGACAGAGCATGCGCAAAGCGCGACTTTATACGGCAGGAAGTGATTATTGTCGTAAAGAACCGGAACGTACGCGATGGAAGCGATCTGAAGCAGAACTGTACGGCGTGGTTGTTTATTTCAAATTAATAGTTTTAAAACTGGTTAATGCTAGTATTGAAATTAAAAACTTGTTTTTAGCATTGGCAAATGCAACTGTTGCTTACAGTGCCCTGATAAGTATAATTAGATAGTAAAGGAAACAAACAATAAGAAAACTAAGAGGAAAATACAACCGCTATTTATATTTGGGGATTGTGATTACTATAACACTCCAAAGAAAGAGGGAACTCCACGCATATACTGTAAAACAGATTACAGAAATGCGGATATATTTCAAACTACTGGCTTCACAAAGATCTCTTTTCATCTGGATGCATCCTATTAGCAAAAATTAAAAACTGCACAATAAGAAATGCACCGTCATTCAAGGCTGGTTTCTGTCTTTCTTTTGAAGTTGCATAGTTAAGATCTGGCTCCTTATGACCCTGAAAGCAGATGGGTGGATTCATCAAGTTGACTGATTTATCGAAATAATACTATTTAAAATGATGAAAAAAATCTTTTCACACCCATAGTGTCTTGTGCTCATTGCTATGGGAATGGGCTCTGAAACCAAAAGAGAATCAAAGAAAGCAGATTCAGAAAATGCATTAATGAATGAAAATTATCAGTAGGGCTGAAAAAGAAATATTTCCACAGAGAAACTTGTCCAAATGATTATCCTGGGCACTCTCATGACACCAGCAAATTTTGTAGAAATGCTAGCATTTGGAGAAAGCAGCAGGTATTTTCTTGTAATGTTTGAAAAGTGGACCTTTACAAGATACTTTATTTTTCAAATATGCTTTCATCCTTTCTATGCTGAAGCAGCCTGCTAGGGTAAAACAGCTTGTTGTGTTACTTGGCTACTGGAAATGTACCCAACCTGTTAAGGCATTGGTATTTGGTTAAGGATTACCTGGATGTTTTGATAATTAATTTAAGTTGAAGGTGTAATAAGTTTTGGTATATTGTGAGTCTAAGGTATTGCTTGGTTATGCATGTTTCTGTTAATAGGGAATGCACTTGCATATAACGAAGGTTTCCAAATGGTTCAAAATGCAGCTATCAGACAGACATTCTGACATTAGTATGTCTCATCCTACAAAAAATACTCCACAGTCCACAAGTGTCTTCATTTTTGAGGAATTTAGTTAAATTCAAAGCAAACAGTTTACACAAAAAATAGAGAAAAAGGTTGATAATACATGAGGAAAAAGGGATGAATTTATGATATTCTGCTTAAATATCTAGGTTACATTTATTAAAGTTTCTGTGTATTGTACTATTCCCTTAATGTCTATCTGATCATTCATGTTTCTTTCTAGCTGTCTTACTTCAATCTATGGGCTATTCTATTGTCACACTTGTTTAAGATTATGAACGTTCCATTTTCTATAACGTATAGAGGGTTAAACTGAATCTTCCATTACCTGTGTTTAACCTATATTATATTCAATACGAAATTAAGCAGACTAAGGAAAATTTACCATTAACATTAACTTAAAGGAGTTGGCACTTATAGGGAATAAGAACCACTTTAAATCAAATGTATAATGCAGAATTGCTACCATAATACACATATGGTTTCAAAAGCTGTTTCTAAGTTATATAAACATGCTGCACTGGTGGTTACCATTTATGATTACTGAAGCATGAGCTAAAGCAGCTGATTTTTGAAACTTGATTTTATTTTTTTGAACTTCGGATGATGTCACAAGAGCACTTTTTGAACGCATGACTCCCTATAGCCTCCTGACTCTAATGGCAGAAGCATATGAGCCATGAAAGTATTTTTTGGAGACAAGAAATTTAATTTTAAAAAAGAAAAATGTAACTTGGCAACAGGATGACCACATCATACTTAGATTAGCTTAATGAGAACAGTAAAAGAGCTGATAAGAGAGAAACAGGAGGAGGGGAAAGAATATTCTGACTTACTGCTTACACTTTAAGTAGATCAAGAAATGAGCAGCCTGGACAGACCAAACATCTAGCAGTACCATGTTGTATGTTGTCATATATGTTGTCATTGTTTTGCTTATGTAATGTGATAGGCCATATAAAAAGATCATTTTGAAAATTACATATAACTGATTATAACATTTTTCTTTTCTTTATAGTTAGTTATATGAGTTGCACTTACCTGCATGGCAGGTGAGGAGGCTTTGGAAGAAATAGCTTTGGTGGTGGTATGGAAGTACGTTGAATTGGAGATGCCACTATTGGTTCAATCTGGGTGAGTAGGCCTGTTGCCCATTTGGATCTTTGATGTGCACCAGCACACTAACATTCAGGTATTACTTAGTGTCATGCCAGGGAAGGACGTCTGAAGAAGTCTATGTGTGTTGCGGCAGGGTAACCAGTTGGTAAAAAGAGGTATGTAAGCCGGGCATGAAGAGGAGCTGTAAGAGAGTTGAAGTCCGGGAAGAGAAAGTAAAAGTAATTTCAGGAAGTTAACTAAAGTTGTAGATGTGTGTGTTTGTACTGGAAGCCATGCCCACAGAGATGCCTAGAAATAGGGAAACTTTCACCTACAATTAGGCTACATGGGTGGAAGGCCACAGCAGCATCACTGATTGAGTTATGCTAGGCCAGCATTAGTGGTTGGCCAGGTAAACCAGCCCAACATACTGCATAAACTGGGAAATGCCCAAGAGGGATCGTCTTTTGACTGATTGGCATGTCGAGGAAGGTAAACAGAGCAATTGTAGTGTTATTCTGTTAGAGCATTTCTGGTTTTTTTTTTTTCACTTAATTTTTCTTTGTTTGTTTGTAATTGTGCCATGTTTTTCACTTTTGATTTTGATTTTTTTTTTGTTGTCTTCATTTTTATTTTGTGAAAAGGAGGAAGAAGAGTTGTCTGATTTTTTTTTTGATTTTTTCATCACCTTTGATTTGAGCCACTGTAAATACTGTACATATTCACTTATTTTTGTTTATTGCTCTACATATATTCACATATATTCATTTTGTGTTATTGCCGAAGACTGCATTTAAGTTGATGTGCAAGGCATTAGAATTTTAGTGCTTTTGTTCTGGCACAACAATAAACTTTTCCACATGACTCCTATACACTGTCTCATCCCCTTTATCAATGCATCCCATAAGTGCAGAATCATCTAAGAATTTCTGCAAGTGACATGACCTACTGTTATATTTATAGTCTGAGGTGTATAGGGTAAAGACAAAAGGAGACAGAACTATTCCTTTTGGTCCTCTAGTGTTGCTCAAATCCGTATCAAAAACACAGTCCTTGAGTCTCTCAAACTGTGGTCCACCCAACAGAGAGTCCATTATCCAGGAAACCATAGGCTCATCCACCTGCATATCTCTGTGTTTACCCCTTAAAGAGGGATGGCTAGATGCTATTCAAGGCTCTGGAGAAATCAAAAAAACATAATCCTCACGGTGCTGCCAGTTTTGTCCAGGTGAGAATAAGCTTGTGGAGCACTTGAAAAATTGCATCCTTCACTCCAATATTTATCAGATAGGTAAACTGCAATGGGTCCAGGTGGTCAACCACAAGAGGAAAAAGACTCATATAGCCCAGGACCAGGACAAGGGCTTAAGGCTACATCCACACTACTATTTTTTCATTTAAAAAATGTCTGTTTTAACAAATGTGATCTCTATCCACACTAGTGTCTTCACATCATTTACACAAATACAGTTCTCATATTTCTGCACACAAAAAAATGACTGAAAACATGTATGACATAGCTGTTTGTCTACAATGGCCATGGATGCCCTAATGGCAGAAGCAGGAAGTGGAAGTGCCCTCCACATTATGCAGCTTGTGTGTCCACACAGAGAATGCAATGGTGAACACAAAAGAAAAAAGAAACATTGTTAATTGGACTGACAATGAGGTAGACTTGTTATTGAGAATAATAAAGCTGAGTAAAGTGATTGAAAGAAAGGGAACGGCGATGTAATAAGCTTGAATCAACCAAAGTGAGATTAAAGTCTGCGTTTTCAAAAATGTTTGTTTTCAGCTATCCACACTGCAATGCCAAGCTGGTGTTTTCAGAAGCAATGGCTCTGGAGAAGTCTTCATTTTTGGGGATTAAAAATGAAATGGCAAAACGGAGACTAATTTCTGTGTTTTTAAACAAAAAATGTACTAGTTTTCACATAGCCTAAGGAGAACTCGGTTGTCTTCTTATTCAAAAATCTAGATGTTCTGTCTCATTGTGTGGCCTTTATATTATGTTTTTGTACTTTGTGTAATTTTTTAAACACCCAGCCTCCTTGGCATTATTCAAGTGGTGGAGAGACCCTTTCCTATGAAAACATGCATTATCCAAATGATGCAACAAAACCTAATTTATATAACTCTTCAGAAACTTCACTGCAATATATTGACTTAACAATCCATTTTAATAGAAAAACTGAAAATGTATTGCAGTAGGGTAATTACACTTTCTGCGTATTCTTTTTAAGTAGATTACACTGAGGAAATTTAAAGGGCTGGAAACCACAAAGTCACAGCATAAAATCCCAGCTTCAGTTGTCTTTATGAAGGTGAGCAAGTCATAAAGTCTGCCTCAAATCCAATTTAATGAAAGTATTAACATTTTCATGCATTTAGCTCTTACTGTCTTTCACAAACACAGTGGACACGATTTTACCAGATATTTCTTTCAATGTCTTATAGTTTCATTTAAATAAACATCTTAGTGTCATTTTCATTCATTTTATTTTATGCCTGTCATTATGTCTTATATGTTGAATCTTCATTCTTTTCTGGTTATCTTTCTTTTCTATAAGGCATTTCTTTTTTATTTGTTTATTTTTTTACTCTTTTACACTTGTCACACATGAGAGTCAGAGGGCCAGCTTCTGGGTTTATCTGAGGTAAGCAATACCACTCTGGGACATGAGGGGTCACTGTCACCAATGGTATCGCGTGTTTCTCCATTCACAGCTCAGAGAAGATACCAAGTACAGGCAATTGATTCTGTCCCTTCTGGCTAGGAGGCTATAAAGCCGAGTTGCTCTGGGGAGGTGGCATCTCATTATGGACTTGGGCAAGCCACCTGACGGAGCTCTTGACAGAAGCCAGACCACTCACCCGAACTTACATCAAGTTATTGAGAAGGCAGTACAGCCTGTAAGTCTATGTTCTGTTTTAGCACCATCAAGCACCTGTTTATTGTGGTGGTTTTTGCAACACTCTTTAAAGGGGTGACCCAGTTGGCACCCCAGCATTTATCCTCTGGATTGATGTTGTACTTGAACACACAATATATAAGAATATTTTTTTTCTTTGTAGCTATGCCAATGACTCAATACAGCTGTCCTTTATACTGTATAGAGCAGTATACCTGTAAAGAATGTTGAGTTGGTGTTTTCCATAAAAAATCAATCCGTTCATACAGGGTCATCAGAGCTAAAGTCTAACCAAACAATAACAGGCACAAGAAAGATCCCAACCATGTGTGAAGTTATAGTCCTTCGCAGGACACACTGACTCATACAAGGTCACCAATTAACCAAACACATTCATATTTCATATACACTGATCAAAACAATCAAAGGAACAGGGGCAACAATAAGAAGACCCCAAAACAGGAATGGTTTAACAGGTGGAGCCCACTGACATTTTTCCCTCCTCGTCTTTTCTGACTGTTTTTTCACTAGTTTTGCATTTGGCTACAGTCAGTGTCACTACGGGGAGCATGAGGCGACACCTGTACCCTACAGAGGTTGCACAGGTAGTCCAACTTCTCCAGGATGGCATATCAATACGTACCATTGCCAGAAGGTTTGCTGTGTCTCCCAGCACAGTCTCAAGGGAATGGAGGAGATTCCAGGAGACAGGCAGTTACTCTGGGAGAGCTGGACAGGGCCATAGAAGGTCCTTAACCCATCAGCAGGACTGGTATCTGCTCCTTTGGGCACTGCCAGAGCCCTACAAAATGACCTCCAGCAGGCCATTGGTGTGAATGTCTCTGACCAAACAATCAGAAACAGACTTCATGAGGATGGCCCGAGGGCCCGACGTCCTCTAGTGGCCTCTGTACTCACTGCCTGGCACTGTGGAACTTGATTGGCATTTTCAATAGAATACCAGAATTGGCAGGTCCACCACTGGCACCCTGTGCTTTTCACAGATGAGAGCAGGCTCACCCTGAGCACATGTGGAAAGGTCTGGAGAAGCCATGGAGAATGTTATGCTGCCTGTAACTTCGTTCAGCATGACTGGTTTCTTGGTGGGTTAGTGATGGTCTGGGGAGGCATATCCATGGAGGGAGGCACAGACCTCTACAGGCTAGACAACAGCACCTTGACTGCCATTAGGTATCGGGATGAAATCCTTGGACCCATTGTCAGACCCTATGCTGGTATATACAGAGGAAAAACTGGAGTACACAGAAAAAAAAAACACAAAAAGGGAAAATTTGGGTACTCCACATATAAAGGGAGAGGACATGGATTTGTGCTCAGACCGTGAAGTTTTTAGCTACAAACAGGGTATGCTTGGCTGAAAAGGAAGCTATAGAGAAATTCTGTCAGGACAGTGGAGGACACGCATCCCAGCGCCTGAGTCTCTGATCACAGAAAGAGCGGGTGAGACAATGAAAAGAGAGACCACTGAGAGCTGGCAGGAGGCCACAGGTCTGCCTGGCTGACAGGTGGCAGGAAGAAGGGGGAAGTTGAGGTCCAGTTACTCATTCAAGGATAAGCTCAGGGAGGACTGGTAGGAGGCTAATTTTCTCTTGATCAATTGCTAGTACAGAACACACATTCTTTCAGATGCATGGGAAAAGGAAATTGACTAATTGCTTGCGAGTCAGGAATAAAACAAAACTACCCAGAGGAAAAACCATAAAGGGAGAATGTGCACACTGCACATTAAAAGAGATTGGGCATGGAGGCCAAGGATGTGAAACTTTCTGACTGATTAAATAATGGCACATTAACTTGCAGTTTTGTGTCAGGGTAATAACTTGTGTACACCTTTTTTTATAGAACACGTATTGGGTATTGTTTAATAATAAGTAACATCCATGTTAGAGGTAGGGTTTTCTGTAAAGGTGCATGGCTACATTTAAGGTAAGAAGGAAATAAGATACAGTAATTTGATATCAAGGAACCCATGAAGGCAATCAATAAATAAAGCCCTTAGCACTCCTTAAGAAAGCTGTGGGCTCCCACATGGTAAGAAATAAACACAACTAGAAGAATTGCTGTTTAAAAGTAATTACTTGTTGTTGATAATCTTGTGTTAGTCAGTGTTCCATGACAGAATCAAGTCAATCTAAATAATGCTGGATTAGCCTATGACATTTCTTACTGAAGAGCCCAGAAGTTGCTATATCTAATTGCTTCATCATGCTGGTCAAGGCAGATGAAACAATACTGAAGATTTTCATTAGCCACAATAACTGAAATTCACAGCCTTTAGTTTTTAGTGACAGGTCACAGAAGGATTTGGAAAGCAGATGATAGGGAATTTGTAGAACAAAAGGCTTTTTAAAATAACTATTATCAGAGCAGTGAATGCTGGCAGTTTGTATCCATCTCTTATATTTATGCTGTCGGACATCCATCAATTCACTGTCTTATCCGGTTTTATCTATTACAAGGCTGTTGGGATCCAATGCCTATCTAGGCATGAAGAGTAGCAAGAACGGAATCCGCATTGGATACCAGTCTATTACAGGCCACCCTGACTTACACACAGAAAGAAGAAAGCTTAGTTGGAATATGATAATTTAGACATTGAGTCTGGCATTCCACCTTTACTAAGTTTATGTTTGAGATATGTTTGAGGTGTCTCAGAGTAGCACATTTCAGTGCATAATGCCTGCCACTAGGAGGAGTAAAAACTACGCAGAATAGACATGCTGACTTTTACACCCATGGACTCATTGAATATTGGAATCTTTTAACTAATATTTAGACATGCAGAGTTTGTTTTAAGCATGTTCAGAAGACAGAAATGCAGTTTTAATGCAGTACACAGTGTGGACGCTTGGGGGGCGCTGTTGCCCTATGAAACCCAACAGACAGACATTCAGGACACGCGTATAAAAGCACCAAGTATAATTTTTAATTATTTTCTTCAATAAAGTGCACAAAGCACCACAATCGCCACAATTCCCAATGCCAATAATCAATAATAGTACAATAATCCTCCACTCCCAGCAGCTTCGTCACCCAATCTCCCAACTCTGGCTCCACTTGCTAGGTCACGAACAGTCCTTTATATATTCCTTGACCCGAAAGTGCTCCTTCTCTTCTTCCAGGTAAAACGCCACATCATCAGTCCTGAAGCATCCCGGAAGTACTGTGGGCTTCCGTCCTCGTGACTCCGAAGTACTTCTGGGTTGTAGGAAAAGTAGGAGTCCCCAGGTCCTTTATGAGCTGGCGGCACCCATGGCACCCAACAGAGCTGAGAAAATGGACTCCATGTCCCATGATGCCCTGAGGGAATTCTGGGTACAGTTATTGTCCAGGGGAGCTGCCACCTAGCGTCCTGTGGGAGGCAGTGTCCTGGAAAGGCTACCCTTCTCCATTTTTCCCGTTCTGGGATGTCCCACCCAGATTGAACTGCCGGCCGTCTCTCACAACAGTTAATGTTTAATATGGTTCTTAAAAATTGAAGAGGTGCCAGGCAATTAATACTCATACATTTAAAAATGACATGAGGTGATACTCTTCTAATGTTTCTCTTAATCTGGAATGATGCAAATAAATCAAATGTATACAACAAAGTGTACCTTTTTTAAAATAAGGCTCTCCATTTAAAGTCAGTTCTTACTTTGCTCTCTGGACTGCCAGGATAGGCTTCGGTAGCCTTTAACCATGACCCAGACTGAGCAGATCTGAAAATGAATGCTGAATGAATAAACAAAGTCATTGTCCAACCTGCTATATCCTAACACAGAGTCACGGACATGCAGACTCCACGCAGGGACAAAGCAAACCCAGGTCTCCTTACTGCGAGGCAGCAGCGCTACCACTGCGCCACCGTGCTGCCCAGATAAACAAAGTGTGCAGACAAAATGTTCAAGTAAGCCAAATGAAAACAAAATGAAGACTCACTTACTTGCTTACCTCAAATGCTGCACTGAACCTCACGCCTCATTTCTTTTCTATCTCCCTCTTTTCGCCAGCCCTTTCCTTCGTTCCTTCTGTCAGTTGACCCCTTTTTATCTCACCTCTAGACCCAGTGTTCTTCTGTCTACAAGGCAGCTTTAAACTCACTGCTTAGATATGGCCCAGTCCAAAATTATTTCTAGGATCAAGAATACATTTTTAAAGTTTCAGGGCCACCATAGCACAGCACCTCAAGTCTTCGTAACCCTTGTAGGACCAGATAGCTGAGGCAGAGTGAGGACTACATTGTTTAAAAAGGCCACACTGTCCTTCCAATTCCATAACGAGGGACTGCGTGTCATTCAATGGAATTAAAGGTAAAGTCCTTATGCCAGTCCTTCTAGATCCCACCTTTAAAAGGCAACTTGATCCTGCTTTTAAGATGAGACCATGTGCTGTTCTACATTGGCTAGGAGTGTTATGAATTGGATTGTGCTATAACTATAGCAACAATTTTTTCCTGTAAATAGCCCTGTCAGTGTTTGTTGCCATCCATGCATCCTTAATCAGGTGGAAGTTATATGATGAGAGTTGCTCAAGAAATAAATGGAAGCTGGACAGAGGCATTTTACTCTATCCTTGTGCATCCTTCCCCTGAAAGCCTCTGTTACGTTTATGAGTTTTTTGTGTTTTTTTTTTAAGTGTGTGCATTCTTGCATTTGTCCGTTCCTATTCATTACAACCTGCCTGTACATTTTTTGTACATTACATACTAGTTTTGTTTTGTGCTTCTTGGAAAACTCTACCATTCTTTTGCCTTTTCTATGCAAGACTTCCTGTGTGTTGTTAACCATTCTTTGGATAATGGATTTGTTAATACATAACCTTTTTTATTATTATTTCGTTTAGATATCCTTCTGACAGCTTGTCCAGGTCAGTATCTCATCACCTGCTTTTGCAACTTAGGGCAGTGCTGAGTTGATAAGCTGTGTATGCTCCTGCTTTTGTTTGTGCATCTGTCAGGCAAAAGGAGATTAAAAGAGATGCACATGGCTAAAGTGAAGTTCTTCTGGCTGGCTCCCTTTTTTATTTCTTTTACCCCTCTCTTTACATGACTGCAGCCTGAATAATTATGGACCAAACCAAGGGCATTTTGCAGCAAAGAGTAGTGGTTAGTCAGCAGTTGCATAGCCATCTTCTAACAAGAAGGTGTTCTGCTATCCTGCCAGTCTTCCATGGTCTTCCCTTGTCTCTTAAAGGAAGGTCAGGCATCCCTGTTAGGTCCTTTTCATTTTAGTGTCCCAAAGGAACACCATACATTTCTTACCAAGTCATTCTCCTGTCTTAGTGTCCTTCTAGAACACCCACTAAAAGGATCACCATCCCGGAGGTGAACTTGCACCAATACTGGTATGTCAGTGTACTTTGTCTCTGTTTGTGCATGGCATTTTCTTTCTCTATCTCAGTCTTAGGATTTTGCTGGTCTTGGAACAGAAAATACTGTTTTCCACTCATGTTCATTAAGATCCACATCACATAAAACTGAATGTTTTTAAAAAGCAAGCAGAAGGTGCTTATAGTGGGTCCATCAGCTAAAGCCCAAATTGGTCTTGGACTTCTCTGCTCTTTTTCTGTCTTTTGCAAACCTCAAGTCCGCAATCTTGGTGTTATTTTTGACAGTAACCGCTCTTTTGAGAAACAGATTAATTCTGTAGTCAAGAGTTGCCTTTTCCAGCTTCGTTTTTTAGGTAAGATCAAGCCTTTTTTTATCTTCTAGGGATCTTGAGAAAGCTACTCATACTTTTATCTTTTCTCGCCTTGATTACTGCAACTCGCTGTATTCTGGGATTAGAAAATCCTTGATATGCAGGTTACAGTTGGTCTAGAATGCTGCCGCTCGCTTTCTGGTCGGGGCAAGAAAGTCTGATTCTGTTTCTCTAATATTAGCTTCTTTACACTGGCTGCCTGACAGTTTTCGAATTGATTTTAAAATCTTGTTGCTAGTTTTTAAATCTTTACATGGGCTTGCTCCTGCCTATTTATCTGAATTGTGTGCTTTACACCAGCCATCTAGAGTGCATAGATCTTGTGGGCAGTTGTCTCTTGTTGTCCCTCGTACTAAGTGTAAAACTAAGGGGGACAGGGCTTTTGCAGCTGCTGCTCCTCGCCTGTGGAACTCTTTACCTCATTACATAAAGGAGCCGTCTACAGTTGAACTGTTCAAAACAAAAGTAAAGACTCATTTCTATTCACTTGCTTTCCGTGACCTTCAGTAATACTGATGGCTTCTTCATTGTGATTATGTAATCTTACTTCTATTTATTATTTATTTTATTTATGTTCATTTATTTTGTTTCTATCTATGTTATTTATGTTAATTGTATGTTTTTTTTCTTCTTTTATTGTAAAGCACTTTGACCACATAATTCCTATGTTGTTTTAAATGTGCTATATAAATAAATTGACATTGACATTGACAAGTCTGGTTTATTCATGGGTTGAAGGTCTATTGTTATGCTGCTTAAATTTGCTAGCATTATGCCCATGCTCTCTATTCTTTTAACTGTGGGTGCCTTTACCTCTCTCTCATATATCAAAAACTACTTTTGTACTGTATGTTGTTTAAAATCCTGAGAGGAGTTACTATAGCCAATACTTTCTAGGTCTGAGTATTGTGAGTTCTGAGGCAAGGCTAAACTAGCTAATTCTGTTTGGGGTGATGACATCCGCAAGACATATTTTAAATTAAAAAAGCAGCATAGTCAAAAATTAGTATGCCGTTTATTATTTATAAAAGTCTGAATGAGTGGAGTACACCCAAAGAACAGAGTTGGGGGGGGGGGGCACCTTCGCCACCACATTTACTGCAATGCACCAAAGTAAAGTAAAGAAAGTGGCTGTCTCGAGTAGGTCAGCTTTACAGAGTTCTGACATGTGGCAGCTCAAGTCCAAAATGAGATGCCATCTTCTGGGGACTTCTGGCTTTATAGGGTCCTGACCAAAAGAGGCGGGGCTCAGAGGGTCTCAGTTGCCCTTATTGGCTGTCTTCTCAGTACTGCGGTAAGAAAAAGAAACACCAGCACCCCCTCTTATCCCAGATAGTATTGCATACCTTAACTGAGTCTTGAAGTCTAATGCCCATGTGTGACGTATTCTAATATACGTTTTTCAAATGGACACAAGGTCACTTTGGTCACATTTTTATCAGAAGCTTTTACATATTCTTGATTACCCAGTTGGGAGTTTTTGGGAACTGGTGCCTATTCCTCAAGCATTAAACTCAAATCAGAAACAAGTCCTGAATAACTTTCCAGTCAATTGTAGGGCACACTCATGGATACAGCTACACTTATTTATACTGAGTCAATTTAGAGACCGAACATGCATATCATTGGGATGAAGAAAGAAACCCGGAGTATACAGTAAGAAACCATGATATCATGGTGTTTGTCTTTGCTGGGACTGTTGCTGTTCATAATTCGCATTAATCTACCATCTATTCATTATTTAATCCTTTTTTAAGCATTGCAGGATCACAGGGGCTGGAGCCTATCCTGGGTGTTTTGGGGTTTGGTCAGAAATAGCCCTAGACAGGGCACCAGTCTATTACATGTTATTAATAGTATAAAGCTGATTGACTGAATTGAAAGATGATACCAAAATAAGAGAAATAATGTATATTGTGTAGGCATCATTTTCATGCATTGGAGGAACTAAGGATGCCTGAAGAACACCCACTCAGGCCCCTTAAGAAGCAGAGATGGTGCCACCTTTAAGACGAATTAGGCATTCACCTATGGCACAGATCATTAGGGGCTAACTGCACGAGTTAGCTACCAAGAGTCCCTAATAAGATTGGCCTTGGGTACAAAATAACCTAGCACTGGCACTGTTAAAGAGGCAACAGGAGGCAAAATTATTGATGGACTGTGTAAATGTAGAAAGTGAGAATCATCAAGAATTGGAGTATACAGGTGCTGGTCATAAAATTAGAATATCATGACAAAGTTGATTTTTTTTCAGTAATTCCATTCAAAAAGTGAAACTTGTATATTAGATTCATTCATTACACACAGACTGATGTATTTCAAATGTTTATTTCTTTTAATTTTGATGATTATAACTGACAACTAATGAAAGTCCCAAATTCAGTATCTCAGAAAATTAGAATATCAATTATGACCAATGCAAAAAAAGGATTTTTAGAAATGTTGGCCATCTGAAAGGTATGAACATGAAAAGTATGAGCATGTACAGCACTCAATATTTAGTTGGGGCTCCTTTGGCCTGGATTACTGCAGCAATGCGGCGTGGCATGGAGTTGATCAGTCTGTGGCACTGCTCAGGTGTTATGAGAGCCCATGTTGCTCTGATAGTGGCCTTCAGCTCTTCTGAATTGTTGGGTCTGGTGTATTGCATCTTCCTCTTCACAATACCCCATAGATTTTCTGTGGGGTTAAGGTCAGGCGAGTTTGCTGGCCAATCAAGAACAGGGATATCATGGTCCTTAAACCAGGTACTGGTAGCTTTGGCACTGTGTGCAGGTGCCAGGTCCTGTTGGAAAATTAAATCTGCATCTCCATAATGTTCGTCAGCAGCAGGAAGCATGAAGTGCTCTAAAACTTCCTGGTAGACGGCTGCGTTGACCTTGGACCTCAGAAAACACAATGGACCAACACCAGCAGATGACATGGCACCCCAAACCATCACTGACTGTGGAAACGTTACACTGGACCTCAAGCAACATGGATTCTGTGCCTCTCCTCTCTTCCTCCAGACTCTGGGACCTTGATTTCCAATGGAAATGCAAAATTTACTTTCATCAGAGAACATAACTTTGGACCACTCAGCAGCAGTCCAAAGGCGAGACGCTTCTGACGCTGTCTCTTGTTCAAGAGTGGCTTGACACAAGGAATGTGACAGCTGAAACCCATGTCTTGCATACGTCTGTGCGTGGTGGTTCTTGAAGCACTGACTCCAGCTGCAGTCCACTCTTTGTGAATCTCCCCCACATTTTTGAATGGGTTTTGTTTCACAATCCTCTCCAGGGTGTGGTTATCCCTATTGCTTGTACACTTTTTTCTACCACATCTTGTCCTTCCCTTCGCCTCTCTATTAATGTGCTTGGACACAGAGCTCTGTGAACAGCCAGCCTCTTTAGCAATGACCTTTTGTGTCTTGCCCTCCTTGTGCAAGGTGTCATTGGTCGTCTTTGGGACAACTGTCAAGTCAGCAGTCTTCCCCATGACTGTGTAGCCTACAGAACTAGACTGAGAGACCATTTAAAGGCTTTTGCAGGTGTTTTGAGTTAATTAGCTGATTAGAGTGTGGCACCAGGTGTCTTCAGTATTGAACCTTTTCACAATATTCTAATTTTCCGAGATACTGAATTTGGGACTTTCATTAGTTGTCAGTTATAATCATCAAAATTAAAAGAAATAAACATTTGAAATACATCAGTCTGTGTGTAATGAATGAATCTAATATACAAGTTTCACTTTTTGAATGAAATTACTGAAATAAATCAACTTTGTCATGATATTCTAATTTTATGACCAGCACCTGTACAGTACCTCTTTGTTGTACTTTATTAATACATAAAACTGATGGAAATATAAAAGATAACTGGCAGGTTAACGAGATGGCATGAAGTCTTGTTGTACAGGTGCAGACCACTTAACACTAATAATGCATACATTAATTTTTAGCGTTTAGACACCAATAATGTTAATCATCGACAGAGAGAGTTTTTAACTGAACAGAGAAAACCTACAGAACACAACCACGTGCTCCTCAAAATGCTCGAGTGTATTTGCTCCTGCCTTGCCCAAGGCGACTATTTCCATTCATCTATTGACTCACATAAAATTCTCTGGTCACTTAATTATGTACACAGCCCTTCAGGGATCTCTTAACAGAAGCCTGATTAAAGACAGCGATTAAAAGCTGAGCGGGGGATCCTGGACACCGCACAAAATGGATTTGATGCCCATGTTCATTAGCCTTTGTTTCTCGAGAGCCATCAAAGGCACATTACTACAGATACCTTCAGTGGCGGAGCGGAGGCGCGCACGTACAGCAAAGCGCGCACGTAGTCAACCAACGCGCGGCAGTGCGACACGTTTACTGTAATATGTTTTCATTTGCTCTTTTCTACAAAGACGTACAAGCGTTTCACCTTTTAATCACGAAAGTACTAAAATGGCAAAAGTAACCAATTTTAAATAACGAAATGCCCGGAAATACTCTACATGTACGATCGGACAAATCGCGGTGTAAAATCATGAACACGTGACATTGGAAACTTTCGTGCCTTCATTAGCTGTAATTTGCATCCTGCAAATACAGTAATTGTCTTGCGATTCAGCCGAATATGAAAATAGATTGTCCAGTATGGTGATCTAAATCGGGCAGAATACAACGATCACGTCAGCTATAATGACCCAACAGCAGCACTGCTACTGCACGAACACCGCTTTACTTTTGGCAGGCAAAACTATGCGATGTTATTGTATATTAACATTCGGCTGAGTGGGAGAAGCAAACTGTACCAATAAAGACGACCCCTCTATCTATGGCCATCGTGCTGCATCTGAAGTGTTTAAGGATTTCAGGATATGGGTTTTCATAAATCTCACTTAAAAACACTGTGCAATTCCACTTCTTGGCAGTGCTTGAATACGCAACTTTTTCTTCCATCCTCTTCTTGATAAAGAAATTAATTTATAGAAACAAAACATACAGTATACTATTACTACTGTTGCTAATAATAATTATTATTATTATTGTTATTGTTCTGGTCTACATTAAGCAATTCGAAAATAAATGGACGATAATAATGACAAGATGCACAGTGTCGCAGTGCTTAGTGCTGTTATCTCACATTAGTGGGATTCTTTTTTTATTGCCATTACAAATTGATCCTGTGCCAGTCGGAGCATACAAGTTGGTAAGATGAACAGGCACACTGATCCTAGCGCTGGAGAGTGGCTACGTGTTGCATGTTGTTTAGCACACATAAGTGAGAATTACACTGTACTGTATATGTCTAGGGCTACTTACTGTTTTGCGCCCAGTGTTGCTGGGATAAACTCCTGATTCACGGCGCCGTAAATTTGATTCACTTTTTATTGGGCGGGTATCGTTTGCTTTCGGCTTTCCCTCACTTCCAAAAGCCGTGCCTATTAAAATTCGATACGCATTGTGCGTAAGTCTGCTCTCTGATAGATCGCTTTCCCTCATTGGCATCCAATGGGCTCCTCCTCCCGGTAGCACTGCACCTGGAATAACGAATTCTGTCAATGTATGGATAAATAACATAAACTGTGGTACAGTTATGTAGCGGACAAAACTATACCCTGTTTTCGGATCGCGCATCCATTCCCGGCTGTGGTGCTTTACTGTGAAATCTGAATTTCTTAACCGTCTTCGTTTTGATTTATTTTGAACACCTCCGGTTTCCCGTCTGCATTCCATTTATGTGGCCACTCATCATGATACAGACTTTGGCTTCGGCTCCCGCGTCATAGTTGATGATTTTACAAATTAGTTAATGTATACAATGCATTCAAAAGGCTGAATATTTTCTTCCGCAAAAAGTTGAACATTCACTGAATCTAATTTATTAAGCGCTTTTAAGATTAAAATACTGTCACCTATTTCGATAACATGCTGGACCTATTATTGATTTAATTAATATTAAATATCAGAAAATCAAATTATTAATGCGCTTATTCCAGCGGGTTAAAGTCCTTTGAATGTTCCAGTGAAAGCTGAATATGTTGTCTGCAATGTTCAGTAGCAGTTTTACAAGTGAGCAGTGTAATAGTTACAAAAGCTAGATAAATCAATAATTGTTTTGATTTATTTTTGCACAATTTATTAGTAATACAGTAATTACCATTTGGCATCCTCCAGGACTGTTTTTTTTGCGTTCCTCTCGACCTCATTAATATAAACACAGTGCCGCAGAATCGCCACGCCTCCCAAGTATTGCCACACGAAGCCACACCCCCAGATCCCCGTCTCGCTGATCTCGCAGACGCGGGGCCACTTGGAAACGCAGGGTCACCTTCTGTCATTGCAACGTTCCTGCTGCCGGATTACTGCATCCCGCGTCGGGTAAGGCCACCGGGAAACACGGACAAGTTTCATTTATTGCATTAATAAACATAAAATGTCTGAGACGAAAGCGTGACAGGTGCTGATATTGTTTCATATCCATACTGGGATTTGCTTCTGAAGTGATGATTTGATTACAAACGCACGTCTTGTTTTTCTTTCTTTTTTGGGGGGTGGGGTACAAGGAGCATTTCTATTGGAAGCATTTTATTGCATGCACTTCTTAATGTGTTTCCAAGGATCGCCGATCCACTCGAAGGGTGCACAGTCGTGGAGGATTAACTGTGCGTTTAGTGTACAGTAAACACTATACGTGCATAGAGCTGCGAACGAGGCGCTTCGTATTGCATCCATTGTCACCGAGGAATGAAAATGTGTCAGATGTTGCGGAGTGTTTTGCGTGATCTTTGCATATAAATGTTGGAAACAATTGTAGTACAGTTTTCGTTATGCATAACCGTAAATCGCTGTTGTACAGTAATAAATTCCGGAGCGATCATTTAATTTTTAGCACAAAGCTTTCCAGGGGATTAGCAATGATTAGCACGGCCACGAAAGCTAGGCAGAAATGGTGGCTCTAAATAAGAGCGATACAACTCCGATTCATTCGCTTTCGGGGAAGCCCAGCACATCCGGAGCCTGCAACAGCGCAGTGGCTCCCTTCTTCACTCCTCGTCAGTGCCTCGGTTCGTATTGCAGAAAATACCGCTGTCTGTCAAATTCCGACATCTCAGGGCGAGCGAAGAGTAGATTCGCGTCGCCGCATCAGGGAATCACAAGAAGCTGATTAATAACATTTATGTGAGACGCGCACAGAGGCAGAGCCCATCTAGACGATGCTTCCTTCTAGAAACGTCTTGTGTTTTTATCCACAGAGGGATAATTATTGACTAATGTTTTGTTTATCGTGCTATATGCTTATTATTTGCTTTGCTGTATGCAAACCATATAAATCCATTTTCCATACCCACACTTTACTGATCAAAGTGCAAGGTCAAGGAGTCTATCCCAACAATGATGTCCAAATGACAAGGTCCCTGGCTCTGAATTAGGTATCTGGTCATCATGGGGTTTGTTACTCAATAGAGCTTCAGGATCACCCTTCCAGTGTAGACAGTGCATTCCATGAAAACTGAAGTTCATACATACAATATTGAACCCTGGAATGGGCTTGGGAATATAATTGCTGACTTTCCCTTTACTGCGCCTTTCCATTTAACTTCAGAAGAATCGGAAAGAGAATTCACTTTATTGGCCAGGTATATTAATGTGTACTAGGAATTTATCTTCATAGTACTGGTGCACCATGTAAGTACAACACAACATACAAAAGATAAATGTAAGAAGATAAAATATAAAATGATGAACTATAATTCAGCATACAAGGACAATACAAAAAAATAAAGAGGATTAAAATGTCCAGGCAGACTAATGTGCAGGTATACATAATACTGAGCAGAAGCTCAGACCTGTTTAATAAGAATAACTGCACGAGGAAAAAAATGTTTTGGTGGCATGTTGTTTGAGCTTTCACTGCACAAAGATGTTTGCCGGAGAGAAGTCTTTGGAACAGGTGATGCCCTGGGTGAGTCGGATCAGCAATGATCTTTGCTGCCCTCTTCCTTACCCTAGACTCATGCAGGACTTCAATGTGCAGTAAATTACAGCCCTTGATCTTTTCACAGGCTCTGATGATGCACTGCAAGTTGGCCTTAGCCTGAACAAAGGTAGCACCAAACCAGACATTTATAGATGAGTTCAGAATGGACTCGATGATGGCTGTGTAGAATCGGACCAATATTGTTTGAGGGAGGTTGAATTTCCTCAGCTGACTCAAAAAGAACATTCTCTGATGGGCTTTCTTAATAATGTTATTGTCCTACTTAAGGTTTTGTGACAGCACGGTGCCCAGAAACTGAAATGATTCTATCATCCCAACTTCTGAGCCTTTTATAAAAAATAACAGGTGAGCAGGTGACTGCTTCCTGAAATTTATGATCATCTCCTGAGTCTTTTGAATGTTAAGGTCCAAATTATTATGGCTGTACCACAAAGTTTCTTCTTCTTGTCTGTATATTGACACATCATTGTTTGAAATGAGACCTAGTAGTGTTATCCATCCATCAATCCATTTTCCAACCCGCTGAATCCGAACACAGGGTCACGGGGGTCTGCTGGAGCCAATCCCAGCCAACACAGGGCACGAGGCAGGAACCAATCCTGGGCAGCGTGCCAGCCCACCACAGGACATACACAAACACACCAAGCACACACTAGGGCCAATTTAGAATCGCCAATCCACCTAACCTGCATGTCTTTGGACTGTGGGAGGAAACCGGGGCGCCCGGAGGAAACCCACACAAAGGGAGAACATGCAAACTCCACGCAGGGAGGACCTGGGAAGTGAACCCGGGTCTCCTAACTGCGAGGCAGCAGCGCTACCACTGCGCCACCATGCCACCCTAGTAGTGTTATGCCCTGTGTAAATTTAAGAAGATTGACAGACAAGTCGCCAGAGGTACAGTCATTTGTATTTAGTGAAAAGAGTAGTGGGGAAAGGACACATCCCTCTGGTGTACCAGTACTAAGGTTTAATGGGCCAGACATGTATATGGCCAACTGCACATGCTTTTTCCTGTCTGTAAGAAAGTCTGCGATCCAATGATGGATTGAACTGGACAGGTTGAACTGGCTGAGTTCCTTATCTAGGAATTCTGGGATGATTGTATTGAAAGTAGAGCTAAAGTCCTCAAACAAGATCCCCACATATGCTCCTGGCGTATCGAGGTGTTGGTAAAGAAAGCACAGACCTAAATTTGCTGCATCTTCCACAGACCAGTTGACTCTATATGCAAACTGAAATGGGTCCAGGAAGTCTTTTGTAGCATTCTTGAGGTCATTCAGAATAAGGCGTTCAAAGGTCTTCATTACCACAGAGATTAAAGCTACTGGTCTGCAGTAATGTAGGCCTGTAACCTTTGATTTTTTTGCAACTGGAATGATGGTGGAGGTCTTAAAGCAGGCAGGAACTGTGCACAGATCCAGAGATTGGTTGAAAATGTCTGCAAATACTGTTGACAACTGGTCTGCACAATGTATGAGTGTGGAAGGGGAAATAAGGTCCGGGCCTGTAGCTTTTTTAATTTTTTGCTTTTTGAATAAGCTGCAGACGTCTTTTGCATTAATGAAAGGATGGGGAAGCTGAGAAGAAGAGGATTGCAGAGTAGCAACAGTGAGACCATCAGGTAGATTTATGTCCTATCGTCGTTCAAAGTGACCGTAAACTGTGTGGCAGGCGGCCAGAGCCCATGCCCAGCCGGGATGCCTCTGCAGCATAACTTTCGGGGGAGCAATGATGGGAAACCCAGTATCTCCCCCTGGACGCTAGATGGCAGCCTCCCTGGGTTGCAGCGGTGCCTCGGACTCCCACAGGGCTTCATGGGGGTTGGAGTTCTGTGCAGCCGTGTTGGGTTCCGCAGGTGCTGCCAGGGGGTGCTGCATCAGGAGCTGCTGAACCCTTCTGGGCACTAGTTTCGCCAAACGTGGAAGTGCAGTCGGATGTCGACAATCAAACACCTGGATCACTTCCAGGTGCCCAATAAAAGGGGCCAGCAACCACCACTTAGTGGCCAGAGTCGGGTGGAGGAGGACAAGGTTGCCTGGGAGGAGTGGTGGTGCAGAGGGAAGAGTGTTTTTTGGTATTGCTGTATTGTGCTTGGGACTGTGTTGTGGCTGGGGGACACGGAGAAGACGTGCCCTCCAGCTGAAGAAAAATATGTTTATTTATTTTATATGTTTGCCTCCGCGTCCAATCTGTGTCGGGTCGGGCACATATATAGTGCCTTCTACAACTGATTTAACTGATTAGCCAGACTGGGATCAGCAGAATTGTTTGATGTTTGTTTCTTGTAGTTAGTGACCTGTCTAAGACTGATGCGCTGTCACTTGCAGACAGTTGTTCTTGCAGCTTATCTGAGCACTTTCTTTTCAGACCTTTGATCCCTTTCTCCAAGATATACTTTGTTTATCCTGTATTCCTCATGATTGCCAGATCTGGAAGCACACTCTTTGTCCTGGCACAGTTGTCTGATCTCTGGAGTGAACCAAGGCTTATCATTGCTAAACTTCACAATTGTTTTTGTTGGAATGCAATCATCTTCACTAAAAATAATATGTGAAGTTACAGAATCAGTGTATTCGTGTATGATGGAGGTGGCAGTTTTGAAGGCACTCCAGGCAAAGTAGTCCTGAAGCTTCTCTGTTGCCTTGCTGGTCCACTTTCTAACCGTTCTTTTTAATGACTTTACAGTTTTCAGCTTTTATTTGTAAGCAGGAATAAGGTGAATCATAGAATGGTCAGAATTACCAAGGTGGGCATGAGAGAAGACATGACAAGCATTATTAATAGCTGCATAACAGTGATCTAGAATATTTCTATCTCTGGCAGGGCATTTTATTTGCTGTTGATACAGTATTTAAGGAATGATCTGGTTAAAATTGAGATAGTTAAAATTATCCGAAATGACGATTTATGAGTCCAGTTTGTCTTTTTCAGTCTCAGTGATTACATCAGCGAGTTGCTATTACACTTTGTGAGCAATAGCAAATATGAACACCGGCTGGAATTATGGAGGAAAACTCGTGTGATAAATAAAACAGCTTACAGTTTATAATAAACAATTCTAGGCCAGAAGAGTATGATTTAAAAAGAACTGTTACATTGTTACACCAGCCTTGATTAATGTAGAAACACACTCCTCCGCCCTTTGTTTTGTTTCAGAGTTTGGTAATGCAGTCAGCGCGGTACAGAATGAAGTCAGGTAAGTTCAGTGCAGAGCTGGTACTAGAGTCATTCAGTTATGTTTCAGTAAAGCACGGAGTAGATAACAAAGAAAATTCCATTTTAGTACATATTAACAGCTGCAGTTTGTCGAGTTTGTTTGCCAACGAGCGCATCTTAGATAGACATATTCCAGGCAGTGCTTGCCGTAGTCCTCATTTCCTGAATTAAACCAGGATGCCAGCTCTTCTGCCTCTGGTCCTCTGCTGTTGGGCTGTCTTGTTTAGCTGCATGAGCACCTGTGATCAACAAAATTGTAAGACCCACACATGTAGTTATAATATCTGTAGTGGGACCCTGCAAATGATACTCTGAAGCTCTTCCCATGTATATGTTTTATGGCTTTGCAAGGGACATCGAATTTAACTCACAAAGATAGACAAAGACAGAGAAACAAATTACCGTGGCTTCCATCTGGTTATGAGATGATGATGTGGACTGTGCGAGAAAACTGGAGTTCATGGATGAGATGCATTACAGAAAATCTCCAGATCCTTTATGCTGCAAGGTGAAACATACCTCATTTAGTGTCATTGTGTCAGCTTGCATGCAGAATTATTTGTCTCTTATAATTTATCTGTCCCCATTTACCCAGTTGTAAAACTTTTATTTTCCAGTCATCCTTTACTTTTTGTTGTGGCTTTCATTGTGTTTTTAAAGTAACTTACTTCAGAGTGCATTTTTTCTGAGCCTGCAAGTCACTTTGTACAATGGAAGAACAGTAGGAAAACACTTAAAAGAGCAACGTCTGCTTGTCTCTTGGGCTTTCTTAATTGTAGTATGGGAATAAGGGGAGCTTGACTTTATATTACCACGCCATATGCAATTAATTGTGATAAGTTTTGCCTTTTTTTCAGGGGCATAACCAGGAATCAATTTTTGGGGTTATGAGAAAGTGCATGAATCATAATTTCATCTGTGATAAATCAATTGAAACTGTCATGAAATATATTTCGAAAAACCCAAACTTGAAATCTGCCCCCTTGGCTATACCTGCGTTCTTATTATTTTCATATATATCTTGTCTCTTTTCTCATTTCTCATCATCATTCTGCTCTAGGCCTAACTCTTAAAGTTTTAGCTTCAGCTTGTTTTTCTGTATATTCCTACAGTTATTAATCCATTAATTTTTTGAACCTGCTCGATTCAATCTTAAGATCGAGGTGGCCTGAGCATTGGGTGCAAGGCAAGAACCAGTCATGAACTGCATGACTTTCATTTCTTTGCTGTGCTAAAGCTTTCATATTTTACCCTCATAGCAGTATAAGACCTTCCATTCAGAATTTTAGAGCAAGTTGTAGAGAAGAAAAAAATACAGTACAACAATAATCTGCCTTTAATTCAGGGTGTTCATACGAAATATAGTGATTTACTTCAAGAGACAGAACTACATAATAAACAGGAATAGAAGTACATAATAATCAAGAATAGTTGAATCAGATATTTGAAATATTAAAATGTGCATTTCAGTTTCAATGTTTAAAGTCTAAATATTCTCAAATGTAAATAATATCTGTAATATCCCGTGACCCTGTAGTTTAGGATATAGCGGATTGGTTAATGGATGGATGGATGGATATCTGTAATAACTGACCCTGAAATAGTCTAATTCGATACACCACATGCTTATGTTTGAAGTTTGCTATTTTTAACCTTCTGGGGGTGTCTCTTATAGCGCTAGAACCACCAGTAAAGAATCATGTCATATTTGTGGTCAACAACCTCAGAATCGCTTGAAATGACACTCCATATGCTTATATTACCAATCCACATTTTTTCACAAGTTTTCAGAAAAGGAGTAACTTGGACCCCTTGTATCCCATTATGGGCCAAACCCCTGGCGTCCGTTGATGTGGCATAAACAACTTGAAGTGCTTCTGATCATTTTTGATGAAGATAATTATATAAGGGTATAATTCAGTCAGTCATTATCCAACATGCTATATCCTAACACAGGGTCACAGGGGTCTGCTGGAGCCAATCCCAGCCAGCAAAGGGCACAAGGCAGGAACAAATCCCAGGCAGGGTGCCAGCTCATCTCAGGGCACACACACCAACACACTAGCGACAATTTAGGATCACCAATGCACCTAACCTGCATGTCTTTGGACTGTGGGAGGAAACCGGAGCACCCGAAGGAAACCCATGCAGACATGGGGAGAACATGCAAAATCCACACAGGGAGGACCCGGGAAGCAAACCCAGGTGTTCTTACTGCGAGACAGCAGCGCCACTGTGCTGCCCATAAGGGTATAATTTCCTGCACAAAATATTATCCAGAATTGCTTAAATATGAGGGTTTTTTGGTTGTAGAAAGGCAAAAACAGCTCAAAAAAGCTAAAAATCCTGCTTAGCTAGATATTAAGGTGAATCAAATGGTAATTCTTATGAACACAGTAAAACTATATGTAATTCTTTAGTTGAATTTGATTTTAAAATTTATAGTGCAACATAACTCAGTGGTGATCTCCTGTCTTTATCGTAATTGATGGATATCTTTAGTCTCAATTGTGTAGTCTTTGTACATAGAAAATGTCATGTGCACACAGATACATATGACCAGAAAGTTGGTAAATGTTAGCAAACTGAGGGACATATTAAGATAAGTGTTCTGATTGAGCATTTTTAATGTCATGCATTGTTGTGTTCATTACTGTTAATGTTTTATATTTGTAAATCCATGTAAGCACTCTGAGCATTTCTTCAGTTAAAACTGCTATATAAAAGCAAAATCAATTGAATAATTTGCAACTTCTACGCGGCTGAGCTAGCCTTTTTGGCCCTAAAATTAGTCCTTGGTGACTTCAAAAGAGTAGTGAATGTTGGAGCACATTTGGCAGAAAACGCGGTGACGATGACAGCTTCATCTGAAGCAGTGTCTAAGGTGATGTCAGCGTGAAACTCGGAGGGAAACACATCAGCAGTAGAGAACATCTTTGTGTACTCCCGGACTGTGATATCCATGCGTAGGCTTGAGGTGCATGATTACGTAGAATTAAATGGCTGCAAATTTTAATCTACGGTATAAACAGGCAGTTTCTTCAACATTGTCTGTTGACAACTTTACAGAGTGTGATTCTGTAGTCGAGCTGCAGAGTATGTGCTTTTTCTTACACCTGCCAATGCATGTTTGCTAGTGTAGTCATGCAAAGAGTACAGGCCAATAATAGCTGGGCAGATCAGGTGAAACATAGTATATAGTGTTCTAAAAAATGTCAGTTGTCTGATTACGCCAATGAATAGGTCTGGGGATTTATGTTTACTTCTGAAATGCATTCCCTTGGTATGACTTGGAAGTGCTCATCCTTTTAGAAAGATAACCAATGGCAAGCAATTCTCACGATTCTGAGCAACCACCATTTAATTAATTATAGCATTTCTTTGCAGGGTAGTAGCGGTGAACTTCAAGAAGCTGACAAAATATGTGATTGCCCTGTGGCTTCATGGGCAGTACAGTAAAGATGCTATAAGTTTCTGAAACCAACCAATAGTGTATGGAGGATCTTGGAGTGACACCTGGAAAGAGTGGTTTCCACTTCCTTCAATTAGGAAGTGAGATGACTGAATATCTCTTGGAGTTGTGGTGCCCCATCCCTCTTCTGGAATACCAAGCACTAGTAGATTCCATGCAGTGGCATGTATAGTGTTGTATTGGTAGCATATGGCAGACCAACCCATCACTGAGCGACTTGATATCATGTAGTCTTACCAACAAATCCAGGCAGAAGGTATCCCAGTCTATTTTTGGACCATGATAATGTCACAACCTATCACTAATCACAATAAGACAAGCCAGTAACAATATGTCACCCACTGGTCTTATTTACTGAGTGAATCCGTGACTGCCTAGCTGAGCCAGAAGGTCCCCAATGGACTGCTTTGCTCAATGTTACTAAGCTACAGGATGCATACATTATCACTTTTTTAACAACACCATTAAGACTGCATCTGTGCTTTTATATACTAACTAGACATTAAGCCCGTTACAATAACGGGCGCTAGAACAGTAGTGCATAAACATTAGTAGGAACAGTCTATATTAAATGGCAAGGGACCTTGACCACATTCTGTTTCTTGTCTTAATTTTTTTTTGTCAAAAATATTTTTGCAAGAAGCCTAAAGTAAAATAATAATAAAAATAAAATAGAAACGTATATGACAATACAGTAAGTATAATTAATATTACATTTATCCTCTCCTCTGTGGCTGTTGATTGATGTGATATGTCTGTTTGAAGATCTCCTATCCTGCCTCTCTTTATTTTAGCTTGCTGTGGCGTCTCTCCAGCAAGTACTGTGCAGTTCCCCAGCAAGTGTTTTAATCTGTGCTGGCGTGCAGCTGATTATTGTATGTGTGGCGTCTCCCCAGCAACGGATTTTATGTGCGCGAAAATAAATCTACTTTTAAAAGTCATCCTATTGTAATATCATGAAAATTCGTATATTTAGGAAAACCCCTTCAACGACTGACACTTTACACTTTAGCTTCTTAATCGCAAATCTGACATCCTCAGAGTGAACACTTGCACAACAGCAAACAGTAATCCTACCTCTTTGGGGAAGCTGGTCTCCGCATCTCAGTACCCGATTGGATTTTTCGTGCCTTATGTTTTAGGTGTTACCTCATTTACCGAAATCTGATTGGATCGGCCGCGCAATATTTTATAGGTCCCGCCCTCTCTGTCTTGTGTGACGCGTCAGTCTGCCTTTGAAGCATCTGCTAGAGGCCGGTGACTCTGCCACTCATTCCGCCCTTCCCTGTACTTCCGCCTTGTCCGTAATATGCGTTTAATTTTCTGTCACAACAGTGGGCAATCAGCAGAGTCTCCCCAGGAACTGATGTAATGTGTGGCATGCAGCTAATAATCGTGGCTGTGGCATCTCTCCAGCAAGTACTGTGCAGTTCCCCAGCAAGTATTTTTATCTGTGCTGGTGTGCAGCTGATTATTGCATGTGTTGCGTCTCCCCAGCAACGGATTTTATGTGCGCGGCCGCGAGTACCCAATCAGCACTCTCCCCAGCAATGATGTCCTTTATTAAAGAGTGCCCCGCGCATGCGCACTTCACCAGAAGACACATACACACGGACACATGGACGCACACAGGGATTTTATTAAAGAGGATAAAGGGATCTACATTGTTCCTTGTAATACAATGTTGTTTATGCCTTATTAAAGCTGCAGCAGCTACCACTGTGGCACAAAAAGCTGCTGGAGTCAGCAGGATCAAGTCATGGCCTGGTCACAGTTGGTTTGCATTTTGTATATATGTTGCATGTTCTTCATGTCTGTGTTCGTTTTTCTCCAGTTATGCTGGCTAACTGATGAGCATGGTAGGTAATTTGGATTCTTTAAATTGCTCCTTTGTTAGTGTGTGCTGGAGTGGGTGAATGCCCATTCAGGTCTGGTCCTTACCTTGCACCCAATGCTATGAGTACAGACTTCAACCCCTCACACCCTTCTAGTCGATTAAGAGGGTCTGAAAATGAATGAATGGACAGAATGTTGGCTATGAAAAATGGATGAATAATGCTTTCGGGGAAATTGTACTTACATTAGTGTTTGCAGCCCTGAAAGGTGTCTTGGTTGAGTTTTTTTCCAACAGTTCTTTGCAAATTGCCTTTCTGTATACAGGCAAGAAGAGTAGAGCAACATCTACCCATATGGAAAGGCAGTTGGTCCAGATGACATACCTATGGAAGCATGGAGGTGTTTAGGAGAGATGGCAGTGGAGTTTTTAACCAGATTGTTTAATGGAATATTGGAAAGTGAGAGGATGCCTGAGGAGTGGAGAAGACAGTGTACTGGTGCCGATATTTAAGAATAAGGGGGATGTGCAGGACTGCAGTAACTACAGGGGAATAAAATTGATGAGCCACAGCATGAAGTTATGGAAAAGAGTAGTGGAAGCTAGGGTTAAGAAGTGAGGTGATGATTAGTGAGTAGCAGTATGGTTTCAAGCCAAGAAAGAGCACCACAGATGCAATGTTTGCTCTGAGGGTGTTGATGGAGAAGTATAGAGAAGGCCAGAAGGAGTTGCATTGTGTCTTTGTGGACCTGGAGAAAACATATGACAGGGTTCCTCGAGAGGAGCTGTGGTATTGTATGAGGAAGTTGGGAGTGGCAGAGAAGTACGTAAGAGTTGTACAGGATATGTACAAGGGAAGTGTAACAGTGGTGAGGTCTGTGGTAGGAGTGACAGATGTATTCAAGTTGGAGGTGGGATTACATCAGGGATCGGCTCTGAGCCCTTTCTTATTTGCAATGGTGATGGACAGGTTGACAGACGAGATTAGACAGGAGTCCCCGTGGACTATGATGTTTACTGATGACATTGTGATCTGTAGCGATAGTAGGGAGCAGATTGAGGAGACCCTGGAGAGGTGGAGATATGCTCTAGAGAGGAGAGGAATGATGGTCAGTAGGAACAAGACAGAATACATGTGTGTAAATGAGAGGGAGGTCAGTGGAATGGTGAGGATGCAGAGAGTAGAGTTGACGAAGGTGGATGAGTTTAAATACTTGGGATCAACAGTACAGAGTAATGGGGATTGTGGAAGAGAGGTGAAAAAGAGAGTGTAGGCAGGATGGAAAAGGTGGAGAAGAGTGTCAGGAGTAATTTGTGACAGACGGGTATCAGCAAGAGTGAAAGGGAAGGTCTACAGGACAGTATGTTATATGGGTTGGAAACGGTGGCACTGACCAGAAAGCAGGAGACAGAGCTTGAGGTAGCAGATGCTAAGATTTGCATTGGGTGTGACAAGGATGGATAGGATTAGAAATGAGTACATTAGAGGGTCAGCTCAAGTTGGACGGTTGGGAGACAAAGTCAGAGAGGCGAGATTGCATTGGTTTGGACATGTGCAGAGGAGAGATGCTGAGTATATTGGGAGAAGGATGCTAAGGATAGAGCTGCCAGGGAAGAGGAAAAGATGAAGGCCTAAGCGAAGGTTTATGGATGTGGTAAGAGAGGACATGCAGGTGATGGGTGTAACAGAACAAGATGCAGAGGACAGAAAGATATGGAAGAAGATGATCCGCTGTGGCAACCCCTAATGGGAGCAGCCGAAAGAAGAAGAAGAAGAATTACTGTGTCCTATATAAATATACTTTATAATCATACCTTTTATGATATAAAGACCCTTGAAACCTATCTAAGCTTTGACTCTGAAGAAGTATTATGAGCTACACTTTGAATCAGGGTAGCAGATAATATGTTTTTAATGTTAGGGGACTTAGAAAACAGAATAATTAAATCAAATAAAAATTTGAAAAGACACAATAGTTAGTTGCCATGCAATGGAGTGACATCCTTTTCAGGTTTGGTTTACAATGTGTATCCAGTGCTTCTGAGATAGGCATTGGTTCTCTACAACAATGAACTGGATATGCAGATTAGAACATAGATGGATAGGTAAACATATAATAGTGAGTTCTAAATGGATCAGTCTGGTTAAATTAGAACCAAGTCAGTTCAAATAACTTGCTTACTGTGAAAAAAGGGCATGGCTTATTGAGGGATTCTATGGCTCCTATCACTCTCTCAGGGATGGCTATGGAAACACTCAGGCAGTCAGGGACACTGACTGCAATTAGAATCATTGAGGTGGAATCTACGTAATACAAGGGATGGTTAGCGTGCGATATTCTTAGAGCAAAACGCCATGGCGGGCCAGATGTTAGTGCTCCTGCTTCACAGCTTTAGACCTTGGTCTGCTCAGTGACTTTGTGGAGTTTTCATGTTCTCTCCTGTGCCTTTGAGAGTTTTGCTTGAAGTAGTTTAGTTTCCTGTCACAAGTTTAGTTTGCTAGATTGCATGTGGAAATTGGCCCAGTATTAGTGAGTGTGCCTTGCTTTTTGCTTTGACCACAGTGTTGCTGGGATAGGTTTTGGCTCCCCACAAACCTGAAATGGTTAATTGGGTTTTAAAAAACGAGTGAATAGATGAATTCAGGAAGCCAAAAAGAGGCAAAGTAATAGTTTGTTATCATATCTCCACCACCCATATATGCATATATGACCCACACCATTCCTTTCATGTTAAGAGTACATTATGTGAGGTGGAATTATCTGTCATCTAAGATCATGTCACACCTAGATTAAGATGTTTAAAATAAGAAATGCTGCACTCAGACCATGAAGGGTGTCAAGTTTGGCAATGAGAAGCTCTACCACATGCTAACTATGTTTTATGGGAGCATCTAGTATGTTACTACTAACCTTCATGTTCACCATGCCCCTAGTCT
The DNA here is from genome assembly GCF_900747795.2 of Erpetoichthys calabaricus. Taxonomy (NCBI): domain Eukaryota; kingdom Metazoa; phylum Chordata; class Cladistia; order Polypteriformes; family Polypteridae; genus Erpetoichthys; species Erpetoichthys calabaricus. Next base: position 84,316,225 of record NC_041396.2, read on the forward strand.
GTATCTGGGGTGCCATGCCGAATTAGCACAGGATGAACTTGAGCAAATCTTTGTTGCATTGCCAATGGGAAATATCTTTAGCTGTATGAAAGGAAAGCTGTGATTCATTTTATGAAGCAATTGCCTCTCTTGGATGATAAAGCAAAGTGCTGAGGGAAAAATGTGCGAGTCTAAAAGTTGAAGTGTTCCACTTCAGTACTTTCACACATGTAAACTCCCAGATATACAGCAACCTGCAGGGACTTCCATTACCCATATACAGGTAGTGCCAAAAATAAGTAGTACCAAAAGTGGCATTTTTTTGTCCAAAGTAACCCTTGTGGTTAAAATATATCAAAGACAACTCACAGCATATCTAATTCTCAATAGGAATACACAACAATACACAAATAGCGTTTCAAATACATCCAATAATCATATAAATTATAAAAAAAGTAAGTTTAGTCTCTTCTGTGTTAAAGAAAGGATGTTCAAAAGGAGGATACACAGTATCAGATAAATGGAAAAGCGCAAATTAAACCCCTACTTTCATCCTTTCAGTGCCCCTGATTCGCAGGTGGAATGGCTTGCCCACTTTCCAAATACACCACACTATTTTCCTCACATTATTTCTCTGGCAATGCTGCCACCTTTCCAGTTGAGCCTTTGTCCCAAATCAGTTCTCAACTTTAGATTCAGTAGGTGCCTGGCAAGGTAAAGTTTTTGTTAAACTTTATTTCCAGGATGCATCCCATAATTATTTTCTGTCTCAAGAAAACCTATTAAAAATTCTGGGGCACTCTGTCTTTCTAAATCTTTCACTGATGGCGCAAGTTGTTTTTTCATCCCTGCCTTCGGATTACAAAGGTATGCCTGCCCTCCATGACACCTCCTTGTGGAAACCCTTAAATATCTGCTGTTGGCTTAGAGGGACTCATCAGGCCTAGTGCCAGTTCCCCATGACCACTTTTTCATTCCAGTGCCATTAGGATAAACAGTCTAGGGCTTTCATTTCTCTAAATTAGGAATTAACACCCACTTGTAAACTCATATGTACACAGAGGTACTTGGTTCCTACTTTAAAGAACATCCAGTGGGCCTGTTTACTGCATTGTTTCAGAATAATGCAAATTCTGCTCCTGCATCCTCTTGCCAGCTAGGTAGCCATTATGTATATACTGTATATTTGAGTGTGAAATACATTGTGTCACATTGTTACCCACCAACGAAATACTACACAACAATCTCTTTCTCACTTCTTGTTTCTATCTTTCTGTCTCCTTCTTGGATTTTTACTTCAAGAGGTGAAAACCTTCATTCCATCTCTTTGACTCCCATAGACTCTATACTCACTTTGCCCCTGGCTTTGAATTCCCTTCATTGTTTCACTTCTTGCCAATGTCTAGAGTTAAGGGGCAGCAATAGTCCTTTTTTTAAGGTCCAGCGATGTTAGGCTAGAGCTCCATGTCCTTCCTGTCTCTTTTCTGTCTGGCACAGCAGCAAACTATTTGCTTCCACATCCCAACCTAGAGGTTTTTGCACTTTCGTGTCTGCCTTCCCCCAGTGCCCACCATAGGTACACACTTTAGCATAGAGAGTACATCTACTTTTGGCAGTGTGATACTCCCTCTATCCTTGAAGTCTTGTGTAGCACTTCATTTAGCCCTACTGATGTCCATGTTCCATCCATTTTTAGCACATGCTCTTTCTGTTATACGATAGTTGAAAATGACAGTCTGCAGTAACTCTGGACAGTCCAACACATTACACACTCATGTGTACATACACACTTCCATAGAGCCGAGCAGTTAACCCAATATGTGGTCCCTAGGGGGTGCTGTACCTTTCCAAAACCCCGAAACAAGTTGTCCAAGGAACAAAGGGTTTTTACTGTGTGAAATTCTTTCACAATGAAATGTTTCCCACACCTCAAACTTTACTTCAACTCTCAGCAATACTGTACTCTCTGCACTGCTCCTCCAGCAGGCTTTGTATTCCTCCTCCCAACTCTAGCTCCCTGTGTTGAGGCAAGCAGCTCCTTTTATGTAAAACTTGGGAGTACTTACGGTGTCCTGAGACCATGGCTTAGGAGTACTTCTGGGTGATGCTGAAACTGCTGCGGAACCCAACAGGGCTGGTCTAAAGAACTACAGTTCCCAACATGTCCTGTGGGCATCCACAACCCAGAGAGACTACCACCCAGCAAGCTAGGGGAGACAATGCCCTGACCAAAATGTCTTCCCCTGTCCTTCCATGCTACTGGCAACCAGGCTGGGTAAGGATCCCAGTACAGCTCCAGCTGGAACAGCAGTCCTTGCATGGCATCTTTCACACTGTGTATATGTCTCAGAAGGCTTTCATTTTTTGCTAAACTAAAATTTGATATACTGCATACCAATATCTATATAATCAGTGTGCAAAATACACTGTGGTAATCAAGGGTCCTGTGAGTGCTCCATTGTTGGCTGAATATGAAATCTTCCCCTGGTACAATGTTATATCTAATAAATCAGCTATAGAGAATGCTAACATTTGGGGTATGCAAATATTAAGCAGACAAATCACATCATACACACACACATACTGTATATATATATATTGTGGAGCTCGGCCCGGACACAGACAGGCAGACATCGTTGGTTCAAACCCACACACATTTATTTACAATATTTACTATTTACAAAGGTGCACACAGCCCCAAAACTCCCCCAAAGTTCAGGCCTCTCACACAATGCCTTCTTCACCGCCTCCACTCCTCTCCACCAAGCTCTGTCCTTCTCCTCTCCTGACTCCAGCCATCAAATGGAGGGAGGCGACCCCTTTTATAATCACCAGGTTATGCTCCCGATGCTCCAGGTGCCTCCTAATAATCTTTCGCCAGCACTCCCCAGTGTTGAGGAAGTACCGGCTGCACACCCGGAAGCACTCCGGGTGTCCCTGGTCATCTTCCCCCCAGCACTTCTGGGTGTGGCGGAAGTGCTGAGGACCAGGGCTCTCCAAGCATGGGGGTGCCCCCTGGTGGTGACCACAGGCCCCTATAGGGTTATAGTAATAGTTCCCGTGGTCCCCAAAACCACCAGGGCGGTCGCCCCTTCGTGGTCTGGAGGAGGAGTAAGCCCCCATGCCACAATACACACATATATATATATATATATATATATATATATATATATATATATATACACACTATTTACTAATTAAAACACTTGTACTTGTGACCTGCGTCATGCACAACTGCCTCTTTTCATGGCACATACGTACTTAAGATGTTGTGTGTGAAACACTAAAATGGCTATTTCATCATGTGGATTAAGGTAATTGCATGACTGTACCAATTTGCCACCCTGCTGCAGACCAGCACTGTAGTTCTAGTTAGTCAAGAGCATAGAAGGCAGGAGCAGGTCATTTGGAGGGTAAAGCAGTATTCTCCTGCAATGTGGATACTGTCTGCATCATGGCATCAGCAATTTTACCCAGTTTTGGCTCTCCACCATCACAGGCAGTGATTCCTATTTTTTCATTTCCTACGAAAGTCTCTACTGGACAGGCTGCTGCCACTCAGCCCTCTAATCTCCCACCTTGCCCAGTCTGTGACGTGCCTTCTGCTGGCTGCTTAAATACTTGCAAACCCTCTAATGTGTGATTTTTAACACTGACATATTTGTAAAATATATTTTCCCTCCCCTAAGGACCACTTGTACTTCAAACCTTGGTTATAATATTTCTGTGTTTGTAGAGATTATTTTGCTGCCTTTTTCTATAGGGTGTTTTATAGTTTTAGCAACATTTCTCATCTACCAGTTCATCTGTTTTTCAAACCCCCACAGGGTCGCAGGATACCTGAGTCTATTCTGGCAGCACTGGATGCAAGAAAGCAACCAACCTTGGCCTTCACACCAGTGCCCCTTAGGTACACTGACCCACTGCCAAACTCACTCATACTAAACCTGTTTCAAATGACTCATTAGACTAATATGCTTGTCTTTGGGTTGTGAATGCTTTGAACATACTTGTATGTTTACCTGAGTCTTGAAGCCTGATGGCTTCATTGTTTCTTTTAACTGCTTCAGACACTCAAGCTGGTGATCCTCTTTCCACTATCTGCTCTGAGTGGATTTCAGAATGTAGCTTGACACGGTCCATCTGCTTATCCAGCCGCTTCTTGCAACTGCTGTATTTCCACGGGGATGGTAAAGGAGCTGTAGTTTTGGAAACTGAATTCTCAGCTTCATCTGATTGGCATCCTCCTCTGCCATATAATTTTGCTAAAGGGCATGTTTTGCTTGTCCATGTCTGTTGACAAGACTGTCCACATTGAGATGTTAGCCCGTAGCTTATATTTTTTCTTTACAGAGTAAAGTGAGCATTTTACTCTTTTAATTTATGGTCCCAATGGCATGATTTCAGCTCTTTGGTTTTTTGGCATTGTGGCCGCTATGAGCTTGGCTGTTTTTTTTCAGGTATTCTGTGAAAATACACAGCACGAAGATTGTAGTAATGCCTTAGACACAAATCAAAGATCAGGTGGACCGTTAGTCTTGGGCTTAGGACAGTCATTAGGGCAAAACTACACACAGGAAACAATGACAAAAAAAAAATTAGATGGATGACTTTGTTTATAAAATGTGCCCACTGGGCTCTTGATACTGTGATCTCCATTGAGCTCAGAGTGCAATGCTCTTAAACGTCCAGGATTATGGCACTTGAGTTCCTTACCTTGAGTAGAGATAGGTGACACGGTTGTCTTGCTGTCCATATTTCCCTTAGAGAGAGAGAGAGAGAGAGAGAGTGTCAATGTCGGTCAGGCCTAATGACTGTCTCTAATCAGAGAATATGTGCATTTGGTCAATTGTCAGGTTACAGATAGCTCTCTGTCTTTTGGCCATTAAGGCCTGTTGGATGTTGACTCTTAGTCTTTTCAACATTTTAGAGCCATTGTTAACTGTACTCAATTAGATATGTGAATGGTATGGCGGCACAGCTGTTACAACTGTTACCTCACAACTCCAGGGATACAGGTGTAATTCCCAACCCAGTGACTTGCTGTATTGAGTGTGAATGACTTCCTTGTGTTTATGTAGGTTTTCCCTGGGTTTTCTTCCTCACATACTCCAAAGCCATTCATTTAAACTAATTGCTAACTCTGTTCTCTTGCCGCTCCAGGGACCTGGGTTCAGTTCTAAACATAGGCACTTTCTGTGTAGACTTTGCATTCATTCTTCTTGCTCACCTGAGATTTCTCTGGGCTGCATCAAACTCCTCCCACATCCTAAAGACATGGCAGGTAATTGTTAACTCTTGTTGCTTCATAGCTCCAGGGATCAAGGTTCAATTTGCAGCCTAATCACTTTGTATGTAGAGTTTGTATATAATTTCTGTGTCTACATGGGAACTTCAGCTTCCTCCTACACCTTCTCTCAGTGTTGAAAATAAAGGGGTGCAAATTTAGAAATTATATTTCTAATGCCCTGCTGTCTCAATAAACATCAGACAGTGTGTTTAGCATAACATTTGCAAATGTAGACATACTGTACTGTACATAAGTTGAATGGTGTGATATATTATAAAGAATTAAATGCAGTTATGTAGTGTCTCAGCCATGACCTTTGACATTTGCACGGGGAGGCAAGCACTTGTTGTCTCAGAACGCACCACTATAAGTAAAATTAAAATTCCATCTGCCATCCTAGGCATTTATTATTACGTTTTGTTTGTGAGTAGTGGGATATTCCATTTTTTTATGTCTTTGAATTTATGATACATGATAAAAAAAACCAACACATTGGCAAGCATTTGATTAGTAGATCGGATTTTTTCCTTGTTGTCCACCACTTACAAATGACATTGAGTGCTTGTGACACCCTGTGCCCCGCAGCCAATGGGCACCGTCCTCTCTCGGGACATCTGCTACCCATGAACCAAGATGGAGAAGGGTAAATCAGGAGACAGACATAATTTTCATTTTAAAAATGTAAGCAGAAGATTATTAAACAGCAAAGAATTAAAAAGTGTCACTTTGCAATAAACATAATTTAATATATCTTCTTTAAATCATGTCTTTTTTGAATACTCTATAAATAAATAAATAAATTCTGATAAAATCCAATAGAAATCCTTCCTGTAGTATTAAATTTTCCCTTGTCAGGACATCGTAATCCTGCTGCATTTTGAACTGTCAACTCGGTTAGTGCCCTGAAGATCTAAACTGCGAAATCTGTCAGTTCCCTGCAGACCTGACCTGCCACCTTGGCTTTTTGTCCTCTATACGGATGCTGATACTTTATGGATCCTCCTGTCTGCTTATTGCTCCTTTGGCCTCCCTCCATTTTCCTCTGCTCACTGAAAGTCAGCAGACTCAGATACAGCCACTTGCTGGAACTTGTGCACCAGCCATCGGTCCTACTCCCTTCTGGACCTCAACAGAGCCGATGCTGCCCATCCTGCCCTTTTGACAACAAATAACTCTCAACCAACTGATCGGATGAGCAATCTCTCTTTCGTTTCTTCGTTCTCTCTCATTCTTTTTCTCAAGCACTTACCCACTCTGGGCGGCACGGTGGCGCAGTGGGTAGCGCTGCTGCCTCGCAGTTGGGAGACCTGGGGACCTGCGTGGAGTTTGCATGTTCTCCTCGTGTCTGCGTGGGTTTCCTCCGGGTGCTCCGGTTTCCTCCCACAGTCCAAAGACATGCAGGTTAGGTGGATTGGCGATTCTAAATTGGCCCTAGTGTGTGCTTGGTGTGTGGGTGTGTTTGTGTGTGTCCTGCGGTGGGTTGACACCCTGCCCGGGATTGGTTCCTGCCTTGTGCCCTGTGTTGGCTGAGATTGGCTCCAGCAGACCCCCGTGACCCTGTGTTCGGATTCAGCGGGTTGGATATTGGATGGATGGATGGACTTACCCACTCTTCCTTATATACTGCGCCAACCCCAGCTGACGCTTGTTAATGACATCACTTCCCTCCCAATTAACCCAGCACAGGTGGTTGCATGTATTCACATTAAGCCACAGAGAAAAACCCACTAAAATCAATAATAAATGAATCCCGTTAAAACACCCCCAGCCTCAACTTATCACAGCGCTTTTGTAATTGAACAATTGGGAAAAAGTAAATAGATATTGAGTGGGGCAGCTGGGTGTTGGTGAGTTTGGGTGTTGATATTATAAACATGGATGATGTGAAGGGAGTTGAAAAACATCTTCAATGCCGCACGTCTTCACATTTTGCAGTGTTCCTAATCCAATTCAAGGTCATAGTGGTCTGAACCTATCCCGGCAGCATCAGACACAAGGTTGGAACCCTGGATGAGGTGATCATTCATCACAGGGCACACTCATGCATGCATTCATCCATTCACACAGGGTGAGTTTAGAATTGCCTCTTGAATTAACATGCCCATCTTTGGTCTTGAGCATGGATTTAAAGAGCTTGTTTTTCTTTATGACTGGCCGTTCTTTAGTTACTAATTTGAATTCTTTCATCTATTATCAGAAACACTAACATACACTTTAGTTTGTATAGCACCTTTACACCAGGCTCTGGGTGGAGCACTGGCTCTTGAAGTGACTATCTGAGAGATACACTGCAAGCCAGTGTTTGGACAAAGCTGGCAGCGTTATGGCTTGCAGAATGATAGGCCACACACTGCCCAAAACCGATAAGTAACAAAGCTTTGTTGTGCATCTCAGCAAACAGGAAGAAAGCAGGAATGTGTGCCATCCGTTAGGTGCCTTATTAATTTAGGTGACATGGAGGATATGATTGATGTGTCATAATTTGATGGCCTAGTTTAAACTCAGCTCTTTATGTATCCAGCTCATGTATTCAGCTCTTTTTGTATCCCAGCTTACAGCATACAAACTATTACACTGCATTTGACGGCTAAACATTTTTAAACCTTGTAGCCTAGATATATATCTGTAATGGTTTTGTACCACTTTTAATTTTCTAAAGCAGTGGTAGACAGTATTATAATTAAAACTGAATAATGGAAGTAAGTTAGAGTGGAAATAAAATAAAAAGTGGTATGCTATGATCTCTTCATTTTAATGGAGTTAGGTCAAAGAGGCTCATTGGGCCCTGTGCCACACCCTTTGGAATTTGTTAGAGGCCACTCGGAGCAGAAGTACCAGGCTAGGTCACAGGTTGGTACTGTTCTCTCATATCTCCTTTCTTTATTCAGATATCCCAAAAAGACCTTTGTTAATTTGATAGGTGACTTAGCCCTGATCTTGCATGGGTAAGTGTGGATGTAAATTAGAATCAGTAGGTTTGAAAGTGGACAGAAGGAATTATATTAGGGTGGGTAGCCAGAGTGTCTCCTCTTTCGTTCTGCTGAATGCTATTTTACATTAGGATAGACCTAAGGGGGCTGACGTTGGCAGCTGACACATTCTGATTTCTAGGTCATAACTGCATTAGAGTGACAAACAATGCCAGGATTGGTGTGGTGCGGGGACTTGTTTGGATTTGAAATCACAAGCTTTAGCCTTATAGTCTCGCCAGGGCAAACTGTCTAGTAAATAACGATGTAGTTTCCCCAGGCTAGTGTTGCTGATAATAATAATAAACAGATAATAATTCTTGGATTGAGGTGGTCACGTGGGTTTATGCCAGGATGACTGAGGACATCGTAATGTTACAAATGTACGTGTTTGTGTGCTTTGTTGGTATTTCACTATGAGAATCGCAGCTTTTGACTTCATCTCTTGGCCAGCCGCCATCTCTGTTATCATTGAAGTTCTGTCAAGCTGCTTTGAAATCCTTTCAGAAGCCAAACAATGGGAAGAATAAAAGATTTCCTTCAAATTAGCATTAAACTGATCAGACAGTATAAATCATATTAAATAAACATGATACAGGACACCAATTAGAGAGAGGGAGAGTGGGAAGCACCAGCAGTCTTGGGAATTCCTGAAAACGTTTCTGTTCCCGACTTAAGTTCTAAAACCTTGAGAGCTTGGTCATGTTAATGTTAGCTCAATACCTACTGCTTTATTTTAATGACAGTGCTGCCCCAGTACACGTGAATCACGGTTTGATTCTCTACAACAACAACATTTATTTATATAGCAAATTTTCATACAAAAAAGTAGCTCAAAGTGCTTTACATAATGAAGAAAAGAAAAATAAAAGACATAGCAAGAAATTAAAAATAAGACAACATTAGTTAACATAGAATAAGAGTAAGGTCCGATGGCCAGGGAGGACTGAAAAAACAAACAAAAAAAAAAACTCCAGAAAGCTGGAGAAAAAAATAAAATCTGCAGGGGTTCCAGGCCACGAGACTGCCCAGTCCCCTCTGGGCATTCTACCTAACAAAAATGAAATAGTCCTCTTTGTATTTAGGGTTCTCATGGAAGGACTTGATGATGATGGTCATGCAGACTTCTGGCTTTTAATCCATCACTGCTGGAACATCACGGTGCTTTGAGTAGATGGTGGTGGCGCAGGCCGCCACCAAAAGGAAACTGGAAAAAGAAACAGAAGAGAGAGTAGGGGTTAGTACGGATTTTAGAGCCACCATGAATAGTTATTATAATGAATTGGAGTATCAGGGTTAAATTAAAGTGAAGTTTTGAGAAGGTCATGTTAAAGTAATGTGTTTTCAGCAGTTTTTTAAAGCGCTCCACTGTATTAGCCTGGCGAATTCCTATTGGCAGGCTTTTCCAGATTTTAGGTGCATAACAGCAGAAGGCCGCCTCACCACTTCTTTTAAGTTTTGCTCTTGGAATTCTAAGGAGACACTCATTTGAGGATCTGAGGTTACGATTTGGAATATAAGATGTCAGACATTCCGATATATAAGATGGGGTGAGATTATTTAAGGCTTTATAAACCATAAGCAGAATTTTAAAGTCAATCCTGAATGACACAGGTAACCATTGTAGTGACATCAAAACTGGAGAGATGTGCTCGGATTTACTTTTCCTGGATAGGATTCTAGCAGCTGCATTCTGCACTATTTGCAAACAATTTATGTCTTTTTTGGGTAGTCCTGACAGGAGTGCGTTACAGTAATCTAGTCGACTGAAAACAAACGCGTGAACTAATTTCTCAGCATCTTTCAATGATATAAGAGGTCTAACTGTGCCACTGTACTGTGTGGTGTTTGTATGTTTTTCCCATGTCCATGTGGTTCTCCTTCAGGTATCATGCTTTACAACAAACAGAATTTTTTCATTTGCAAGGACTAATTCCCACGTATCTGTAATGAAGTGTGTAAATATTGAAAACACAGACAGACTAATGTCCCATAGGAAAAGCAGAACAGCTGCACACATTATTGAAAGGTGGATCCTTAATTGTGAGACTGAATGCCAGAGGCTGAGGAGCCACAAATAAAGGTCAGCAGCTGGTTGGATACAAACTAGTGTAAAGGAATAAGTGAACACTCAAATCAAATCAGCCTAACGGGGAAAACCAGAAGGTAAAAAGATACTTGAAATAAGAAAATAAGTAAATAAATAACATGATTTAATGTGTAAGGCCAAGGTCCTGTTTAATCCCACTTGTAAATGAAAGAAGTGCGAAAGGCATTACTGGGGAAAAAAAGCACCTAGTGGGTGTGTGGTGATGGGTGCTGCCATGGCAGATGCGTGTTATTTTAATTTAATCATGTAATTGAACCAGTAATCAGCATGGCTGAGAGAACTCTAAACCCAACAAGTGATTGTCTTGAGTTTGAAGTGACATTGTTGCTCTCTTAGTGTACCAGATTGTCATCCCCTAACTGCTGCCTAAATTTTGGGAGCATGATAGTGGTTATGCTTTGAGTTTTTTGAATTTCTACCCAAACCCTAACCTAACCCTCATAAGTAATTGAATAACATCTTTGCTTTGCAGAAAGGCAATGCTGACTTGTGTTAGGTTTCCAATTTGAAGGTTGGTTTCAGGTCCAACTTTCATGGTCTGATTTTGCAGCCATATTTTATCCCTTAAATATTCTCACTGAAAACAGATATGAGAATTCAGGGTCATGGGCAGCGATGGCCATGTTGTTCTCAGCAGCAGTTGACATTGGTTTAACTGGACACCAGTCATTTTATTATCTACAGTGCCAATCACAACTATTCTCTCCCTTGGAAATGTTTTCATATTTTATTGTTACAAGTCATTGATTCACAGTGGATTTAAATTGGCAAAAGAAAAAGACTCATTAATGTAAAAATCAAGATAGATATGCACAGTGGTGTAATTAATTGCAAATATAAAACGCAAAATAACTGATTGCATAAGTATTCACCATTTTGATGTGACATATAAATCATTACTAGTGCAGCCAGCTGGTTTTAGAAGTTCCATCATTAGTTAAATGGAGATCATCTGTCGGTGGTTAAGGGATTTCAATTGCTTGTAGTATAAATGCAACTTATCTGGCAGGTCCAGCTTGTGGTGAGTCAGTATCATGGCCTTACCTACCCACCCAAAACAAAAGAACACTCTAAACAACTCTGTGAAAAGGTGATTGTAAATCCCAAGTTAGAGGATGGATGCAAGAAAATATTGCAGTCATTGAATATCTCTTGGAGTCCAGTTATATCATTCGTTAAGAAAGGGGAATAGTATTACAGAGCTGTAAATCTGCTCGAGCACGCCATCCACAATAACTCAATGATTGTGCAAGAAGAAGTCTAGTGTGGGAGGCCATCAAGAGACCTATGATAACTGTGAAGAAGTTACAAACTAGAGAGACCTTTGCAGACGACAAACAGTGTCTGGGCCCCACTGGGAGAGTGGCAAAGATTAAGCTACTATTAAAAAAGAAGTGCTCATGAGATCTCAGGTGGAATTTGAAGGCACATGGGAAACTCTGATGTCAGTTGGAAGAAGGTTCTATGGTCTGCTGAGATCAAAATTGAGCATTGGGCATAAGGCAAACACTGGATATTATCAAAAACACACCAGCATCGTGCCATGGGAATGCTTCTCCACATCTGGCTCTGGAAGGCTTAGGAGTGTAAAGGATAAAAGGAATGTAGCAAAATGTAGTACAGGGAAATTCTGAAGAAAAACCTGATGTAGACTGCAAAGGTTCTGCTCCTTGCAAAAGAATTGTTTTCTAGCAAGACAAAGATCCCAAGAATAAAGCTAAAACTACACAGGAATGGCTTAAAAACAATAATGTAAATGTCCAGGAGTGGTCAAGTCCAGATTTCAGTCCAAGTGAGAGTTTGTGGCTGGATTTGAAACAGGGTGTTCACTCGCGATCACCGCACAACCTGACAGTGCTTGAGCAGTTTGGTAAAGAAGAATGAATGGCAGTGTCTAGATATTCAAAGCTGATAGAGACCTGTGTACACAGACTGAAGACTGTCATGGCTGCCAAAGGGCCGTCTACTAAATGCTGACTTGAGGGGGTGAGCACATATGTGATCAGTTATTATGTGTTTTATTTATAATGTTACTCTTTTGTAAGTCTGCTAAGCGAATTTAGATGACTTTGCTGATATCTGCTTTCACTTTGACATTAAAGATTAATTTCTTTCTGATTAATGCCAATGAAGCTAAATTACTGTATATCCACTGTGATAAAATGTGAAGACATCAAAGGGGTGAGTACTTTTTATGCCACATAATGACCTTATCCTGGACAAAAACTCAACAACATTGAATGTTAGGTAGGCAGTGACACTCGGTGGATGCCTACTCAAAATTGATCAGGTTAAAGTCCCCTTAAACATGTCAAGGATCTAACACCATCAAACAGAAAAATCATGAAAAGCAAGTAATATTCAATTTCTTAAGCGTGCCAAACAACTTTATTCAAGTTTCACATAGTTAACTGCATGTTATAATGTCACACATTTCAACGAATAGCTTACATTTCATTAATGTATCCATCTTCTATACCCATTTCATACAGATTTAGGAGTGTGGAGGGCAGACATACTGTATACAGTAATCCCTCCTCCATCGCGGGGGTTGCGTTCCAGAGCCACCCGCGAAATAAGAAAATCCGCGAAGTAGAAACCATATGTTTATATGGTTATTTTTATATTGTCATGCTTGGGTCACAGATTTGCGCAGAAACACAGGAGGTTGTAGAGAGACAGGAACGTTATTCAAACACTGCAAACAAACATTTGTCTCTTTTTCAAAAGTTTAAACTGTGCTCCATGACAAGACAGAGATGACAGTTCCGTCTCACAATTAAAAGAATGCAAACATATCTTCCTCTTCAAAGGAGTGCGCATCAGGAGCAGATGTCAGAGAGATAGAGAAAAGCAAACAAATCAATAGGGCTGTTTGGCTTTTAAGTATGCGAAGCACCGTGGCACAAAGCTATTGAAGGCGGCAGCTCACACCCCCTCCGTCAAGAGCAGGGAGAGAGAGAGAGAGAGAGAGAGACAGAGAAAAATCAATACGTGCCCTTTGAGCTTTTAAGTATGCGAAGCACCGTGCAGCATGTCGCTTCACTAAGCAGCTGCACACAGAAGGTAGCAACGTGAAGATAATCTTTCAGCATTTTTAGACGAGCGTCCGTATCGTCTAGGTGTGCGAACAGCCCCCCTGCTCACACCCCCTACGTCAGGATCAGAGATGTCAGCGCAAGAGAGAGAGAGAAAAGTAAGTTGGGTAGCTTCTCAGCCATCTACCAATAGCGTCCCTTGTATGAAATCAACTGGGCAAACCAACTGAGGAAGCATGTACCAGAAATTAAAAGACCCATTGTCCGCAGAAATCCGCGAACCAGCAAAAAATCCGCGATATATATTTAAATATGCTTACATATAAAATCCGCGATGGAGTGAAGCCGCGAAAGGCGAAGTGCGATATAGTGAGGGATTACTGTATACTCGAGTATAAGCCGACCTGAATATAAGCCGAGGTACCTAATTTTACTTACAAAAACTGGAAAAACTTATTGACTCGAGTATAAGCCTAGGGTGGGAAATGCAGCAGCTACTGGTAAGTTTCAATAATCAAAATAAATACCAATAAAATTACCGTACATTAATTGAGGCATCAGTAGGTTAAATGTTTTTGAGTATTTATTTCAAAGAAAAACAGTAAACTAGCTCTGTAAGTGGAGAAGAGGGTCAACAAAAACAATATGGTATCTCTCTCGTTCCTCTCTCTCTCTCGCGCGCGTGCGCGTGTGCGTGTGTGTGTCTCTCTCTCGCGTGTGTCTCTCTCGCGCATGTGTGTCTCTCTCTCTCTCGCGTGTGTGTACTGTACACTCCAGCTTTCTGTCGGGTTGGCGTGGGCAGCGGGACCTGACTCAAATATAAGCTGAGGGTGACATTTTTCAGCACATTTTGGGTGCTGAAAAACTCGGCTTATATTCAAGTACAGTGATCCCTCGCTATATCACGCTTCCACTTTCGCGGCTTCACTCTATCGCAATTTTTTCTCATACACGATTACGTTACTACGCATGCGCGTTCTGAGAACTTTTGTCTAAGCCCCACGATGGCTCCTAAACGTGCTGCTTTTTCTAAGCCTTCTGACAATGAAACTAAGCGCCGGATGAAGATGCTTACCATCCAGGAGAAGGTGAAACTCTTGGATATGATCAAAGATGGCAATACCCTACAAAGCCTCCTCACGCATATGAAAAGACAGCACCAGCAACTGCCAATCAAGATGTTCTTCAGCCGCACACCCAGACACCCACTGCCTACTCCTAGTACTCCTTCAGCGGAAGAAGACAACGAACGCACCTGCTGAAGATACTGTACCACCTGAAGACTCTCCTACTGAGGTCGTGCCTTCATAGATTAGTGGTTGTGTGCAAGAACTGTGTGTGTGTGTAATTAAATGCACAGTACAATAATAATAATATGATATTTGTAATGTCTAATATGTCTTATTTTCTCTTATTTTGTCTAATATATTGGGTAATACGAGTGTAATGGTGACTAAAGGGTGTTATTTCATGCCTAGAGGGCTCTAATAATGTTAAAAGAACGTATTTAGAAGGTCATAAACAGGTTTTCTATACTCTAACTGCGAAAATATTTGATTTATAAATAAAGAATCCTACTTCGCGAAAATTCATTTATCGCGGTAGAGTCTGGAACGGATTAACCGTGATAAATGAGGGTTCACTGTATATACGGTAAGTTAATAACCAGCCTTAGATGAGATGCCAGTCCATCGCAGGGTGGACACTCCAGCACTCAGTCACATCACAACAAATTTTAATTGCCAGTTCACTTAATATACTGTATGTTATTGGAATGTGAGAGAATATCAGATTATCAAGAAAAAAATGAAAAAGTCACTGGATGAGCATATAAATTCTACACAGCCAATGACTGGGCTGGGCTTTACATCTAGTCTCCTAAAGGCATGAGACAGCAGCACTAAACACTGTACTACCATGCCACTCACCCTATAATTCAATAAGAAACAAATTTTTAGGGTTTTTTATGAATATGAATATTGATATTTTAACATGGAATTATTAGCAATGTTTTGATTTGGACATGAAGACACTAAATGACAACTATTAAGACTTTCCAAGAAATTTGGACTGACAAAAGGGTTGGGTTTACATTATCTGGCAGACATGTAGGAATAAATCGTGACAATGTCATTTTCTAGCTAGCACAGGGACAATCCCTGGACAGGGCGCCAGTCCATCGCAAGGCCAGCACACAGGCCAATTTAGCATTGCCAGTTCACCTAACCTGCGTGTCTTTGGACGGTGGGAGGAAACTCATGCGGACATGGAGAGAACATGCAGGGAGGAACCAAACCTTGGTGTCCTTACTGGGAGGCAGCAGCACTACCACTGCGTCACCGTGCTGCCCTTTAAATGGTGAATAGGATTAAAGGAGATATCTTTTGATGAATTTAACGTTAGTGTGCTGGACCGAGCAGAAATACGGCTGTGTGCAAACTAGAGTGGAAAAACTAACACAAAAATGCTTTCAGCAATTTTTTCACAGGCAAACTGGCCAAGTAATTAAATAGCCAGTCTCCAGCCTATAAGCTTTGAAGAATAAATCCCACCATTACTGGCTACTCCTCCAACAGTTAAAACAGTTTTTCTTTTTTGAGCTTGTAAATCTATGTACTGATACTTCATCTTGAAAGGCAGTATATTAAAAAAAAATACCACTACAAATTGCTTTTTTTGTCAGGAAAAAGGCATTCAACCCATGACATGTGCTATGTACTGCAGTTTGCAGCAGCTGGTTATCTTTTTATATCTTTTTCTCCATCTTCAAAGTGCTTTTCAGATGTTTGCATCAGGCATATTGCAGGATTTTAAATTCTCACATGTTTTAGTCTTGGCTCACACATTCTTGAAAAATGTAAGCTCTGCCACTAGAGCAGGTTTGTCAATATAAAGATACTGCATGGCGTGAAGTGTTAATTTTTTTTGTGGATGTAATTTTTTTCAGTTGGTCAATACGTATTGAGCAAAGCGAAACTTGAGCCGACTCCAGACATGTAATGTGCATAATAAAGAACAGTAAATGTAGGAGCTTGTGAAAGACGCTGAGCTCTCATTTCACATTTATTCAAGAAGGACAGGATGCACATTTCAATGGCGTGGCTGTAGCTGAGAAGACTAGCTTCTGACCACTGAGTCCTTGCCTTCCCTGCACTCCACTGATTGGTCCCTCATCTTGGTGCCTACTGGGATTGGCTTTACCGGTCTTG
The DNA here is from genome assembly GCF_900747795.2 of Erpetoichthys calabaricus. NCBI lineage: Eukaryota > Metazoa > Chordata > Cladistia > Polypteriformes > Polypteridae > Erpetoichthys > Erpetoichthys calabaricus. Next base: position 84,332,820 of record NC_041396.2, read on the forward strand.
CCTTGACCCCATATGAGACAAAGCAGGCATCTGTGCCTTGTCTGCAGCAGATGAGTATTTCATCACACATGCTTCCTTCCCTCTTCTGGTGTTATAGTAGCAGCATGCTGGGGCTCTCGGGACAGCCATTGCATGCAGAAACAGCCGGTATTAAATTTTGATGGATCCTGCAAGCTGAAAGATGAGCCTGCTCTTTAAAAGGCTGTTCTTGAAAGATGGGGGAAAGGTAGGGCAGGGGGGAGGGGAGGATACAGAAGGCAAAGCGATTCACCTCTTTATACTCTCTGAAAACCTCTGAAGTACTTAAAGCAGAACTGGAATGGTCATTTTGTTTTCTAATACCAAACACGTGGGAGCTGCCCAGAATCTAAACAGGAAGAGCCATTAGGTTGCTTTGAAGAAGTCAATGTCCTAATGGAGAGGGTCAGTGAATACATCATAAGTTGTAAGCTATTAACTTATCTCAGCCCAGTCCTGGTACCCTGCTGCTACTGGATGATGATCATCTTCTTATTTATGTTATGGGCTCTTGAAGTAAGCAGGAAGGAAGTTCTCTCTTAACTTTGTACTGGTATAAATTGTTCCAGGGGTGCTGTACAATGGCTGACCCTGCGTTTTGACCGGCAAAGGTTAAGAGAAAGACAACTTGCTCTCGGGGGATTAATAAAGTGTACCAAAACCTAAAAAATATAGGTGGGAGAAGGTCAAACAGCCCATTTCTGCTGCATTTTGTGGAAGTGGTTGAACTGTAAAGCATTAAATTTAGGCTCATTGTGTGACTCATCTGCTAGGACTATGACTGTTCTTTAATTATAGTTTAGGTGCCTTGAGACAGAGCTCACTTTGCAAGGTGCTATATAAAATGAGCACCACAGAGGGAACCAGAAACTTGAAGTATGAAGGAATGCTGAATTGTGGCATTGTGGAGTGGGACTGCTATGTGATCTCATCTCCGGGTCACAGCAAAACAAGCAACATCAGCAGATTAGAATGTACAGTAAACCTGAAGGTTAATGATTCAGTTTCTGCTTTTTGCACACTGACTGGCCTTAACCTGCTAGTGGTCCATGGATGTAATTCTATCACGTGTAAGTACAGACGCAATTGTATTGCTTTTATTTGAAATCACTTTAGATGAACGTGTTAGACCCATTTAATCCAATTCAGGGTAAAAAGGACATGGAATCTACCCTGGCAGCATCCGGAGTACAACAGTGGACACGGTGACATTCCATTTTAGTATCCACACACTCACGTGGAGCCAGCTTTACACTTGCATAACCTGAATGTCTTTGGGGTTTGAGAGTAAAACCAGAGAAAAAGCTATGCAGACAAAGGGACAGCCAGTAAACTCCACAGAAAGAGTAAGCCACTGTGCTGCCCTGTTAGGAAATATATTACATAAAATAAAAGTTCATTGGTTGGAAGATCTTGACAACTAACTTTACAAAATAAAGGCTAATTAACAAAATACTTGGCATTGTTACTGGTTGGTGGCACACTAGCTTAGAGGTTAGCACTGCTACTTTATGGATCCAGTGTCCAGCATTTGAGTGCCATGCCTGGTTGTTGTCTATGTAGATTTTGCTCATTTTTTCTGTGTTTGTATGGCTTTTCCTTCAGATACACTCCCACATCCCACAAGCCTAAAAACTTGTAAATGCGTTCATTTTTCCGGCTAAAACAGTTGTTGACAGCATCTTGCAATTGCACATACATTGTAAAATAGCTTATACATGTAATTTTTGAACAGAAAAACACCAGTATTATGAGATTCATAAACTTAAATGAAGACAGGCTGTGCATGCTAGCTCAACACGCATCTTCTTCTGTAATAACCTTTCATGCCCCCGAGGAGTGGTTTCCTGTTGAAGGACCAAATCACAGTACACTGTTTGTGCCAAGTGGTTGGTTTTGTTTTGATTTACTTCTATATTTATATGAGAACTCACACAAGTGAAAAGAAAATGTATCCTTGCCTTGAGAAAAATAGTGCCAGGAATCTAAAGTGTACGTATCTGTGTGTCCATTCTGGTTGCTACACCTCTGCCATTCTAAAGAATGGCACATCTCAAACATTTTTAGTAATGCATTTTATTACTACAAATGTTTGTTATGCACCCTCAGTTGGAATGGAAAATGCAGTGGCATTGTATTAGTACATGCATTGCAAAATACATTCCAATAGATGGTGCACTGCAAGTGTTAATGCTCAGGTCTATCCATCTTAGACAGGGAGCACAGCTAGTCCACATTACTAAAAGGATAAGTGTCTGACTGTGGGCCCACCTGGTTGCTATGACCCTGTCATTCCAAAAGATGGTGCATCACAAATATTTTAGTAATAAAATGCATTGCATTTGTCATTTCAATAGATGGCACTTCACATTCATTAACATTGCTTTTACAAATCTCATACCAAATGACATATAACAGAGACATGTGCATTGTGTGGTGCACAGCAAATGTGAGCACTGGGGTCTATGTTGATTACTTTGATTTCTTAGAAAGGTATCACAGCTAGTATGAGATAAAATGATTATTTCCAGATCCCTTTTGCATCAGAAACATGGAAGACATGTTTTTGTTTATTGAAAGAGAACATATTTAGTAAGTATTTATGCTTTTGTTTTCCATTGAAGCCTCATGTCCTATAGGTATCCATTGTAAAAAGCCAGGACTGGCAATGCATTTTTTTAATTTATAGAAAATGCTTACATTTAGAATACATTTTTGCATGGCAAATGCATATACAGTATATGCCTTGTTTGTGAAGAAATAACTTTGACTTGAAAAATACTGAATGTATCCTTTAATATAACTGGAGCATAGCAATCTCTGTCCATTAATGAATTGTTTAACTATGGCCAGTTGACAATGCAGGAGAGGAAAACAAAACCTCCAGTCAGCGGTATCAATCAAAGGCTGAATTATAGAAAATTAAAATTAAATAACAGAATGAGCTGGGTGCTTGGGGGTGCTACTAAAAAAGCTATATAAGGCAAAGCTTGACTTATGAAAAGCTCTTATTATCTGTATGTTCAATGACAGGTACAGTGTTGAAAATAAACCATTAAAATAAGGAATGTGCTTGGCATTTTCAGTGTTGTGAAAGACATTTTATAGGAGATAAAGGTTAATTGTATGGAGTACTTATTGCCAGCATACACTGTGAAAGGTTCAAGGTTCTATCTGAAATAAGACTAGACACATTTGATGATGAGTTTTTAGCATGAAAGATAATATTTTAAATTATGTTTTTATAATATTCTTACTTACATGTACTAATCAATGTGGTGAAAGGGCCGTGATTATTAAGTACAACTGCCATACTTTGTCGATTCTATCTTCCTTATCTTCAGTAAGTACCTGACATGTGGTGTGTATGTTGGCACCTAATCCCCCACTCTCCCATGAACAGCCCATTTTCCCATAGGCAGCGTGTGCATGCACCAGAGGGAAGCTAAGCAGGGAGATGCTTTGCTGTTCCCGTGGTTGGCTGCTATCTTTGGCCAGGATGAGGGCAGGATTGCGCTGTTTGGTTTTCTGCAAGCTGGCTGTGATTGGATTATAGTCAGAAATACATGGCTAAGTACGAGACGACAGGGAAGCACGTTGGGGTGTCAGTTTGAGGGGGTTATGTCATGTTACTCTGTTTAGTGTAGAGATGGTGTCAGGCGATAAACAGTAATTAGGTCTGCTCATGCAGGGCAGATGCTGCAGAGATGTGTTACAGAAGTCCTGCTATTAGGTCTCACCTTCGACTCTCAGTGCTGTCATTTCTGGCAGCAGCATGTGCTTGGGATCTGCATGTGGTCCCAGGCGGCTTGTTGTGGGGGTCTAGGGTGCTGCTTCATCTGTAAAGTCAGAACTCTAGAAGTGGCAGGCCACCTCCTGTTTGCTTGAAATGAGCCACTATCACTACTGTGAGGTTGGAAGAAAGCACGTGAGCCAGAAATGAGCCTTTCAGACAGGATGGCATTTACATTCCATCCTCCCGGAATCTATAAGCTCACGTGTATGAAAAGGAAGGCAAGGTTTTTCTGTATTTTGCAGAGTGCAAACACAAATTCATAAATGGACCTCTGTTAGCGCTTGGTCTTGGCATTAGCAGTGGGCAGCCCAGGGTGCCAGATCTATTCTTTGCCGGATGAAGAGGCAGCTGCTGTTTTTGTTTTCAATGGCTCCCTTGTGTGGGACTCTGCTTTTTGCGAGGCAGGGGCTTGACGAATAAATCTTGTCCCACGATCGGAGGGTGAGCCTCCTGCATCATAATGCAGGTTGGCTGCAGAGGCCATCTGCCTTCCCACCAACCACCCCTGATGTCAACTGTCATTTTTATTGATCATGTAGCTGCATCTTACTGCACCAGCAAAATCACAGCGCAGGGAAGCCGCAAAGTGATTTAGAAATAGGGGCCTGTGACATTGCCGCAGACTTTCATATTAATGTACTGCAAGCTGTGAGAAGCGACGTCAGAATAGCTCACTACCACTTTGAATGGGAGGGTGTTCATTTAGATTTCCGCTGTTGGCTGTCCCATTGCAGCTCAAGGTCCAGCTGTCCTGAACTAGCAGGAAGGTGATCTTTTTGAATGATGTGTATAGCATTAGAGACTAAAAAACAAAGCCCTCATTTACACTTATAAGAATTAAAAGGCAGAGCCACATGCAGTACCCAGTCTTTATATAGTGCCTTTTATTGTGAAGCACATCCTCTGATTCTTTACATGAACACGGTATTGCTACAGACACATCATTAGAAGTTTCATTTGTGAAGAACAGAATATACGGAGTTAAGGAGAGTTAGGCCCCCAAAGAAAGTTACTAATTTGTCCCCTCCACTGAAGGACACAAGAGCTTGTGGAGACTCCTCAAGTACTCACGAGGACCACCTCACCTCTGATTGTCTCCTCTATGGAACATAATGAGGAGTGATTTTCTCAGGTTCATGAGGGTTTCTTGTTGCCACACCCTTTCTCTTGGATGTCTAAAGAAGATGAACAGAGTTGCTGAAGACCACAGAGGGTCTTCTGCAGGGTGTGCTGTCTCATGGTCTCTTATGAAGAACTTTGAGAAGTGTGGAGGTTACTCAGGTTCACATACAGATCTCCTGAAAAAATTGTGGAGATTTGTTTTGGGTCATAACAAGATCACCTAGCAAAACATGGTCTCCTCTTAAAGGTTACAAGGATGTGTTGAGTAGGATGTTCAGGTGTTAAACCATTACCGTTGCAAGAAATTTGAGACTTTTTCATGTTCTGTCTTGATGCTGAAAACTACAAGGGAAAGTTGCCACCACTCTCCAATTTAATGTTAGTAAATCTAGATGCTCAAAAGTTCAAGGTGGACCCTACTCTTCGATCTAATGTTTGCAAGACTGGATGGTAGAGTCTTGACTCTATTAATAAATCAGCCTAAAAAAAGAGTGCTGGCACTTATTTATTTCCACTTTGGGCACTGGTAGAACGATTTTTTAATACAAAGTAAATTTTTTATGCCCCCGCACCCCATGGTTTACAGTCTTCTGCTCAAAAAGGTTGAAACCACTATTCTAAAAGACAGAAGAACTTGTGGTGATTCACTCCAGTTCAACTGTCATGACATCACTCCCTTTCTCTTGGATGATTGAAGGAGATGCAGAGACTGTTCAGAGTTTCACAAGGACAACATAACACCTTAAGTCTCCTCTCTAGATGGCATTGATGTATGCAGGCCTGGTCAGGTTCACACACAACTTCCTGATGTGTAACTGTTATGGTAGATGAACGCAGGAAGGCATAAAGGAATGACCACAGTATAGACTTTAGACTTAGGAACTTACTAGCATGATCTCTTCTGAAGTTTAGAAGAACTTGTGGAGATCTTGTCAGATTCACGCAGGGAGGTTTTGATATCATTTTTCACTTTAGTTATGAAAGGAAATGTGAAAATTTGATCAGGTTGATGCTGATGCCACTTTCTTTTTGTAAGGTCACAACCATGCGAACAGAGTATCACACAGAGATCCACATGATCTCCACTGAGGAACACAGTGTGGAAATTAAACTTGTTTGGGGTGCCTCTCAGCCCCTCCTTTAAGTCATGAGGCAGTGAAGACTTGCTTTGGTTTAATTGGCAACATCTTGGTGTCTTGTAATTTCCCTTCAATAAGTTAAGGAGATGGGGAGTCTTGCTTCAGTTTAGATGTGGACCTTGTGGTGTCTCAGGAATGAGAAAAGGAGGTATGGAGAAATGCTCAAGGTGTTTTGTAGTTTTTCATACAGTTGGCTCATCTTTAAAGATGAATACCACTACATCCATCTATTTGCTCTACACATTTGCTCCAGTTTGGGATTGTAGCTGGAGGCCGGAGCCTGCCACCATTCTACTTATAACTTTTATAAAGGTGTATCAAGATAAGTCTAATACTGTATTCAGGATGATGTTGTATAGGATAGAAGCAGGACAAAACAAGGTCCTGTCAATGCACACACTACCAAGGGCAACACAAGCTGCCATGTCAGTGTAGGCAGTTTGATACCCCCGGAGAGTTTCCTACCTCGTTTATGATTAACGTCTTGGAAGGAAAACATGGAGGAGCCCTGCATACTCTGTGATGGACATAAACAATGTTTAAAACGTTGAATGCTTGCCTGTGCTCTTCACCAGTGGGATTAATTCTCCACACTAAACTACTGCCTGGATTTACATTCATTGCCACATATGAACTTAACATTGCAAGAGCAAAGTGGATTATACACGTGAATGCTTTGCCAAAGAATAATCAGACTGGAACAAATAAGAAGTCAAGAATTCAGGTAAAAAGGAAAAGCAGAAAACAATCACTAAAATGCCACAAGGGATCAAGTGAGGCAGTGACATCATTTAAAGCATGCTGATTGACATCACACATTAAGGTGTACGTGAAAATGGATGTGGAGTTGAAACCACAGCAGAATAAATCCCTCAGCATGATACAGAGGCAGTTAGATTTGCTTTGGGTTACTCTTAATTCTGGCTACTGTGCTAGGATTTCGCTCACAACAGGTTTCCTTTTACAAAATGTAAATAGGAGGAGGCCATGTGCCCTTCACTTTGAACCCAGTCTTGTTGTTCCTTGATATGGCTAGTTGTTCCCTTCGGTGGATGCCTGTAAATTGAATCTGAATGCAACGCGAGAACATTTCAGGGCTGACACTGTAAAAACTTGCTTACCCGTAATCGCTAGCTAATTAAATAGGCTTTTACCTGCAGGGCGCCTTTTATCAGACATCCACAGGAAAATGAAAACTGCTGGGACTAAAGGGACCTCGGTAGCGGTCAGTCCTCTCCTGGAGACTGACTGGAAAGCAATCTTCTGTCTCTTTAACTGATGGCCTTCTGTCTTACTGAAGATGAAATAATATATGCCATGTGGCTGTAATCCAGGCTGTCTGTGCTGTCAAAGCAAATTCTCATGTGAGGGCAGTCGGCCTGCAAGCAGACTTTCACCTTTTGATGCTCTGACCTTTGAGACATCAATGGATAAAAGAGCTGCTTTGTAACAATATTAAAGTGACCACACATGTTGGTCAATTGTACTATCTAAAGAACTTTTGCAGACACTTATCAAAAGATATTCACCATAAGTCTTAATTAACTTTATATGTAATGCTTATTGCTTATCTGTGTACAGTGATCCCTCGCTATATCGATATATATATGTAAGCATATTTAAATATATATCGCGGATTTTTTGCTGGTTTGCGGATTTCTGCGGACAATGGGTCTTTTAATTTCTGGTACATGCTTCCTCAGTTGGTTTGCCCAGTTGATTTCATACAAGGGACGCTATTGGCAGATGGCTGAGAGGCTACCCAACTTACTTTTCTCTGTCTCTCTTGCGCTGACTTTCTCTGATCCTGACGTAGGGGGATTGAGCAGGGGGGCTGTTCGCACACCTAGACGATACGGACGCTCATCTAAAAATGCTGAAAGATTATCTTCACGTTGCTATCTTTTGTGCAGCTGCTTCCTGAAATGACATGCTGCACGGTGCTTCGCATACTTAAAAGCTCGAAGGGCACGTATTGATTTTTGACTGAAAAACAAACTCTGTCTTTCTCTATCTCTCTCTCTCTCTCTCTCTCCCTGCTCCTGACGGAGGGGGTGTGAGCTGCCGCCTTCAACAGCTTTGTGCCACGGTGCTTCGCATACTTAAAAGCCAAACAGCCCTATTGATTTGTTTGCTAGAGATTGTTTTCTCTATCTATGTGACATTCTGTGCTCCTGACACGCACTCCTTTGAAGAGGAAGATATGTTTGCATTGTGAGACGGAACTGTCATCTCTGTCTTGTCATGGAGCACAGTTTAAACTTTTGAAAAAGAGACAAATGTTTGTTTGCAGTGTTTGAATAACGTTCCTGTCTCTCTACAACCTCCTGTGTTTCTGCGCAAATCTGTGACCCAAGCATGACAATATAAAAATAACCATTTAAACATATGGTTTCTACTTCGCGGATTTTCTTATTTCGCGGGTGGCTCTGGAACGCAACCCCCGCGATGGAGGAGGGATTACTGTATCTTTTAATTAATATCCATTATATATAGTGCCTTTCATGTGCACAACTCCAAGGATTTCAAATAAAGATTAAAATCCCAGTTGTCATCATGTAGAATTACTCATGTTTTTGTGGTTTCTCATTTTGGAAATCTATTGTAGTTTTTTATACATTCAGTCCAGATGTATTTTATAAAGCACATTTATTATTATTATTATTACTTTATTTATAGAGCACTTTTCAATTGATATGCACAAAGTGCTTTCCAACAACAGAACAAAAAATCACCACCATATTTCATATAAAATTAGATAAACATTTAATGGTGAACGCTGCTACGGCTGTTCATACATTCAATTGCTGAGCCCATTTATTCCAAATTAGGATGGCAGCTAATGCCTAGAGCCTATTACCTATACAACGTGGTATGTCTTTACTTGTAAATGCTGTAAAGTAGGACAGGGGTAGGGTAGTACAAGAGCCTGATGATGTACACACAGCCTTGAGCTGCCATGCTGGTGCAGGCAGTGGAACATCGTATCTTACATATGTGTGGATTTCCCAGGAAATCCCATATGCAGAAAGAAAGCAAGTGTGACCTGTTCAACCAGGGCACTGAACAACCCAGTAATTGGCAGGGTCTGGGCAGTAGAGATACTTGGGGCATTTAGGAGGAGCTCTAGCATGTAGTTCTTGGGGCAATTGTTGGGCTTCCCATTATCCCAAAAATAGTTTTGGGATTTGACAAGAAACTAGTGAAGGGTCTTTCCATTCCATTGAATTGATTGTTTTTAAGTACCCATTTTAAGTGAATTGATTCTTTTGATTCACATGATTTAATTTTAGCATTAGCCACTGACTCAAACCTAAAGTCTGGGGAGTGGGGGTACATCACAAGGATATAACTTAATAATTCATACACTATTTTATTTGTATATATACACACATACATTTATATATTGTGGCAGATGACTGGGGACCTTGCCCCACCGGGACGCCTGGAGAAGGGAAGGGCCGGGAGAGGGGCAATATCTTCCCACGGCTGCAAGGCAGTCCCCCTGGATTACATTGAGGCCACGGATTTGGATCTTGGAAGCACAACCCGGTTGGGGTCCATGGCCACTGCCAGGGGGGCCTGGACAATCCCGGAGCCCTGGATGGCAGCACTTCCACCACACCAGGAAGTGCTGCCGGAAGAGGAACCAAATGCACAGGGGTGCTTCCGGGTACCCATGCAGCACTTCCGTCACACCAGGAAGTGCTGCAGAAAGTTTATCAGGACACACCTGAAGCACATCCGGGTGCAATATAAAAGGGGCCGCCTCATTCCATTCAGAGAGCCGGAGTCGGGAGGCAGAGGACGGAGCTTGTGAGGAGAGGAGTGGAGGCGGCAGAAGAATAAGAAGAGAAAGAAAGTAAAGGATTCAGTATCTGTGAGCTGTATTTGTGGTGATTTATACACTGTGTGTGTTTTGTAAAACAGAGCAGAAATTAAAAGTGTGTTCTTGGACTTGGGTGTCCTGTGTCTGTCTGTAATCTGGGATGAATCTTTCACAATATATATATATATATATACATACAAGAGGTGTGATCAAAAAATACAGTGAATGCTACTGCCAAGAGCCATCCAACGGAAAGGCAGGGATTGTCAATATGGGATGTGGCACGTCGAACCCTATTAAGTATGTGACAACTTTCAACTTGTTTGGTGCAGTCAGTCTTGTTGTGAGCTACAGTTGTGAGAAAGTCTGTTATAAAGTATGCCGTAAATCATGGATCACGAACAATGAATTAACATGAAATTTTGTTTCAAATTGCAAAAAAATGCTAAAGAAACACAAAAAATGTTAGCAGTAGTTTATGGTGATGCTGCAGTGACCATGAAGACAGTGTACAAGTGGTTCGAGTGATTTTGTAATGACTGTGAATCGTATGAAGCTGAGGCGAGATCAGGACGTCCTTCAACATCAAAAATCCAAGAGAATTTTGAAAGAGTAAGCGAAATGATTTGATCAAATAGGCAATTGACTATTAGGGAAATTTCTGAACATCTGAACATCTCTTATAGTTCTGTTCAAAACATTTTAACAACAGATTTGAACATGAGGCGAGTGAATGTGAAATATGTTCCACACATTTTGACAGTCGAACAAAAGCAACATTGGAGTTGTGCGATCGTGCCACTTCAGATTACAGCTTTTTAAGAAATGTTATGCTGAGAGATGAAAATTGGGTCAGTTGTTATGATTCTGAGACCAGGGTTCAGAGATCTCAATAGAAATCACCCAGTTCTCCTAGTGCGAAAAAAGCACAACAATCAAGATCCAACATCAAGGTGATCATGATTGTGTGTTTTGATCTTGATGGAATTGTGCGAGCTGTGTTTATACCCAGGAACACTATGGTGAACTCTCAATATTTTAAGGGCTTATTAGAGTGTTTAAGAAACGATGTGTGTAGAAAACGACCTGAGAAATGGGCAATGGTTTTGTCTTCCATCGTGACAATTCTCCATGTCACATGCTTCTGGTACGGCAATTTCTGTCAAATAAAAACATTACGGTGTGTTCTCATCCACCTTATTAACCGGATCTGGCACTGTGCAACTTCTGGCTTTTCCCCCAAAGTCAAATTAACCATGAACGGTAAATGTTTTGGCAGGCCATGACAGCACAACTAAAGATACTCACAAAATAGGACTTCCAGAACTGCTTCAGTAAGTGCCAAAAATGATGGGATAAGTATATTTGAAGCAAGGGGGAATATTTTGAGGGGGATTAATGGCAAATGTTCCTTTTACTGTAATAATTTTTTTTTTTATTTAAGTATTCACCTTATTTTTTGATCACACCTCTATATATGATTATTGATATACTTTACATGATGATAATTCATATGGCATTGTCCTGTTTCAGTAAACAAAGCATTACAATACATTTAAGATGCATAATTAAAATAAAGAGTTACGTTACAGAAACAAGTGAACAAGAAAACGAAGTCATTCATAGGCAATGATTCGGTTCACAAATCAAATGAATGAGAATTGTGCAACTGGTTCTTGGGTAATGAGTCGATTTGCAGTTTCAATGCAATTTACTCAATAACACAATCATATTGTAAATGTCTCACTTACCACCCTGAAACATCCATATGTGAACTATGCTAATCAACCTTATACATATGCAGTCACAATTCTGTAGGCATTCATTGGTTGGTAGACCTCCCACCTGACACATCCAGACATTGCCACCTGCATTTGAGGAGTGCAAACACTACATTGAAGCACCTCACCTCTGTGCTCTGAGGTCTGGGAGGGGCATAAGGTTCCAATGTCTGAGATGGTAGCCACTATCATCTTACAATTGTAATAACATGATTGCTGTTACAATGAATAGTATAGACCAAATGAAAACTGCAAGTGCACCCAGTTACATCACCAACAAGCAAGCCATCATGTACAGCACCTTCAGCAAGTTGATCACTTTGCTACCTTGCCTCAAATAAATGAATCATGGTTTGACGCAGGCCACCGAGCCACAGCCTCTGTCAGTTTCATCTGGGCATTACAGGTGACTTGTGACTTAATGGAATGTAACTGTTTACCATTAACAAAAGTAGTGTCATTCTTGTTGTTTGCCCTTATTTTAATAGGAGTGCAGTCAATTGACCCCAGGAGTGTTAAAACTACATTTGTAACCACTGTGACACAATACCATTCATTGTATGTCTATCAGTTAGATCTTCATCTTTTCACTTTTTTACTGTTTTGCTGACTCTCAGCTAGCCATATTATTTTTTCTATGGTGTATTTATTGAAAAATACCCATGGTCACAAATACAAAATCTACTGCAACTCCAGGCTGAAAGATAATTTTGGAAACATTTTTTTTTCCTTTTTTTACGTAATCATCAATCCAATGATTGCTTGAACACACTTGATGTAGGAAGTAAATTATATGCATATGGAGGTTACTCATTTAGCCATTACACAGATAATGCCAACCCTGTATAGAAACAGAGGTTTGAACCACATTGAAAATTGTCTGTCCAGTGCCTCAGGGCTCACAAGACAGAACCTCACTCTGCAGACTCAAGGTCTCTTCATGCCTTGTGTGCTTTCAGCCTCTCATGATCTCGTTGTGCCTTGTCAATGACTGCTTAGTCTGCATGTGCGAGGACTGCTCTGCTTCAGGGTGTGCCCTCAGAGGGCACATTCGTACACTTGAGCATGGGGCATGCAAGGTGATTGGCTGACTAAAATTCCACGTTAATCTTGGGAATGATCTTTGCCCTGGTAATCTTCTGACTTTTAGAGAAATAGAGTGGCAGCCATGTGATCCGTAAATCGTAGTTCTGTCGGTTCATTTTAAGCAGCATTATTTACTGCTTTGTTCACTTCACACCAGTGCTGACATCATGTGGATTGTTTTTTGTTTACCACACCAGCCTTAGCTGAAAGTGGGAATCTGGTATTGCACATTCAAGGTTGTGCCATGGTTGCCAGATCTTTGCAGTGATATGCTAGTGTTCAGTCTCTTCTTCTTCCTTCTTTATTATCTCATTTACATCTGTTCATTGTATGCTTTTAATGCATTATAGTGTATACAACAACTGTTAGGATATTTCTGCGGTTGCAGCACAGGCAGGTTGAGTGACTTTCTTATCTCCAGACTGTGGTGGCTGAATGGTCTGTAGAGCCTGTTGTGATGGGCTCCATTGCAGAGCCATTTACATTCCAGTTTCATGCAGTATTTATTGATTCGTCCTGCCAATCAATTATTTTGTATCCCAGTTATACAGTTCAGGTTAATAGGGGTGAACTAAGTCATCACAGCAGGATTAAATCTAAGGAATCATATTTAAGAACTAAGAAGTCAGACTTTCAGCCTCTCAAGATAAAATGTACATTCTAGCCTAATAACAAAATTGGGATTACTGCCATGTTGAGACAGCGTTCAGTAGCTTTTATAGAACATAACAGATAGATAGATAGATAGATAGATAGATAGATAGATAGATAGATAGATAGATAGATAGATAGATAGATAGATAGATAGATAGATAGATTGTTTATTTGTTCCTGGGGGAAATTTTGCTTTTTACAGAAGCTCTTTAAATAAATACATACTTAAATATACACACCCACTTTGGTCTGAACATACACCAGAATGACTATAAAGCAAGACAATTAAATTGAAAGAAAACTTTTGACTTGACTGTCATAGTCACAATGAGGCAAACAGAAACTTGTTACATAGATAGATTTGGTATAAAGGAGCCCCAGTAGTGTTTCTTGACACACTTCTGCAGAATAATTCATTGGCTGAAAGTCCTCAGTGTTAGTGTATCAAAGAGAGGATATGCAGCATTGTTCATGATGGCACTCAGTTTTGTTTTAATTTTCTCCTTTGCCAGTACCTCCAGGGAGTCCAGAGTGTATCCCATAACTGAACTTGCCCTTTTAATTAGCCTGTTGATTCAGTGGGCCTCTGTTAAAGTGATGTCACTATCCCAGAATATCACATCATAGAAAATCCACACTGGCCATCACAGAGTTATAGAAGATGTGAAGGATGTCACTTCCCACATTAAAGCTCTGCCCTTTCTTATATAGTTCCTTTGTGTTCCAAGACTAGTTCCACCTGTCATTAATGTGGATCACCAAGTACTTGTAAGAGTGGACCGCCTCTGCATCCACTGCTTGAATAGTCACTGGGCATAGAGGCTCTTTGGTGCTGTTGGTTCCTGTGTATCATGTCTCATTTGGAATCAGAACTCAGATGTGGAAGGAGCTCCTGAGATGCCTGAAACCAATCATGATTCACTGTTTGAGCATTCTGAAAACCAGAAGTGGCTGTTTTGTTTGTTTGTAGAAGAGGCTGGATTGGCTAACTTTTTTTTTCATTAGCAAAGCCACAATACCTTTGTGTTTCTTTCATTAAATGGTGTTGCCTGGCCAGATCTCCAACATTTATTGTGGGCCTCTCAAGTGTTCCTGTGACACATAACATCTTTTGACTTGTGCCCTTTACATTACGATATATAACCTAGCAGTGTATTCTCCTTCTTAGTGGTTTCTGTACACTGTTGTTAGTGACAAATCCACTATAACTGCAAGGATTTTCACATATATGGAACTTTCTAGTTTAAGTTTCAGACTTCCCATTGTGTATTCATACCAAACATTTTTACTTCCTACATGTAGTACCTTACATTTACTTACATTAAATTTCATCTGCCACAGATATGTCCAAGCCTATTCTGTTAATTTGATCTTTAATAACTTGGTTGATTCTGGACCATCTTCCATTCAACCTAATTTAGTATAATTTGCAAACTTAACCCACTTGTTATTTATACACTTATTCATATCATTTTTATACCAACAAGTATATTAAAATGAGTAGCCCCACTGAACCCCTAGCAATACCACTTTTAACATCGCCTTATTCTGATTGGGTGCCGTGCACCATAAGCTTTTGCTTCCTGTGCTTGAGCCAATTTTGCAGCCACCCATCTAAACACAGCAAGCTGATTTTCCACTCCTTTTAGTTTGATGATTACCCACTCACATGGGACCTTATCAAAAACCTTCTGAAAATCCAGATTACTAATATCACCTGCACCTCTCTGATCATATCTTTTTGTTAGTTCCGTGTAGAGTTACAGCATATTAGTGAAACATGACCTTTGCTGTCTGAACTCATGCTGACTGCTCACTTACACACACCTGTCCTAGTCAGGTCAAGCTCTTTCATTTCCTTCATAATTCCTTTATTTAATTGACCTGTAATGCATGTTAATCTAACAAACCTATATTTGATAATAAGAAGCTGCATTGAGCAGTATGTGCACCTTGCCACTTAGCTGGTACAGTATATTCTAAGAGCTCCCAAAAGTGCTGTGCCCAATGATCCAAGATCTGCTGCTACATGCCAGAGCTGCTACAGTGCAGTCGAACCCCTACTGTGAATGAGGGCAGCGGCAGCATGCAAAATTATTCAGCATGAGACTTGCAAACTGTCCACCCAAGGCTTTGTGACCCTTAAGGATCTTTTAAGCTTCATAAAAGAACACTTTTAGTGTGTTCTTCACCAAGAAAAGCTCTATGTGAAAGATTATTAATGGAGTTCAAGATTAGTATGAAGGTCACTGTTTTAAAAATAAAGAGACAGTATTGTTCATGTATTCCACATCCGGGAGGAGTTCCTACACAGGCACTATATAAAACTGAACACTGCTTGTATTGTTCATGTCAGATGGTTTGGAGTAGTTTTCACCATGGCAGATGGCTGTAACGTCTCTACAGAATTGTGTGGGGTAGTGCTTACCCAAAAGCCGCTAAACAAAGTGAAGCCTGGTGTTTTTGTTCAATCATGAAATAGTGAGCAAGGGAATCAGATAGATTGGTGAATTTATTACTCATGCAAAACACTATTGGGTAATGTGTGGTAGAACTAAGGATATTGTGTAAAATGCTATCTGTTGGTACTGTTTGTGTTAAACACTTTAATGTTATACTCACTTTGAAAAGAGTTACTGTACATAAAATACTGGCTGACCATGCAGTCTGTGTGAAATGCTTTGAGATACTCACCATGAAGAACACTAGCGTGGTGACCTCTGTCGCAGAGCCATTGAGGTTTAAATACAAATCATTGATTTACTCATGTAACATTATTTAGTATTGTTTTTCATGAACTGTTATACAGCAATATACAGCAATGACCACTTGCACTATTCATATAAAATGTTTTTAGAAAATGCTCATCATGAAAGGTAAAGGCCATTTATAGTATTTCTGTGAAATGCTTTGGGATGAAATTCACCGAGAAAGTCACTGCACAGGATCAAGTCTACTTGCACTGATCTCAAGTAATGATTTGTAGTGGACTTTACATTCAGAGACCTTATAAAGAGAAATTTATTACATAGATAGATAGATTTGGTTTAAAGGAACCCCAGTAGTGTTTTCTTCAGACACTTCTGCTGAATGATTTGTTGGCTGAAATTCCTCAGTGTTAGTGTGTCAGAGAAAGAGAATGTGCAGCATTTTAATTCTCTCCTTTGCTACTACCTCAAGGTGGTCCAGAGCGTGTCCCATAACTGAGCCTGCCCTTTTGATTAGCTTGTTGAATCGGTGGGCCTTTCTTGAATTGATGTTATCAGCCCAGCACACCACAGCGTAGAAAAGTTATAGAAGATGTGAATGTTATCACTTCCTACATTAAAGGAATGTGGTCTCCTAAGGAAGAGGAGACTACTCCACTCTTTCATATGTACTGTAGTTCCTCTGTGTTACAAGTCCAGTCCAGCCTGTTATTGATGTGGACCCCAAGCTCATGTAGGAGTGGACCACCTCTACATCCACTCCCTGAAAAGTGACCCGACATAGAGGCTCTTGGGTGTGGTGAAAATCAATAACCAGTTCCTTGGTTTTCCTGATGTTTAGTTGCAGATAATTATTTCTGCACCAAGAAACAAAGTTCTCCACATGACTCTAATACTCTGTCTCATCCACCTTATCAATACATCTCATAAATGCAGAATCATCTCAGAATTTCTGGTACATGATGTGAGAAGTGGTTATATTTATAGTCTGGGGTGTACAGAGTGAAGGGAAACAGGACTGTTCCATGTGGGGCTCCAGTGTTGCTCCCATCTAAACACAGTTCTTGAGTCTCTGAAACTGCAGTCTGCCCAACAAACAGCCCATTATCCACAAAACTGTAGGCTCATCCACCTGCATATGTCTGCATTTACCTCTTAACAGGGATGGCTTGATGGTACTGAAGGCGGTGGAGAAACCAAAACACATAATCCTCACAGTTCTGCCAGCTTTGTCCAGGCGAGAATGAGCATTGTGGAGTAGATAAATCATTGCATCCTCCACTCCAAACTTTGTCCCATAGGCAAACTGCAGTGGGTCCAGGTGGTCTACCACAAGATGACTCGTAGTGTAGGACCAGCCTTTCAAAGGTCTTCATGAAATGAGACGTTAAGTGTCACTGATCTGTAGTCACCTGCGATGTTTGTAATGGGAGGTAACAATGCAGGATATTTCTACAGCAGCTGCACTTTCTGATGCTGTAGGGACAGACTGAACAGGTGACAGAGGACACCACAAAGTTGGGCAGCACAGGCCTAAAGAACCTGAGGACCGACTCCTTCTGGTCCTGCATTTGTTCCTGTTTATAGCTTCCTGAGTTATCATGGGCAGTCCACACTGATGTACTGTAAAATAAAGATTGCTCATACTGAACATATTTAATGATTAGGAGCAGCATTTATTTTAAGATTCAGTTTATAAAGTAAAGACTGCTTTTACTGTTCACTTATAATGCTTTACAGCAGAGATGCCAAAGGCTGCTCGTATTCTTTTCAAAATGCTCACCTAGAAAGGCACTGTATAAATGTTTGTATTATTCTCACCCACTACTCTGACAATGAAAAAGTGGGAATAAAACTAAATGTATCACTGTTCAAGTCTTTAGGGTATAGCACTCAAGAAAAGGCAAATTATAAAATAAAAGCTGATCCTATTATTCATGAAAAATACTTTAGTATTTAGTAATAGTGAGAAATGTGCAGTATGAGTTGAAGACTGTTTGTGTTTATCGTCTGATCTACTTTGGGACATTACTCAAAGTGAAAAGCTGTATATAAAATAAAAAAGTGTTTTACTCATGTAATATTCTTTAGGTTTATGTTTTATGAGGTGTGCTATATAAAACTAGTAATCATTTTTTAATGTTTGCATTAAAATGCTTTCAGGTGACGCTTACCATAAAAAGTAAAAGCTCTTTAGTATTGTAAAATGCTCTTGGATGATGTTTACCAAGAAAATCAATAAAGATACTTGTGCAGCATTAATCACATGTAATGCTTTAGAGCATCAATAACTTTGAGAGGCACCATTTAAAATAAAGATGGCTTGTCTTGATCACATGTGATGTTTTGGAGCAACATTCCTGCTAAGAGATAACTGTATAAAGTCAATCTATTCAAAATGCTGCTCAACATGAAAGAAACTATAAAAGATGATCGTTGCCTTTGACTAAACTGAACTGGAAAAAAGGTGCTAAATAAAAGTGAATGGATGGCTATATTGTTGATGTAAAATGCTTTAATCTCCTTGGTGTTAACCCTGAGTGTCTCCCAGGATCAGAATCTTATATATAAACGTCTACGCGTGGAAGTGTGTATGTCTGTCTGTCCTGCCCGGAAGTGAGAGGTGGAGTCAGGGTAAGGGCTCTGCCTCTGAGGAAACAAAAAACTTGCTTAGCCACTAATAACACAAGCGACGAGAGCACGTCTGCAAAACGATACCTCCGAAGAAAGACACAGTGTCTTAGCCGCTAGCATCAGCAAAATTAATCCTCCTAGGAGAGAGATGCCCAGAGTAGTTCCTTTCAATTACCTGACATCTCTACATTTCAGTTTTTTTTCTGACGATTTCAATAGTTTCTAGGGCTTTTTACAGCACGGTCTTACACAGCTAGTGCTATATAAATGTGGTTAATCCCAAGTAGCACTCAGGTTAACTTATTTTGATGAGATATGGAGCATTAAGATTGAATAATGGTAAAGACAGTATTCTTCTGCAATCTTGTATATGAAATAACATTATACTGCAAAAAATCATGCATTTTTCTTTATGTTCTGCCACTCAATGGTAACTCATCAATATTCATGAGAGGGGTGGAACCTTTAATCAAAACACTGAGGCTTGTAAACAAGAAATAGTAAAAACCGTTTTAGAACAAACTAAAAATGAACCATTAATTGAATCAAGCAATACCAGTGACAATGTGAATTGGTCATCAGACGGTCACCCAGATACAAGCAATACCAGTGACAATGTGAATTGGTCATCAGACGGTCACCCAGATAGTGAAAATGATGCATGTGGCACTATACGAACGAATTGCCATGGTATCCCTGGTCAATTCGGTCCATGTGAAGGTTCACCATTGTGCAAGTAGCTTTGTGGCAAAAACGGCAAAGTGACTGCATTCAAGTAGATGAACAAGAAAAAAGCTAGCCCACTAAGCTCTCTTCATAATGCAGCAACTGTCAAGGTTCATTCCAGGGGAAATGTGGACATCTCTAAGCCTGGCGCTGTGGTAGTCTACAATAACACCAAGCAACAAAAAAAATATTATAAGAAAAGTATGCAAACAAGTACAGTTCTACTGTCCCGATTGTGATGTCTGGTTGTAATTTTGTTGACTGTTTCTCAAGAAGGACGTGTACTAAATCCGCATCAGCACAGCAGTGTACACTAGACATAGCTCTCCTATGGTATTTTCTTTGACGTTTTAGTATTTACTTGTTTCTGTTTCACAGGTTAACTTTTTTTGTGTTAAAAAGAAATTCAATGTTTTTTTGATTATTTTTTCGGGGACAACTTAATGGTAAGGAAGCTACGGTAGTGCTCACAATGTAAGGGCCTGTACAGAATAATGACTGCTTTTATTTACTATTTTAAATACTTTGAGGAAGTCCTTACATGAGAAGTTACAATATAAAGTAGATAAATTAGTCATTAAAATTCTTTTGGATAATTTTAATCATGATAGGCCCAATGTTAAACAAAACCTTTCATGGGTTGTTTATATAGAGTCCTTCAGAGTAGTGTTTACAATAAAAGATGCAACGTAAATTGCAGACTGACTGTATGGATCATTTACATTATGTTGGTGTTTGCTTTGAATAGTACTGTACAAGGTGCAAAAGAACACAAGAGAGACAGGAAGAAGGTGTGGGGATCCACCCTGTATACTTTGTGGAATTATAAATGAAAGGAAAACACCAAGCGAGTAATCACAAAGGACGGAGTCTTAACACGACTGCTACAATAATGGAAAGGTGGTGAATTTATAGTGGTTAGGGAGGAAGAGATGGGTCTCCTGAGCTGCAGCCGGAAATGAGGCCAGGACTGGGAGTAGATGGGAGGTCTCTGGAAGCAGAACTGGAAGTGGCTTCTGTAGAGGGACTAGAAGTGATGTTAGGTGGATTTATCTTATGGGAATCTGCAGAGGAAGGAAAAGAGGTATTAGTGCACACTGTCAACCCCTGGTCTGGCATAACCACACTCTTAGTTAAGCCCATTGGATTGCTTCCCAAGCGCATGTGTGTGACAAAGGGTTGCTTGAATTGTTGATGCATTGATCGGGAGGAATGGGTAAAGAAACTGAATAGATGACTGTAATGTTCATGTAAAATCCTTTTAGGATGGTGCTCACAGTGAAAGGCACAACATCAAGTAAAAGCTTCTTGTATGGTTCAAGTAAAATGCTTTGGAATAGCAGTCACCATGTAAAGCTATATTATCATGGAATTTGTGAGAATTACCAGTACGTTAACTAGGTTCTTCTGTCCCAGCCTTTGAAGATTAACACACACACATCCACAGAAATCCTATAAAGATAAAGTCTTGTGTGGTGCCAACTGCCACTCACCTTGCAATATTTTGCATAAGATTCTCTATATAGGGGCTTGCTCTCACCGGCACTAACAAACATGCTGGTGTCCTCGCAACACACATAAAAGCAAACCTCCATTAGTTATATGACACTTGCCATCCAAACGATGTCTTATTTTAACCATAGTTGTTCTAATTTTTGAGGAGTGACCTCACAGCTTTGATAAACCTTGTGGGCAAGAAAATAGCAATCTTCCCCACACTAGGTGCCCTTTAATTATTTCAATCACTCTGGATAAAGGAGAAAATATAGAAAATACAAAACCAATGGTGTATTTATTAATGTATAACAATACCAAATAGAAGAAAATATAGAAAATGAAATAGATAGCAAAGTCTAAATATAAACAGTCTTAGAAAAGCTTACTGAAAAGCTGTATTGTACATGTATTGTACCTCAAACAAGCCATATTTATGTTAAAATGCACATGTGAGGTTTCGGAACATGTGACATTATACACATTTCATTGGCCATCTTGTCCTTGTGATCTTTTTACGCACCTCATACTTCTTTCCTTTCCCACGTTATAAACGTATTGAAACAGCTTTTAGCCCTGCAATATTTGTTCCCAGGTTGTAATATAATTAAAACAGCTTCTAGTTCTGTGGCAGCTATACTTTAACTAATTGAAACAGATATAGTTATAAACTAAGCAAAACAGAGCGCTAAAGTTATAATTTAATAGTACAATACAGGAAGAATGTATGAAAGACAAATACTTTAAATGTAAATTGCCAAATTGTTTTTCAAGACTCCTGTCAATTCAATTCATCCTGGTTTATATGAGCAAAATATTAAAACTTAATATAATCAGTCAGCAGTTCAAAAATTGCAGATTTTCCACTGTAGGACAAAAGCACTCCATTATCTGTTGCTCCATCCCATAAGCTACATGAAGAAATGAAATCTATGTAAGTCCCCATGTAGCTAAGATGAGTTACTAGCAGTCACAGGGACTGCAGGTTAGTGCCAGTCAGATTGCTGGGTGGACAGATGGCTGTTTATTTGTCTTATAATAATGGCGCTTATTATACAGGAGCTGCCACTTAAGTATTTTGTCAGCCATGTGATGTTTTGGAATTGTGCGGATAGGAATTTTTTTCATATTTTGTTTTTAAAAAACCTATCCTTTCATTTTCATAACTGTTCCCAATCTCTGTACTGGCAACATCTCAATCAAATCACCAAAATGAATATGTAGTTGAAAAGACATACCATGAATGTACACTACATGTATGTATCCTTTCCATTGTAAGAAAGGTGCTATATAATGCCTGACCCAACACAGATTGACACGGAGGCACATGTAAAATAGAACAAATATTTATTTTTCTTCACCTGTGGGGCACTTCTTCCCCGTGAACCCCACAGGCAATACACAGTCACAAACAACACACCAAGTAACACAAAGCACTTCTCTTTCTGGCACCACCACTCCTCCCAGGCAACCTTGTCCTCCTCCACCTGACTCTGGCCGCTCAGTGGTTGCTGGCTTCTTTTATAGTCCACCCAGAAGTGTTCCAGGTGCATGATAGCCGAGTTCTGGCTGCACTTCCGGGTGTGACAAATATGCTGCCCACATGGGCTCAGGAGTCCCAAGTACAGCACCCCCTGGTGGTGCCTGAGGGACCCAACAAGGCTGCAGCCAACTCCAATTCCCATGGAGCCCTGTGAGAAACCAAGGCATCGCTCCAACCCAGAGGAGCAGCCATCTACCGTCCAGGGGGAGGTATTGCACTGTCCAGGGCTGCTCCCCCTGAATATAGTGTGCGGGGGGCGTCCCAGCTGGGCATGGACCCCGGCCGCCTGCCACACCATGTAAACCTTCCTTTTCTATTTTCCAGGTGGAAGCTGAGAGATTTTGGGGGATTACTACTTGGAGAGTCAGCAGGGTTTTATTGAATCCTGAGCCAGTCTGACAGCATAAAGGTAAGGGACCACCAACCTCAGTGACCTGACATGGTTTCGACAGACGGGGCGTCTGGTGTGGGCCTGCTGTGCTTATGTGTATGCTGTGAAAATCGATCACTAAAACCTGTAATGAGCCTGTAGTGCCTGAATGTTTAATGCTAAATTCTATATTATAATGATTGATGGAAGTTAAATTGACAGAAGCTATTAATATTTCATATGAGTTGACTGTCATTATTAATTTTGGGGAAATAACAAGGTGGCACCATGGAAGATAAATTATTCTTGTAACACGCTGGCCTACTTCCTGTTTATTTTGTTATTCTTTTTTTCCTCTCAGATGGCTTTGAATGAACTTTTTAAAATTTATCATTGCTGCTGGTATAAGCAGTGACTTCCCACAAAGCTGAACTAGATATGGGTTTTAGAAATTCAATACATGGATGTATGGAGCAATTCTAAAAGGTGTCTGGTGTGTCCGGTGGAACCTCACCAATGTACAGCTGCTGGCAGTTAAGAGAGACATGGGCTGGTGTTGTGCCTTGTCAAGGCCTTGATTGTCCTTCACAGTGATATTTCTCTGGATGAGACAAAGGCTCAGTGTTTAGTGCTGCCACCTCATAGCTCCAGAGCTCTGGATATGACTACAGGTGTGCATGGAGTTTGAATGTTCTCCCTATGTTCCTGTGGCATTCTCTCCAGCTTCTAGAATTTTCATCCTGATGTGCAGGTCTGGATAACTGGCCCAGTGTGAGAGTACCCAAACATGAAATGGCACCCTGTCCAGGGCTGGTTCTTTTCTTCCTTGTGTTAAATGCAGCTGGGATGGCTGGTGGCCCACCTGTAACTCTAGACAGGATTAAAAAGGTTCTCAGAATGAATGAAAGGGTGAATGAGCAACCTGTTCTCAGAGATAAAGTTCAAAGTTCGAAATGCAAAGTCTTTTTATGGCTTATTTTTGTGTCACCAGAAGCCCTGAAATTTTCCTTGTATTTTAATAACTTGTCGGTCGTGTCTGTTAAAAATTATTTTACCTGTAGCAAGGACAACATGGCTTCTCTCCTTACGAGCAACATTGTTGCCCATTTAGAAAGGGGAAGGGATGTGGGGTCCATGATGCTATAAGGTACAGTAGATAGCAGGTTTTATATGAGGTCCACTGTCATGTTAAGAAAATGAATAAGGATCACTGAAGCCTGAAGACAACTTGAATTCCATTTCTGTGGTATTTTTATTGGGAGGTGATGATGGTTTGGAATCCTCTCTGTGAGGCTTTTGCAAAAAAACAACCATTATACTTGTTAACAATAGTTTATATCTTTAAATGGCCACATGTATCTACACAATGTCCTCTGTGTAAATTGCTCAATGGCACTCAGTTCCATTTAGCTTGTGCAGCTTTCTTTAGCAGTATTTTGATTTCTTAAACTTTCTACTCCATCAGCTCCAGTGGTCTCAATATTATTTGCAATTTGCCACGTAAAAGTAGACACCATTTGTTAAAGTGCTTGAGTGATGATTGATCCATGTGATTGAATGACTGAAATGGCCTGGCTCTCTAGTAAAAGTGTGTCTTTTAATTTGTACCAAAGGTGACATCTAAATAGACATGAGCCATTCAATCAGTGTAAAAGCATTATTCTGCCATTTTTAGATCGAGCCACTATGTACAGAGAGGGGACTACCATCAATAGCAGATAATACAGATGTGGGTTAAACCCTTAGTGCTTCATTTGGCACACTGAAAACAATCAGTGAATTACGAGGGATGTTCAAAAGTTTCCATACTTTTATATTTTTGTTGGAAACAGTTTTGGAAAGGCAGGAGGAGTAATAATTGGTCGTTTCCGAGAGTGTCACGTGACTGGGAAAAGGTAATTTCATTTGTTTTTGAAATTCTTAATAAATAGAGATAAAAAAGTGAGGAAACTTTTTTAACGTCCCTTGTAAAAAAATGGCAAGTGAATCACCTCTCCTGACAAAGTGGCAACAGATGGAAACTCTATGAGTCATAAGTATGGCCTCCAAAATCGCAATAATTAGGAGAGAGCATTTAAGTGCCTTGAGCATAGGAAAGGTGCTATATAAATAAAAATTATTATTATTATTATTATTATTACTACAGTGAAGTGGCTGAGGTTAAATAAGTACCATTGGGCATTGCTTAGCTTCTAGTATTGTAAATGGACAGGTCCAAGTTGTGATCAAAAATGCTTTAAGTGGACAACACTTCGACAAAGACTATGATTTGGAAGTGGAAGTTTTGACACCTTGATGCTAGCTAGCAATTTATTTTCCGAATATTCACATATACAATACAATCATTTTTCATAAAGCAAAGCAGAAGACATAAAAACGAACAAGAATCCAGTTAGAGGTGCTTAAAATGTGACAGTGGGTGAATATAGATGGAATCAAGTCAGGTGAATTTAAAAAGATTAGAGGAAGGAACGTGTCTTGTAAACTGTAGACAAAGACAGAAAGCTTCTGAAGGCTGTTGTGGAGAGAAAGAAGAAATGCCAGTTTACCTCCCACATTCCCTAATACACTGGAGCCAAGTTAATTGGTGACTAAGTTGGCCTGGATTGGTTGTGAGTGTAGACTGCTACCCACACCGAACAAGTTCTCCATGGCCCTGAAACTGATTTTAAAATCGATGGAGGGATGACTGTGACATACTAAAAAAGGAAATGGTAAATTTAGAAAAGTGATTGATGGTAAACTAAAAAGAGTGGGAGCATGAGTGAACCAAGGACAGTATCAGTATTAGTGATTGTGTGGACATCAAAGGACAGGCAGACAGAACTGGACTCAGTGGAAGACTTGAAGCTACCTTAGAGGAGAACATATAGGAAATGATGATTATGAAGTGGTGTAACATGCACTTTATCTGCATTAATTGCATTGTGATAGTCCCCATGGCGGCACGGTGGCGCAGTGGGTATCGCTGCTGCCTCGCAGTTGGGAGATCTGGGGACCTGGGTTCGCTTCCCGGGTCCTCCCTGCGTGGAGTTTGCATGTTCTCCCCGTGTCTGCGTGGGTTTCCTCCGGGCGCTCCGGTTTCCTCCCACAGTCCAAAGACATGCAGGTTAGGTGGATTGGCGATTCTAAATTGGCCCTAGTGTGTGCTTGGTGTGTGGGTGTGTTTGTGTGTGTCCTGCGGTGGGTTGGCACCCTGCCCAGGATTGGTTCCCTGCCTTGTGCCCTGTGTTGGCTGGGATTGGCTCCAGCAGACCCCCGTGACCCTGTGTTCAGATTCAGCGGGTTGGAAAATGGATGGATGGATGGATAGTCCCCATACCAAGAACTAAGATGTGAAATTGAACAAGAATGCATAGGTAACTTTGGGGAGAAGGTGTCACCTAGTTTGTTGATTGCGTTAAGAACTGCCTAGCTATGTTACCTCTGTCTTTTGTTGGATATTGACTGCATTAAAACAATTAATAAATAACATTTTCAGATCCATCTAATCCAATTTATGGTTGCTAGGGGTAAGATCCTATCCTGGCAGTACTGGGTGTAAGGTAGGGAACAGCCCAGGACTGGACAACTGTCCACCCTTGGTTCCTTTCACGTTAACTTAGGGCAAACTTTGAATCACCAGTTAATCCAACCAGCATGTTGTTGGGGGTATGGGAGTTAAAACCAGAGTACCCATGGGGAAACCCACAGAAGACATGGAGAGAATATTCAAAATCTACACCGTATAGGTGCCAATGGACTGGCATCTTGGCTGGGACGGAGAGTAACTCGTTATCAGTTTGGGGGCCAAAATGAAAGAACAGCATGGAAGGAAGCTGCAACCCAGTTGGGATGAGTAGTAATCCTTATCCCAGTAAGGGTAAAAAGATAATGAATGGACTGGACAATCAATCATCCCCTCACACGATAGGTGGCAGTGTCCCTCCAGGCTGGGAATTGGAGTGTAGAAAAGTGTAAAAGAGCAGCCCTGTTGGGTTGCTAGGGTACCACAGGAGGGTGCTGTCGGAGGACGACTGTCCTAGTTTCCATATGACCTGGGAATGCTACAACACTGGACGCATTCCCGCTGAGTCAGAGTCAGGAGGTAGCGGGAGAAACTCACTTGGGGGAATGAAGGAGAGAAAAACGTATTAACTGTGTACATTCTTGTGTTGATTTGGCTGGTGCTCAATTGAAAAGGTGCTTGTTTTAAAAAAAAGTCCTTTATTTGAGGTCAAAGTTAATCTTGGTGCTATTGTGTCTGTGGTTTGGGGCTCATTGGTGCCTCCTTGTGGTTACAACAGATGACAACAAGACACAGGATTCAAACCCAGAACACTGGATATTTGAAACAGCAGCTCAAACCACTGTGCTACTACCATGCTGTCCACAATGAATATTTTGTTACTTCTCGTAATTATATAATTATATTTTGTACCTTTCTTATGCAGTTTGTATTTTTGAATGTTGTTTATTCATTGTTATTCTTAATTAATTTAAATTAGTTTTTTCTTTACTTATAACTATTTCTTTGACATCTTGTGAAGCACTTTGAGCTACATCCTTTTTAATAAATGTGCTCAAGAAATAAATGTTATTGTATTTTTAATTGGGTTATAAGCTGTGTGCTGCAGTATATATATTTCCATCCACAGTTTGCGTTTTCTCACCAAAATTTCCATAGGAACCAACCCCTTTGACCTGCCAGCTATATTTGGCAGTGTGATTCTGCAGAGCAGAGCAAAATTTAATTCATATATTTTTTCACATATGGATAGAAATGTTTGTTTATTGAAACTGACTCCTTTGTGGAATAGGAGAGTAGTACTGCTGTTGGCTTTTGTCATCTGTGATGAATAGTTCAGACAAACTTTTGATGCTGCACAAATTTAACACTGTCATTTTCTGAATTACAGTATGGGTGTTGCTTCTTAAAAAATGTATAAGTCTATATATACTGTAAATTGCGTATGATTTGTAAGTATGCGTTACTGTGCAAAAATCATGTGAAATGCTTTCAAAAATGATGCCATGAATAGTTCTGTCTGCCTTACTTACTCTTGTAGTCTGTAAGTAATGGCAGACTGGCTCAAGGATGTTGAGATCGGGGCTTTGTGGAGACGCACTTTCCATTCCTTTGTTCTTTTTTCGCTAAAGATAGTTTTCCAGGATTTTGGCCATGTGTTTGGTGACATTGTCTGTTGAGCAGCACCATAGGATGGTAATCAGTACTGCTGGCTTACAACTCCATCCTGGACCATCTAATGCCCATATGGAGTTTGCATGTTCTCCCTATGATAATGTGGGCTTTTTTCTGGATAGTTCATTTTTTGTCATACATCCCAAAAAAGTAGCTGTTAAACAAATGGGTGAGTTTTCCCTGTCTTGTGCTTGAATGGTCCAAGATAGTCTACAGCTCTCTGTACCCCTAAAAATCAGATTAAGCAGGTTCAGTAAAAGAATGGAAGTGTCTGTTTGTCTGAAATGCTGCTTGGATAGAACTGTATATACTGAGTCCTTTTGTTGCCATCAAATGTGTACCACCTAAGTCAGAAAAACAAAAATAACGATTTAATGATCTGCTCCGAACATTCTGGGGAGCAGTTGTGCATTCAGGTAGGATCATATAAGAGCAGTTTAGTATCTGCATTGAAGGCAGTCACACTGACATACAGATTACCTGAAAGTGCATAATAGGTTTTTCTTTTCATGGTATACTTGTGTATTCTTCACATCTGCAAACATTTATAGTTGATATGTAGATCCTGCTGAGGGATTTTGTGATGTCAAGCTGTGAGGCCATACTGCCTGTTCACGAAAATCAGATAACTTACTTTTACCTGATTCTGAACAGTACAGTGCATTTGATAAGGAACAGAATTGTGCTTAAATCCCACCTCTGCCCCCGATGCCTGCCTGCTCATAACTGTTTAACTCTGATTTTCTGTAATAACCACACTGGACTGTATGTGCAGTTCCTTTGTAATGGTGTGGGGTCAGGCCTCAAAGATTCAATTCTTTGTTCATTAAAACGAAACATGAGTCGGCTCTGCATATGGAAACTACAGTATAAGTGAGCATTTGGGTGGTCAGGCCACATAAGTGAGAGGAATATTGCAAAAGAAGGCTGTAAAGACAATAAGGTCCCTTTTCTCTTCATTGCACATTACATGTTATGGTAAAATGTCATTACTCAGTGGCCAGTATGAGATAAGTGGATTGGAAAGAGGCTTCTCACTACTTGCAATGGGGCTGAGGGTGGTTCATGGAGAGCCCAGATGCTTAGTAGCACTAGATAATGTCTGATCCTCAAAACAGTCCTAGGACTTGTTACGATATTCTCTGATCCTGGATTTAAATTGAGCAGTGATGTGGATGCAACTCTGTATTAAGTTTTAAATGTCCATTCCCTGGCCGTACTCATTAAGCAAACAGTCAGAAGGTGAATGGGGCAAAGGCTCACTGCCAAGGAGGTAGTGGAGTTAAAGCATTGCACGTCAGTAAGTTAGATCGGATTTTATTATTATTACTATTATGTTTGCTCAGGTGAACCATAATGTGCATGTCTATTATTGAGGTTGATTCCACTCCATTCTTTTTCTGCTCTTGCATATTAGTCTGGAAGACTTGCACACTTTACTAGGAAATGAAAAGAAAAGCAGAAGTAGTGATATTTATTCAGAATTCTGGTCTGCGCCTGTTTAAAATCAGGCTGCTAGTTTCAGCTGCCTAAAACCAGTTGGAAAGCCACACAGTTCTCCCTTAATTCACCTGTGTATTGTATTTATAAGCAAGGCATTTTTCATGACTGGTTACCACAGTTTGTCATGGATGGCTTACCTAACTCACCATGCGATGTACACGAAATTGATGTTTGATGGAGGATGGTGTTGCAGGAACCCTTGTTAAAACCAAAGATGAATGCAGCTCTGGGCTGGTTATATGATGCGCATTGCGATCATCACACACACACATACCCAGACAGAGGCCCACCTGAGTTAGACAGGGCCATCTGGACACAGCTTGCATGCCAGGCTAGTCCCCTCTGGAATAATGGTTAATTTTTTACCTTTAAATTCTATATCATTCATCCATCCATCCATCCATTTTCCAACTCGCTGAATCCAAACACAGGGTCACGGGGGTGTGCTGGAGCCAATCCCAGCCAACACATGGCGCAAGGCAGGAACCAATTCTGGGCAGGGCGCCATCCCACTGCAGGGCACACAAACACAGCCACACACCAAGCACACACTAGTGACAATTTAGAATTGCCAATGCACCTAACCTGTGGACTGTGGGAGGAAACCGGAGCACCCAGAGGAAACCCACACAGACACGGGGAGAACATGCAAACTCCACGCAGGGAAGACCCGGGAAGCGAACACGCGTCCCCTTACTGCAAGGCAGCTGCGCTACCACTGCACCTCCGTGCTGCCCAAATTGTATATCACATTTAGCTAATAAATAGATTGGTGAACTTCCATTCATGTGTTAATAGGCACATGGGTGCAATGGTATTTATCCTGGCATTTGTACCATTCAATGTCATATTAACCCCACAATGGAGGTTACATGTCCATCCATCCATCCATTTTCCAATCCGCTGAATCTGAACACAGGGTCACGGGGGTCCGCTGGAGCCAATCCCAGCCAACACAGGGCACAAGGCAGGAACCAATCCCGGGCAGGGTGCCAACCCACCGCAGGACACACACAAACACACACACACACCAAGCACACACTAGGGCCAATTTAGAATCGCCAATGCACCTAACATGCATGTCTTTGGACTGTGGGAGGAAACCGGTGCGCCCGGAGGAAACCCACACAGACACGGGGAGAACATGCAAACTCCACGCAGGGAGGTCCCGGGAAGCGAACCCAGGTCCCCAGGTCTCCCAACTGCAAGGCAGCAGCGCTACCACTGCACCTCCGTGCTGCCCAAATTCTATATCACATTTAGCTAATAAATAGATTATTGGTGAACTTCCATTCATGTGTTAATAGGCACATGGGTGCAATGGTATTTATCCTGGCATTTGTGCCATTCAATGTCATATTAACCCCACAATGGAGGTTACATATGTACTTTCTAATTCCATTTTAATTATGTGTTTGCCTTGAACAGATTTAGCATATACTGTACAGTTTTCCCTTCTAATCTTGCACTAGGGGCCTCTGTGGTCAGTGAGTTGTAGACTCTACAGATTTCAGTCTCATTGACCACTTAATGCAAAATTCTTTCCTACTGTCCCTGCTTAATGGCTTATCATTGCAGAAAGAATGTCTGCTGACAGGGAAAGAGTATGAATATGAGTGCTCACCGCTGACTTTGACATCAGTCCATCTCCTAAACTTGCCCAATCAAATTCAGGCCAGAATTCATGTCAGGAATCAACACTGGGCTGGCTGCCATTTTATCACAGAGATCCCTCACTCACACGTCCACACTCACTCATACGAGGCCAATTTAGATTTGTCAACTGCTCTGAGCTGTTTCTGCAGGACTGAGTTTAAAGCAAGAGCCAAGTTTGGATAGGGTGCCAGTCTGTTGCAGGGCACACTCCTGTGCATGCCCACACTCACTCATGTTTGGACAGTTAAGAGTCACCAGTCAGTCTAATGTTCACATTATAGGTGTGAGAGAGGAAATCACACAGTCAGAAGGAGAACAAACTACTCGCCTCTGTACTTGTAGTTGTTTGGAATCCTTATCTTTTGGTGATTGATTTGTGACAATTATTTATTTCTTTGAAGAAATAATTCCAATTATTATTATTTTTGCTCATTTTGCTGGTGACATTACTTTCATCATCATTTTGAGATCCGTCTTGCCACTTTGTTGTTAGTAATGGTACTGTTGCTGGTCTCATGCTCAGCTGCAGCAATACATGTTATGTTACAATTAACAGCCCTACTTAGGATGGCATTACTGTAGTAATGCCAGAATGTCACTACCACTTATCTTCAAAAATCATTAAAGAACAGCCTTGCTTTCACAGTAGCAATTAAGTGAAAGAAGCTTTTGTTAGACAAGACTATTTTGTTTTCATCTCACAATTGCGATTACTGTTTTCATGTTTTTGGCTTTTGACTCCCCGGTTTAGCCCCACAGCCCGTCTAAGGACCATTGATTTGTTTTTCTCACTTTCAGCTCCTTCATTTGCTTAGCCCAAATGTTTTTCTTGGAGACTAGCATTTCCAATTGCTATCAA
The DNA here is from genome assembly GCF_900747795.2 of Erpetoichthys calabaricus. Taxonomy (NCBI): domain Eukaryota; kingdom Metazoa; phylum Chordata; class Cladistia; order Polypteriformes; family Polypteridae; genus Erpetoichthys; species Erpetoichthys calabaricus. The sequence goes on from NC_041396.2 coordinate 84,364,920, forward strand.
CGGTAATCAATCAGCCATCCCAGAGGCATGACCACGGGGGGGCTGGGGTGGGCACTGCCCCCCCCCCAGAGACAAGCCGTGCCCCCCCTGCGAAATGCTCTGTCTGTCCAATGAAAACTCTGGAGAAGAATAACATTTAATTTTCAAAACTGAGTTGCTTTCCAATCGGCCCGTTTGAATTTGGGGCGTATCCGTCAGTGTCTCCTCCACTAGACAGGCACCGTGCTGCTCACAGTTCACTTCGCCGCACATTTTGCAGCACATTTTGAAACTGTTGACCGCATTCTTAATTAAAACAGCGTATACGTTCCATTCTTCTTTTATTTTCTGGTTGGTAACACCAAAGGCTATGCATAGGTGGCTTATTAAAAAGCAGACATCTTCAACCTCTGTCCCTCCGCAGGCTGCTGGCTCCACGGTTGAGCCCAGCACCACTGCTACCAACACGGAGCACAGCACACCCACATCGGGAACTGAAACTCCAAAAGATGTAGATAAGCCTACACAATCCTCCAGCTCTGCACCCGTGTTGGGTACTCCAAACCTCTGCCTTCAACAAAATATACAGTACAGTCCGGTCTGCCTGACTTAAATATGGATAGCCCATCCCAGCACGTTTTAATTAATTATTCCACGCGGCTTTTGGAAAGACACTCAGATGTTTTAGTGCAAGCTGGTATCAGTCTCGACCATGGCTTGAATATTCTGTTGTCTGTGATGGCAGCTTTTGCTTTGCCTGCTACAAATTTAGTGTTTCCAATTCAGACTGCGAGGACATATTCACCAAACACGGCTACACTAATTGGAAAAAATGCTCTAGAAAAAGACGGTGGCAGCTTCCACAAACACGCGTCTATTATCCCGCATGTCAGAGCCATGTCTGTATCACAGCACTCATCATTGGTATGTCTTCAGCTGCATGCAAAAGCTCTTTCTCTATTTTGAACCACATTCTCACTCCACTCCGCCAAACAATGCTGCATTCAAGGAAGAGAAATTTAGTCATTTTGACACATGAGCAAAACATCACAGAAAATCTAGACATGAATGAATTTATTTCAGAATTTGCCAAGAGTAACCGCAGACTGGTCCTGTAGATAATATCCAGGTTAAACACTGGAAACTGATGTCCTATAGCCTCCCATGACTGCTGTACAATAAGCCATGTTTCTGTTCTTGCTCTCATATGTTGTATACATTTGACTTTATTGATATTTACCTTGTAGATGTAGTTCTATATTTGTTCACAAAAAATAATAATACAAGTTCCATTGCCTCTGTTAATTTTATTGAACAATAGGTTATGATTTATGCCACAATTTTTGCTTTTATATGTTATATAAAACTATGTTGCTATTATTATTTGACCCTCCTACAAAAATGGGGATGGATGGATATTTTTTGCCCCCTGCCAGACAAGCCAAATGCCCACCCACACATGATGTTCTGGTCACACCTCTACAACCATCCATCCCTTCCAACTAAGCTCACTGGACAAACAATTAGTCACCCTGGCTAAATCTTATTTAACATCACCTCTGTGAGACCAAAGAGCAGCTGCAATTCTGTCTGATTTGGACACCACTAGCTTGCAAATGCACAGTAGGCAACATCAATCTTTATCCACTCGTCCAGCAACAAATCCTGCAGTTTGGACAGATTGGTTTCTGGCATGTCATTTATTGATCCAAATAGCCCCATAGATTTTTTATGGGATTTAATTTTGAGGATTTTTTAGGCCAGTAGAAATGAGAGAATGCTTCAGAACGTTCTTTGTACCAATCACACACTGTTACAGCCCTTGTACTTGTGACAATTGCCATCTTGCAAAAGTAGGGTAGCCATTGTGTGTTCACTTGCACAAAAGGTAACACAGTTTGTTCCAACACTGATTTTACCGAAACAGAGGGTTTGTAAGTAATCAAGAAAAGTTGGGACACCTGTAGAAATTGTTTGCTATCACGATGTGTGACATATGGTAATGGTACATACTGTATCTGCAAGTACCATCTTTGAACTGCAGTTCGGGCAACAATTAGCTGTTGACTGCATTGTATTTCACTGCTGGAAGACCTGTTGGATAGTATGCATTGACACACCTTAAACTTCACCACTTCCTGTAGATTATGGACTTGGCACAGCTGAACACAATAACTCATTTTTGTCGAACATTCATACATAATAATAATAATAATAATAATAATAATAATAATAATAATAATAATAATAATAATAATGTTACATTTATTGATCACCTTTCAAAAACCCAAGGTCACTTTACATACAGAGTAAAAAAAAAAATTACACAGATGACAAAAGTTCATAGAAGAGGAAAGTTTTCAGTTGCGAAAGAGAAAGAGTGCAGAAAGAGGAGCAATCTTGGAGAGACTGAGGAAGAGAGTTGAGGGGCTATAGCACTGAAGGACCTGCCTCCCAAGGTGGAGAGTCTGGTGCGTGGGACAGTAAGGAGATTACTGCTCGAGGACCTGAGAGAGTGACAAGGAGTGTAAGTAGCTAGGAGCTGAGTGAGGTAGAGGGGGGGGCAAGGTTATGTTGGTGCTTTGAAGGTGAGAAGCAGAATCTTGAATTTAATCCTTGATGGAACCGGTAACCAGTGAAGCTGGGAGAGAACAGGGGAGATGTGAGCACAACGCTTTGTGTGGGTGAGGACTCTAGCTGCGGAGTTCTGAATATACTGTAGCTTCTGTATAGATTTTGCAGGGAGGCCAATGAAGAGGGAATTACAGTAATCAATGCGAGACATTATGAAGCATTGAACCAGAGTTTAAGCATCAGACAAGGACAGACATGGACGGAGGCAGGCAATGTTATGGAGATGATAGAATGAAATTCTGGAAAGAGACCTAATATGTAGCTCAAAGTTAAGTGGTGAATCAAACAAAACACCAAGATTTCTGACAACAGCAGCAGGTCTGACAAGTGTATCATCAACAGAAATAGAGAAATTGGATGCCTTAGAAAGTTGAGATTTTGGACCTACCAGTAACACTTCAGTTTTATTGGCATTAAGTTGCATTCCGTGAGTGAGCTAGGAGGTGAATCTGAAGGGGAGTCTGTACATCTGTATATCGTCTGTATAGTCTGTACATCTGTATATCGTCTGCTAGGAGGTGAATCTGTAGGGGAGTCTGTATATTTGTATATCGTCTGTATAGTCTGTACATCTGTATATCGTCTGCTAGGAGGTGAATCTGTAGGGGAGTCTGTATATCGTCTGCATAAGAGTGGAAGTTAAGGCCATGTCTGCGAATAATCTGACCCAAAGGAAGGATATAAAGTAGAAAAAGTAATGGCCCAAGGACTGAACCCTGAGGGACATCATGCGACACAGGTGAGGTGGAGGATTTATATTGGCCGAGTGTGACAAACTGTTGCTTATTAGAAAGATATGTGAGCCATTGAAGGGCTAAGCCAGAGATGCCTACAGTGGAGAGACGTGACAGGAGGATTTCATGGTTAACAGTGTCAAATGCTGCACTTAAGTCAAGAAGGAGGAGAATATTAAGGGAACCGCAATCTGCAGACAGGAGAAGATCATTGACTACACGGACAAGAACTGTCTCAGTGCTGTGCTGTGTACGAAAGCCAGACTGAAAAGGCTCATAGAGTGTATTATCTAGAAGAAAAGCATGGAGTTGTGTAGCAACCACCCATTCCATCACCTTAGCCAAAAAAGGGAGATTAGAGATAGGCCTGTAACTGGGGAGAAAGGAAGGATCCAGGTCAGGTTTTTTAAGGATTGGGGTACCTGCAGCAGTTTTGAGGGCAGTAGGGACAGAACCTGAAACAAAACATGCATTTAAAATGAGGCAATAGGAATACCAATTATGGATGAGCACGTCTTAAGTAGAGGAGTGGGGGCAGGATCAAGCAGACAGGAGGAGGCATTAGACTTATTAATAAGTTCAGAGATGGCAAGAGAGTCAACAGGCGAGAAACAAGCGAGTCTTGATGATGGAGATGGCAGATCAGAATGAGTGAGTGACTGTGGTGTGGAGGGGAAACTGTGATAGATTTGATAAATTTATGTATTAAAGAAATGTAAGAAAGCCTGACACTGTTCAGCTGTATTGGGGCATGCTAGAGGAGGGGGTTGGAGGAGTTTATTAACAGTCCTACAAACAGGTCTAGGCCTAGTCTTAGCACCATTTATGAGAGAAGAGTAACAGTTGGAGCAAGCAGTGTTAAGGGCATCCCTATATTTAAGTATGTGCTCAGTGTAAAGCTGTGAATGAACTATGATGCCCGTTTTCTTATAAAGTCATTCAAGATGCCGGCTAGTGGCTTTCATAGCTCTGAGCTCATCAGTGTACCAGGGACAAGAGCGGGAGGCTGGAACCTGCCTAGTCCTTAAGGGAGCAAAGTTTTCTAACAGTTGGGAAACACAACTATTATAAAGAGAAACTATGTTTTCAGGAGAGGGAAGACTATGCAATTCAGAAAGAGATGAAGACAGAAGGGAAGCAGCAAACAAATCAGAATTAACAGACCTAATGTTGCGATAGGAGACAGACTTTTTCTTGACAGATGTAGTGGTAATAATGCTAAAGTTACATTCAATAATCTTATGATCAGAAGTACCAGAGAGTGAACCTGAGACAGAGACATTATTCAAGCCATTTGAACAAAGCAAGTCAAGGATATGACCCCGAGTATGAGTGGGGAAATCCACATGCCGTGTCAAGTCAAAACAATCCAAAGTTGAGATAAATTCAGCTGTAAGAGAGCAGTTGATATCAACATGAATATTAAAATCACCAAGTAAAATTTCAGCCGGGCAAAGAGATGAGATTACAGTGAGAAGTTCATTAAATTCAGACAGAAAGTTCACCACAGATTTGGGAGGGCGATAAACTAACAACAGCAGTACAGGAGGGGAAGAAACCATTTTAACAGCAATATGTTCAAAAGATGTGACTTCAAAAAAGGAGAGTTCCTTCATTGTCAAGGTAGATCTATAAACCACAGCCAGGCCACCCCCTTTTCCTGTTAACCTGGGTTTAGATATGTGGCTATATCCTGGAGGAGACAGCAAGTTTAAATGTAAATAGTCACCAGGTTGTTGCCAAGTTTCTGTAAGAAGACACAAGTCCACTTGCTTCTGGGAGATGAGGTCATTAATCAGCGAGGTCTTGTTAGTGATGGAGCGAGTGTTCAAAAGGGCGAGCCTAAAGTTGGAACAGCTGGGAGAGTAGAGCGCAGACACTTCCTCAAGAGGACGAAGATGTAGTGTTACCCATTTTTCACAGAGAGAACCAAACACACAATGCACATCTCTACTCCTCATCACTCTACAAACCTTGTAGCACACAACACCGCTGTTTGTAGGATGGTATTCATACTGGGGTGCCTTCTTTTGGTTTCTGAAATATGTATCACATCTTACACGGGGGTGACTAATTTTTTGTTCAGTGAGCTTATTTTCCAAACACACTTATTATATTATAGGTCCACTCCAACTCTAGAAGTGATTCTGGGTCCCGGATGAAACAGACTTCCATACAAGGTTAGGAGAACAAGGAATGAAAGTACTGAGGTCAGGGTAGATTGATGGCGAGACAGAAAAATAGTGAAAGTGAGAAAGATAGAGGGAGATATTGGAAATTAGAGCAGGGAGCGCCACTTCGTATCTGACAAGTAAGAAAATGGCCCCTACTGGATATCAGTAAACATCATCTTTGAGGTAGGTTAAGGGTGGCCATAGGTGTTTTTTTTTCATTTATTGTGTAATTATACAGTATGCTTTGCATACTCTTTGTATTCATTCCCAGCTTGTGTTTAGTTATTTATTGAATAAACCTACTATTGCATTTTCTGGTCTCCAGTAAAGATGCTTTATAAAAAGTATATTCATTATGTGCAGTGTGGGCTTCAGGCTGTTGTGTTACTGAATGGGTCCATAGCCCAGGATCACTGCATAACCCCTCATCAAGGAACTTAACCTGCCAGTGGTCCAAATGTAGAAATATAGAAATGATTGTAGCTTGGATCTGGTAAATTAATACAAGAGCGTGTGCTGGCTGGCGAGAGCATGTGTGCAAAGTAGAGGGTCACTCACAGAAACCCGATGTCGAGGCGTGCTTGTTTATGTCGCGCTCAGCGCTTTCCGCATTCTGGATTCAGAAAGAAACGGCAAGAGCCCATCTCGTGGTTGTCATGGAGACCGGAGCATTAGCCAGCTCGTTTCTCATATGAGAGCGTCTGCATAAAAATAAGAACACAGCGCGAGGGCAGGCAGGGAATCAGTATTGCATCACAGCCAGAGCTCATTTGATGTTTTAGTGCAGAATGACACATAGGTCTCCCTCTTAATGCTCTAAGACTTGTCCTCAACACTATCTATCTATCTATCTATCTATCTATCTATCTATCTATCTATCTATCTATCTATCTATCTATCTATCTATCTATCTATCTATCTATCTATCAATACAGTAACTTGCACAATTGTTGTACGTGTCAATTTCAGTAACGTTTACTTAGTTTAGCAGCAGAAGTTAAACAGTAAAAGGATCTTTTTGTAATTTACGTAAGGTGCTATATAGCATTAGAACTGAAAGCTTAGATGTCCTGTTACTTATTAAACCATTTTAGATTGAAGAGATCAATGTTAATATTTAACAATATTACCTTTCATGCAGTCACTAATTAATCATCGTTCCACATCTGGGATTCTTGCGCAGTAAGTTAATTGGCCACTCTAAACTCACTCAATGCCCAGTGATGCCCACAGTTGTCTCCTTCCTTACACCCGATGCCTCAAGGATAACTTTAAACCTCCATGATCCTAATTCATCCAGAAAATGAATGGAAGGATGGATGAATGGACTTCTTTAGTTAAGATGTATAATATATGTAGACCAAGATGCATCGTCTATTGCAATCTAAGACATATTTTACAAGTTTCGCAATTACTGTAATAGGAGTTCAGCAACTATTCACCATTAGCCCATCTGTTATCTGTGCAGCTCATCTCTTTAAATGTAACTGTATTCAAGTCAAGGTCCTGGCAGCACCAGGAGTTAGACAGGCATTGTCCATTCTGGCCACCTAATTATCCCCTGTGTCTCATTGACTAAGTGTCTCTCTCACCCCTTCACCATGCACTTAATAGTTCATGTGTGGCGAGCATACTGGCACAAGAATGGCTACTGTTGCATCACCCATATGGATGCTACACATTGCCACTGGTTGAAGATGTAGCCCACTGTCTATGAAAAGGGCTTTGAGTAGGTTAGAAAAGCACTATATAAATGCAGTTAATTGACCATGTACTGGGCACCAGTCCATTGCATGGCCCACTTACACGTACACCCACACTGACAGTGGGCCAATTTATAGTTGTCATGTACCCAAATTTTGAAAGTGAAAGCTAAATATTTTGTTGTCATGAACAGAAGACGCCATGTTTGGGCTGAAGCAGGATGCAGTCATGAACAGTTAAAAGATAACAGCAGCTTTCTTCTTCACCTCCCCTCAGTTTCTAATGGTGTCCCCCAATGAGCTGTCACTGAGTCCCATAGATTCAATTTATCAGTACCTTTGAAGACTGGGCAACACTGTGGCACAGTGGTTAGTGATGCTGTCTCATAGCTACAGTAGGATGGTTTAAAAGCTCAGATGGATCATTCAGATGCACATTCTCCCTGCATTTCTTCAAGTAATTCTTTTGTTCTTTATTTCACCTTATACAATTTCTTGTATTAGGAATTTGTTAGTTTTCTCATACCCCTTGGGGTCAGAGCACAGGGTCAGCCATTGTACAGCGCCCCTGGAGCAATTATAGGTTAAGAGCTTTGCTCAAGGGCCCAGCAGAGTAGGATCTCTTTTGGCAGTGACAGAGATTCGAACCGGCATCCTTCTGGACACCAGCACAGATCCTTAGCCTCAGAGCCACCACTCCGGCCTAATTCTGGTTCGCCCCACATCCAAAAATATGTGCAGGTTAGTTTGGTTAATGACTGTGCACTGTCTTTGTGTAAAAGAGCATGCCCAGTCATGGAGTGGCACCTTATCTAGGCTTAAAGCTTTCACTCAGTGCTGCCAACATGGGCTCCAGGTGCCTGTACCTCTGTGATTTTAGAAGCCTGATAGTTGAATTAGGTCCTCATGATGTTCTTCCTACTTAAGTCTGAAATGATAAGCTCACATACAGTACGATATTGGAGCACAATGCGTTCAGGGATATGATTGCTGCCTCATCAGGACAGATTCTAGTGTAGACTCCTTACTGAAACTGAACATGGTAATCCAAAGCTGATCCTAGCATTGTGCTGTAGAACTGGAGTTAATAGTTTCTTGATTTTGTTCTCCAATAGGAAAGCACACAGTACATGACAGTGTCTGTATGTGAATGTTACAGCTGTAGGCTTGTGCCTTATCTTGTATGCAGGGTTTTGAAGCCAATCAAAATTATATGCAAGTGGAATGCTTGAATTACCGAGGCATTGAGCTGTGAAGTACAAGTTTGCCGGTACATTCCTCACCGCTGCCATGCTTTATGACCCTGACCTACCAGTGTTCCAAAAAACAATGATACCTTGGCCTAAACAAATAAAAATACTTTACAATTGTTATGATGTAACTCCACTAGCTCTTATTTCTATTTGTTGCTAGATGAAGACCAATGTGGCATATCAGTTATAAACAGTTTTCTGCTGTCTTTCATTTCTACTTCACGCACCCCTATGCTTGTGCCCAGTGTTTGGAGACTTTTAACCCAGTGCCTGAAGTCATTACAATTCCAACACTGGAGTTTTCACCTGCATTTTTGATGAAATCATCTTAATGATCCGGAATAAGCAACCCACCGGAGCTCAGAAGACACACTGCTGTTTACCATACATGATATGTTACACCCTTTTCCCAAGCCTGGCTCTACTTCTAGATTTTCTATCTGCTTTCATAACCATCATTCACATGTCCAACTTCATAAACTGAGTAAGATTAATTTTAATCCACCTAGATTGGGACGCATTGTGGTGTGGAGTTCATTACTGCCACATAACGGGTCTGGTTTTCTTGGCACTGAATCTCGTGTTTTGTCATTTTCCGTGTAGATTCTCTCTGTGTCTGTGTGGGTTTAGCTCTGAGTACTCTCCTGCAAGTCCAATGGCATGCAAGTTAGGCTTATTGGTGATTATAATATGCAGGGCCAGATTAAGGTAGGTGGGAACCACTGGCCTGGAGACATTTTTGGGACCCTACCTACAGAAAATACTATGAGTACTATACACATCAACTTCAAGGTCTCATAGCCAGTCAGAGTAAAGTAAAAGACTACTGCAGAGTGTTAGCTTTACAATAAAAAGAACAGAAAAAATGGGCTCTCTGAAATTATGAGAGGCAAAACATCCTGCATTAAACCTTATACCGTATCTGTATTGAGCCATTGCAAATAAGCAAGTAACCATCACAAACCAGGGTTTGAAACTTGAACTATAAAGCCTTATTGCAAATATCTATAAAAATACTGTATAGACCTTTCTGTATATTAACACAGACAATTGCATGCTTTACTAACATATTAACTTTTCTGGGTTTCTTTGTAGCAAAGATTACTAAACTCACGTTTTTGAACCAGATCCCTTTTAATTGTCATCAGAGTTAAATGATACTGTCTTATTTACTAACCAGAGATTAGAGAAAGATCCCTCTTGACTTGTATTTGTGACGGGCAATGTCAGATAATGCTTGAAAGCAATGTCTACATTTGGGAAGATGTCGTCTTGTTTGATAAAAAAGAAATGATCTAGGGAAGTTTTTGCTAACTCGACGGGACTAATTTTTGTGGCAAACAATGTGACTTGAGCTGTGAGACAGCAGAGCTAACCACTGCACCGCCACACCTCAAACATCAAAAAACACAGCTGGAACAATAACCACAAACAAACTGGAACAAATGCCCACAACTAGAAGTTAGTGAGTTGTGACAGATGGCCGGGCCCTTGCCTGGTCGGGATGCCCTTCTGAGGAGAGGACCTGGGGAGAAGACATGTCAACCGCAGTACCTCCCCCGGAACACAAGAGGGCGCCTGAAGAGCTCTAGAGCCTTGGTCTACAGCACTTCTGCCACCCCCCGGAAGTGAAGCCAGAAGAGGAGCCGGATTCCCATGCAGCACTTCTGCCACACCTGGAAGTGCTGCCGGAAGTTGATCCAGGAGCAGTATAAAAGAGGCCGCCTCACTCCATTCAGGAGCCAGAGTCGGGAGGCAGAGGACTGAGCTGGAGGGAGAGGAGTGAAGGAAAGAGAGATGAGTGAGAGAAAAGAAAAGGACTGTAAGCATTATTGTGGTGCTTTGTGCACTGTGTGTGCTATGCAGGAGAAGCAGGAAAATAAACGTGTGTGTCCTGTGTCTGTCTGTGATCCAGGCTTATCTCCCACAGAGTATATCATTTTAAAGTTAAGAGACACAGATCCACAAAAAGTGTTGGGAAACCAGTGCCCACCCCCCTGTTTAATTTGTAGGTTGTTTAGTGAAAAGGTGGCCTAAAGAAACAGCATATGAGAGTACTACCATAGCAAAACAAAGATGTGATGTGATTCGACATATCTGTCTGATAGAATATCATTATTGGTAATAAGTAGCTGGAGATGGATGGAGTGGCATGTGGCTTCACAGCTTCACAGCTGCAAGGAACTGGGCTTGTCACTGTGTTTGTGGTGTCTGTAGGTTATCATTGCGCATCCTAAAGCCTTTGCATGTTGGGCTGATAGCACACTTTAAACTGGCCTGATAAGCGAGAGTGTGTGTGTAAGTGCTAAGTGATGGACTGCTGCCATTTTCAGAGTTGGTTCCCGCATTGTGTCAAATACCTGCAGGATAGACTTGATTAAATTAATAGAGGGAAAATTTACAAAAAAATATGTACTCTAAACTTGATTCATGCTTTTTCTTCTATGTAAAGTAAAATTGTCCTTTGTGGACTAGGACATCTAGCTGCTTGTGTTCTGCAGAGTGGTATAGTCCATTGCCTAATTAAATTGCCTTACTTTGCAAAATAGCAAATGAAGCTCTAACTTAAAAGCAGTCAACAATATCACTGATAATAAGAACGAGCATATGCCTGGGGCAGTGCTGAAGAAATTAGAAAATACATCAGCGTACAAGGTAGCACATTTGTACATACATCTCCTGGGACTTCTGTTCCTCTCCACTTGCATAGCGACGTTTAACTAAATACTGTATGTTACTAGTGGCAAATCTGTAGGACTGTGTAGAGACTAAATAAATTAATCAGCTTTTATTTTATCCTCAGCCTTTCACAGAGGACACAATCGCAAAGGACTTCACAAAGTGAACAAAAGTAAAAGTCAAATGCAGCAAAAGATCATTGATTGAGCCTGCTTTTATCTACTTCAAGCTGGCTGTGTTTATCCTGTCATGTAAATTGCAAGTTAAAAAAAACAACTTTTAAGAGCCTAAAGAAGTAAGAATGATCTAAGATACATGGAGTAGATGCACAGTAGGAGAAAGAGAAGAGTCATTTATATAACAAGTTTTTATACTTCAAAATCAGGTCAAATCACAATTTTTTTGTCACATACAAATGTTATACGCAGTACAAAATGTAGTGAAATGCTTAGTTGCTCTCCTACAACTGTGCCTTGAAACCAATAAAAAGCAACAATAACAATGCATAACAATACATTTATTTAATTGTTAATAGAATTATATATATGATAATAATAATCATAAATAATAATATAATAATAATGGTCATAACTAAACAGATGGCTTAACTTAAATAAATTAATGTTAGATACCATATATACTCACGGAATAGTTCTCCCGCGGATAAGTCTGGACTTGATTTTATCATATAATTTCTGTTATTTAATAATGTCGGTCGTATAAGTCGAATGCGGAAAACTCACGCTATTGGTCCAAGAGATTATGATATGCTAATACCCACCTGAGAGAGTAACCATGGAGTGCCTGGCCTTTTTTTCTATGTGGGTGTGGCAATGCACTGTATCAACGCGTTTTCCTAACCCCTCTATCTCTCTATTGTGCCTACGTGACCACACGGTAATACCCGAACTATTCCGAAGCAACACTTGCACTGATTTGTGTTTTTTTGTATCTCACACCCTCATACACCTTTATCGTAAGAGCATCCCTTATCTACGATGGAGTGTTAGATCAGAAGAAAATACTGTATGAAGCTGGTTTTAGATTAAACGTCGTTGAAGTAGTGAAAGAAATTGGTAATTGCGCTGCTGCAGCAAAATTAGATGCATCTGAGAAAGTGATGCGAGATTGGAGGAGGCAAGATATAAAAAAAGAAAAAATGTAAGTGTCGCATTTTTGAACGGGCGTATAAGTCAGGGTCTGATTTTATGATCGATATTTTGGGTTTCAAGACCCGATTTATACGTGAGTATATATGGTAGTTATAAATAGGGCATCATGTATTTCTAGATACTTTCCTTATTCAAGATGTGTATGGACTATGTAGAAAAAGCTCTTCCTCTGTCTCAATGAACTGAAATGAACCTTCTCATGCATTTCATAGTTATAATGTCTAACTTTAAAGCTGATTGGTAGGAATTGCCAATTTGATGCAGTTCTCTGAACAACATAAACCTGGCGATATAGGATCCACTATATTCTCAAAGCAGGATGCGAGTCCAGGGTATCTTCAACACACAAAATATAGGGTGAACAACCAACCTAACAGCATGTATTGCAGTTTGCTTTCATGTATTTGCACAGACAGTTGGCATGTATATGCCATGTCTAACTCTACCGGGACATGGGTCCATCGTTTTGTTGTCAATAACTGTTACTTCTGACTCTGGATTGCCCAAATTCCACTGCTTAAACTATTAAACCTATTTTTTTTTCTATGCTATAACCTTCTGAATGTCCCAAATACCCTTCATCTCCTGATAATCCCCACATTGTGACACTTCCAGACTGTTGTCTGATAACAACCCCAGCAGGTCTATTTTGTGACCTTTTAAAATGAGACCCTTTGAGTGCCTGTTTCTCCACACTGCCTTCAAGTCGTCTTGTCCTAACACTTGCCGGTGTTTCAGATTGCTGCAGAGCTTTGTCGGTGCTCTTTGCTCTGTGCCGAGTGCAAAGGGTGAGTGACCACTTTCCCCATGATTTAATCAGTATATGATTTTCAAGTAAGGAGCTGCCTGCGGCACACTGTCCCCTGCTGTGATTAGTTTTGTGTGGCTCACTGCTACTGCATTGCACAAGAGTGACGCTGGAGGTGCTTTTCTGTTCATTCCTGTTCTCACTTGGTCAATCCTGCCTGACACAGTGTTGCAATAAACCTTCACAAACAGCTCCATACTTTCTATATCTGCATTCCTTAGGGGGCACAGCAATACAGTTAGATCATAAGAAACTAAACTTAATCCACCAATTCAGTTATCTCACTTTAAGCAGAGATTGTTACCATCTTGTGAGACTTTTGGATGGGTAAGTGGAAACAGCAGACTTTCAGCTTCGTGTATGGTTTGAAATGGCAGTAGTGGTGGGTTTTTATAGGATTACTTTTAGCTAATTCATATGCCCTTAAGCCAGACCTACAGTACATTTTCATGCAATATGCATTATCTGCTCGCTAGATGGACTCTACTCTATTCAGAATGATGTATTGTTCCCATCCACAATGGTTTTAATGTGAAAATGAAGCCAAAGCTAAACATTTTTCTGTCATGCACCTCAAAGAACGTAATATAGCCTGTTGGCTGGTGCTCTATCCAGAGTGGGTTCCTGCCTTGCACCTGATGCTGCTTGGATTGGCTGCAGTGCCTCTAAGCTTGAAATGGATGAAATGGGTTGGCACAGTGATTGGTGCTGTTATCTCTGCACCACACTTTAACGTAAACTGTTATAATGTTGATGATGTACACAGATCCCGCATGTCGCACAAGTGGAGACCCTACAGAATGCTTCATTTTTTGTCTGTGTGCTCTGCAAAGAATTTACCTGCCCCTGACGCACTCTACACATGTCACTGTTAGATTTTTCACACTTGCAGGCTTCATCTGTGGACAAAACCTGTTTGATCAACAGCTTTAGCATGTTATAGGTAACCAATCAAATTCAGTTTTTCTGAATGTACACCAAGATTTCAAAAAAAGTACAGCTGGAGATTATGTAGCCATTAAAAAATAATGAGCTTCTTATTCCCTGTCGGTGGCACAAAGAGCGATGCTCCATGTTGAGGCCTGTGGCTGTTTATGAATAGCCCATTTTAATCTGATTCAAGAGGCTAAATAGATGCCTGGCAAAGAAACTGTCTCTTTAGCCTTGATCCAAAAAGAATTATTTGTAAGGCCCAAGAGGTCTTGAGAATGTGCTTAGCTGGCTCCATCAGGGTACAAGTACCTTTTAGTGGATATTGACGAGCTTGTAGACCAATAGTAGACACTGCTTGGTAGCCCACTGCCTCTCTTTTAAGTCTCAATGAGTGTTTTGCCACCCTGCTCACTACAGAGGAAAGTAATACTTGCTTAATGGCAGGTGGAAAAATACTTCTCTGGATCTAGCTGAGATGCACTATGGGTAGTATGGGTAAGTGAAAGACATTATATATAGCTCTTTTTCCAATGGGATTGTTGCCACTTTGAGCAAAGTGTTGCAAACTAACACTGTAACTGTTTACAAGACAAGGTTCTCTTATATGCTTCTTTCTGCTCTGCCAGAATATGATGACTTCCATAATGATTAGGACAAATAAATATTTTTCTTCATTTACTTCTCTGCTCTACAGTTTAAATTTTCATATCAAACAATTCAGACATCACTAAAGTGCACATTGCAGAATTTAATTTAATTCACATTTTCACATTTTGGTCACAAACAACATCACTTTTTTTACATGGTCCCCCATTTCAGGGCACCATAATGTTTTATGACAAAGCAATGGTATGGCTATTAAAGCAGTCATATTTAGTACTTTGTGGCATAATCTTTGCATTCAATGACTGCTTGAAGTCTGTGATTCATAGATATCACCAGGTGCTGAGTGTCTTCTCTGGTGTTGCTCTGTCAAGCGCATAATGCGGCCATCTTCAGCTCCTGCTTGTTTTCTCTTCATCATATGGAAGGCATGCTTGATTTGATTTTGATCAAGTGACTGGCTTGGCTATTCAAGAATTTTCAAATTTTTAGCTTTGAAAAAATTTGGTATCAGCTTAGCAGTAAGTTTGGGATCATTTTATTGTCGGATGAAGTACTATCCAATGACTTTGGAGGCATTTACTGGCACTTAAGATGTTTCTATACACCTCAGAATTCATCATTATGTTACACCATTAATGAAGATAGGTGTGCCAGTACCTGTGGCAGCCATACATGCCCAAGCCATAACAACCCCACCACCCCACTTAACAGAAGAGGTGGTCTGCTTTGAATCTTGGCCAGTTCCTTTTTTGTCTCTTGCCATCACTCTGACACAGGTTCATCTTTGTCTCATCTGTCCACAAGACCTTTTTCCAGAATTCTGCAGGCTCTTTTAGGTACTTTTTCACAAACTGTAATGTGGCCATCCTGTTTTTGTGGCTAACTAGTGGTTTGCATCTTGCAGTGTGGCCTCTGTATTTCTGCTCATGAAGTTTTCTGTGGATAGTCGTCTCTGACACATACAAATCTGCCTCCTGTAGGCTGTTTCTGATCTGTCAGCCAGGTGTTTGGGGCTTTTTCTTTACCATAGTGAGGATTCTTCTCTCATCATTAATGGAGGTCTTCTTTGGTGTACCAGTCCCTTTGCAATTACTGAGCTCACCAGTGAGTTATTTCTTCTTAATGATATTCCAGACTGTTGATTTAGGTAATCCTGAAGTTTCACCGATGTCTATAATAGAATCTTTGACTTTCATTGGCATAGCTCTTGTCCTCATGTTGAACAATGACAACTACAGACTCCAAAGGGTAGAAGCAAGCCGAGGTATCTTATGACTAATAAAGTAAAGAAACACACCTGAGGAATCACAAACACCCGTGACCCCAACTGTTCCAAACATTATGGTGCCCTGAAATGGTAGGACTGTGTAGAAAAAGTGTTTCTGCATACAAAACGTAGGCAGATACCCTTAAATTACAGTCTATAATGTACACTTTAAACCCATCTGAATTGTTTGATTTTGTTTGTCCAAAACATTATCCATCCATCCATTTCCCAACCCGCTGAATCCGAACACAGGGTCACGGGGGTCAGCTGGAGCCAATCCCAGCCAACACAGGGCACAAGGCAAGAACCAAATCCGGGCAGGGTGCCAACCCACCGCAGCCAAAACATTATGCTTTGCAGTAAACATAATATGATGAAAAGAATCAGTTGTAATTTTACACTGAATCATTATTTTCTGGTCATGATCACAGAGTGTTTAAAAAGCTTGACATTACATGACATAACATTCTTAAACTTGCTTGATCCAATTCAGGTCAGAGTTACAAAAGAGGCTAGTGCTAGTCTCTCACAGCTCCACGAGTCTGCTGAAATCCCATAGCCCACAATGTGTGTATTCAATTGATTGGCGAGTTCACATTGGCTCTGTATGTGTGGGTGTGTCCATGTTAAATGCTGATGATTAAGACATTTTGAAATGGAGCAACAGTGGGGAGTGTAGCCCATGTTTTGTTTTTTTTCTGTGGTGCTTACTCAAGTTAAATTTGGCTGACATATGGAGCTAAAAAGTAAGTCAAAGAGTGGCAGTTTATATAATAATTCATTAGGAGCTACACCTAAAAAAGCTACAAACCTTTAAAAAATATAATGAAAATATTACTTAAGTACAATGGCTTTTAAGATCTCTGTACATGAGCATTTGTCTTATGATCCTCTATAAAGCTGAATTTTTTTGGTTACGGTGACCAAGTCTGGAACGATTTTTAAACTGACACCGGATCATCTTCACAGTCCTCCCTGAAGCCTGCACAATGAAGCATTGTTGGAAGTGTGGGGATTCGCTGGATGTTTGAAGCGGGGATTGATGTTGGCAATCACAGTTTCAGTCATCCACACAGCTCTATGAAGTGTTGCACACTTGACTTTTTGCCTTATCTTAATTGTCATGGCCTCAAATAAAGATAATAAAAGAGCTAGAAAAGCCCCAGGAAGACTGAAAGGCCAGAGTGAAACCTGAATTGATAAAGCATAGGTAAACCACCTTATTGAATAGTACTTAATAAAGTGGAAATGTGTTCTTAGAGTTTGTCTTGATAACTAATATTGTTAAACTATTTGTGTTAATTTCCATGTATTTTGGTGTTATTATAGCAACATATAGGGTCATTGAACACTGACGTTTTAACCATTTAAATGAAAATTCATTTTACAAAGGATTTTAAGGAATGGATTAGCTTTCTGCAGAAGTGTGTCAAGAAACGCTACTGGAGCTCCTTTATACCAACAGCAATATGTCTGCATAATGCCTCACTGGGACTGTAAGAGCCAAGTCAGAAGTTTTCTTTCTATTTAATGTTCTTCATTTTTACTCATTCTGGTGCTGTGTATGCATTCAAACCATTGTGTTAGTGTTTATATATTTATTTATCTAGTTATCTGTTTATTTAAAGAGCTTCTGAAAAAAGTCAGATTTCCCCCAGGGCCAAGTAAGGTTCGCCCTATCTATCTGTTCATCTACTAAATTTCAATTAAAAGTGTTGATTATAAATAACTTTGTGTTATATGTTGTATGTCCCAATGTCCAAAAAGATTAAAGACTGTTACAATTTTTGCGCTTTAAAAGTTTATTGCTGCAAAGATACATTTTTTTTGATTATACTGAATGAAGTATCTTTTATTATTTCCCTTCTGAGATGTGTATGTATTAAAGTCAATTTTTGTTTTCCTTTCCCTGGATAACTAGGAATGTGGCTCTGGAAGTTACTAGGGTTGGGTGTTGGTTGATGATATCCATCGCCAATTGGCTAGAAACATCATCGATGTAATAAAAATCGTCAACTGCCTCCAAACACCAAACTGCAGCTGCCACTTTTTTTATCTTGCATGCCTTGCAAGAAAGCTGTCAGGCACTCGCATTTGCAGCAGGAGATATGTGAGATTCCCGTGCTTAGCTAATTTAAGAAGAGTGCACTGTAGCTGAGGGATGGCAGCCTGATCAGTACATTACACACAAAGTTTCAGTGAGAAGAGGTATACAGTAAACTCCGGATAACTCGATAGTCTCAGTGCTCAAATTAATTATCGAATGAACTGGATCAGTGTTTCCCAAACTCGGTCCTGGGGACCCCCTGTGGGTGCAGGTTTTTGTTCCAACCGGATTCCTAATCAGTGACAACACCTGATAGCACTGAGCTCGTTTAATTAGCTGTTTTCTTTTTTCTTTTATTCAACATTCAGAAAAGCACAGCAGCATGATTTTTACATCTATAAGACATTTAGAAATATTTCTGCTTTTGCTATAGATTTAAATGCTTTATACTTTGTCCTTTCTCTGTGCAGTTTTTCCCCCTTTGTTGTATCTTAATAATGACAACCAGCAGAGCAGACACCCAGGCAAACAACACACTGAATAATCAAAGGCTACAACTACTTAAGAGTCAAACCCACTAATTAGTAAATAATGGATTAATTAAACAATTAGAACACCATGAAAAGTAGAATGAAAATCAAGATGAAAATACTGTTAAAAAGAAAAAAAATACATTATTCCTATATAACTGCTTGGTACATTTAAAAATTTTTTTTTTAGCAAACTTAGTTTTCTACTTTCTATATTGTTCCCTAAACCCAGAACTTGGGAAATAACATACCACTTAATTAGCCCAGGAGTCCAATTAAAAAAAGAAGCTGGTTGGAACAAAAACCTGCAGCCACAGGGGGTCCCCAGGACCGAGTTTGGGAAACACTGAACTGGATTATCAATATAGCCAGATACGACTTTTTAAGAAATTTTTTACCCTACACGCTTTGCACAGCACCCCAAGGCTTTTATTAAACTTCTCTCACTACTGAAGTCATGTTATTTGACATTTTCACCAATGAGAAACGATCTGAAAAAGCATGTTCATGAAGCTGAATGGCTGAGAGCAAAAAATCAAATAACACCCACGCAACTGGCACATCCTCATGTCACAAATTTACAACACATCAAACTCTTCTTTGTTTCTCCCAATAATACTGCATGTACACAACCTATGGATTGCAGCATCATTAAGAACATCAAGCACTTTTACCGAAGAAGGCTGGCACTAAAGTGGCTGACGGATCATGGTGAAAACATTGACTTTTCTTCCAATCTGCTGGATGCTGTGAAGCTTCTCTGGGAATCATGGGAGGCAGTGAAGGAAAGCACAATCGTGAACTACTTCCATGCAGCTGGATACTTCCACAAAGAATCAAGTTGCGCAGAAACTCCTTCCGAGATGACGGACAACTTCCACAACATCTTTTCGCTGAGTTCAGGATCTCTTCATTGTCCCCCCAGATGCAACGCAAAATCACATGGAAATGGCTCTAGACCTTCTAGCATTTGTTGAGGATTCCTCGGGTGCAAAAGTAAAGCAGACATTTATCAATTTATTAATAAATAAATGCAATATGTATTCGGGCAGTAGAATATTGAGTTGAGCCTTTCCTTTGGTGGATACCTAAATTTTATCGAATTAAGTGGATTATCGAGTTATCCGATATCAAGTAAAATGACTACATTTTAACGTGCCACTCAGAATATTTAGTCGGGGTTGTGGCATTTTATCTAGTTAATGAGATTATCGAGTTAAGTGGTATCGAGTTATCCAGATTTGACTGTATTTGACTCAGTGTGCTCACAGTTTCTCACTCTTTACATCACTCATTTAGTTAAATCACTATCCTTTAAATGATCACTTACTGTGGCCACACAAGTTGGAATTCTTTTGTGATATTTAGCAGGTTTGCCCAATTCTAAAGTGTCACCTGAAGCTACTCATTTGTGCAATGGAATTTCAGCTCATACTGTGGGGTACTGTGGTATTTTTCATTCACAAACCTAACCCGCTATCCTGGACAGGGTCACGGAGCAGCTGGAGTCTATCCTTGTGATGTTATACATAATCTATGAAATGAGACTCAGGTGCCGGACAAGGAAAATGGCAGCATAGTGGTGCTAATTTTGACTTGAAGGAAGTGCTTGAAGGGGACCTACAATCAATCAAATGTTAGTGAATTGCAGTGGTCATAGATTCAAGAGGACCCCCTCCGTTCAATATTGTATATGAATATATATGCACTCTGACTTCCATGGGGGATTCCCTTCTCCTCTGAATAAACAGAGTACTACTGTCAGTCATTTGTTTTCTTCTTCAAGTACTGCTTGTGGGAAGATGGGAATGTAATTGTACTGTGTACATGAGATAATAAATGTGAAATTACTCTATACTGTATATCAAATCAGTGCCTAACATTTTTTTAAAATCCAGTGCTACAGTCCTCCTGCATGCAAATCGTACATCGGCATTATTCGCATGCATGGTAAAAAATGGCAAAATATGAGCAATATCTAAGCCAAGAGGAAATACAATGAAGTATGATTTTTTTTTCTGTAACGTATGCTGCGTAATTTTTTTTTTTTTCAGAAGATAGTAGAAAGAGAACAGCTGAGGATGCCATATTTAAGTGAGTAAAAGTAATTAGTAACTTCTAGCTTCCTGTTAATTCAAATCCACTTCCAGATCTAATTTTAGAGCTTTGTATCAATAAGGCATCATGGTTTGTAGCAATTTTCAAATTAACTTAGAATGAATCCCCTTTGAATCATCATAATAACATTACTGAATACTGCTACGTGTGCTGAGTTGCCGCAACCAGTGAAACAACAAAACGACTTCATCCTAAGATAAAATACTAGGTCACGTTTCCGGCACCAGCCCCCAATTGTCCAGTTTAGTCGCTTTCTGTGGTTCATGGGGAGAACAGCTAATTATTAATAATTCACAAGCATCTTTCCGCCTTTATATAATGATGATATTGTTGATGTTTTGAAATGACAATGTGATGATGTGAAGTTTTAAGACAACGCACAACTCTAGAGAGTTTGCAACATTATGTCAAAAATGCAATCATATAGAAGCTCTTGTCAAAGAATTAGCATAATTTGAGATTGTGGATACACTCAAGAGTGTTGTTTCATAAATTCTGGTCCTCAAAAATATCGCAGTCTCATTTGACTCATTTGATTTTTGCTTAGTGTTTTAGATTTGGCTACAGTTATTTTGACTTCTTGGTAACAAGCTTATTCTGGTGTTTAGACTTATGATCCATCTCCCACTGCTGGTCTGGTTAAAATTCTAAGCCTCAGTTTTCACTGGTAGAAGAAAGGCTGTGGTATCCTAAATAATAAATCAATAATTATTTGCACCCATTAAAGTTTTTATATACAGTAAAACCTCGATTATCTGTTGGGTCGGGACCGAACCTGTGACGGATAAGAGAAAAGATGGATAACAGAACAGCTACTTTAAAAATGATATACAGTAGATTAGTTTAGAGAATAGTCATATTTATTTACAAAACAAAATATAATATCCATCCATCCATCCATTTTCCAACCCGCTGAATCCGAACACAGGGTCACGGGGGTCTGCTGGAGCCAATCCCAGCCAACACAGGGCACAAGGCAGGAAACAATCCTGGGCAGGGTGCCAACCCACCGCAGGACACACACAAACACACCCACACACCAAGCACACACTAGGGCCAATTTAGAATAGCCAATCCACCTAACCTGCATGTCTTTGGACTGTAGGAGGAAACCGGAGCGCCCGGAGGAAACCCACTCAGACACGGGGCGAACATGCAAACTCCACGCAGGGAGGACTCGGGAAGCGAACCCAGGTCCCCGGGTCTCCCAACTGCAAGGCAGCAGCGCTACCCACTGCGCCACCGTGCCGCCCAAAATATAATATAGTATTGAAAAAATTAATTAATTCATATAATATTGTAACAACCAGTGTAATAAGGAAACATAACTCAGAGGTACTGCGGTTTTCTACATTTTACTTGGAGTCTTCATTCCGTAAAAAACGGTGCCCTGTCTTATACGCCATTATCTGGGCTATGGAGCACACTTCCAAAACAATAAAATAAAGCTTTCCCTACCAATCAGTTTATCTCCTGCCACTCACAATTCTCTTTTCTCTCTATCGTGAATACTCCTGTTTATTGTCTCCTGACTCTCTGCTCAAAACTTCCTTCTGCCGCACCTTCCTTTTTCTCATGTCCTAACAGACGTGTCCACCCCCTACAGAACAGAAGCCCTTCACCCAGTCCCATTACTTACACAGCATTCATTTCACACTTTCTGCTTCACAACAGCACATCACAACCTGCCTGCACATCACAATATTTTAAAAAACATAACAATGTATAGTAGATTAATTATAGTAAAAGAGAAAAGCTATTAAAACTGAAGGTACATAACTGACACTGTGATTTCAAAATGCGGCCTGACACGTGGTGCTTTGGAAGAACACTATGCGCTAGCAGAAGGGAGAGTTGTTCCAATGTGCGGAGTTCACAGTGTACCGGATGGCAGTAGTAGTGCAGTAATAGGTAGGCGCTGGTGTGCACTTTTTTTTTTGGCCCTGATGGTTAACAGAGACTGATGGTTAATCGAGTGATGGATAACTGAGGTTTTACTGTATACATCTTCTTATATAATATGCTACTGTGGCTGTTCGTTTGTCTGTTCAGGATTTTAAATCACCTGTAGCTCGCAAACTGTTTGACCTATTGACCTGAAATTTGGTACACATATACTACATGATGTCTACTATCCACAGTATAATTGACCTTCAAGGTCAAAGGTCAAACCAGGAAGGTCAAGATCAAAAATCAAATAACCTGTAGGCTGAAATTTGGTACACATATACTACGCTGAAACTCTGCACTACAGCTTTATATTAAAAGCGAAGAGGTTTGGAATTATTACTCTTTTTATTTTTATTTTATTTTATTGTAGAATCAACTCTCAGCAGTGGGAAGCAGGGCGGCTGTGTGGCGCATGCGTATGGGCGCCATTCTCATCCTTACCACCTTCGCCATCACTTCCCCTACCTCTTCATATCTTAAATCATTCTTGAGGCAGATTGAAGACTTAAGTGCTAGTTTAAGTGAAAAATTAAGGAAACGTACTAAGTAGTTGCAACACAAAAACTGACTTAATCAGTTTTAATGCGAAAAGATGCAGACGAATGAAGAGAAGAAGTGAGCTGCTAGGTTGGAGAAAAGAAGAGTGGCCCAGGAAGCAGCAAACCCATCAACCTCTGAGCAAATGAATGCTAAATGTACAGAGAAAGAGTATGAAAACTATGAAGAGTGCACTCAGTATTTATGACAGGCTGACACAGAGCGAAAGAGAATCGCAAGAGCAAATGAGACTGAGGAAGAGGCTAATCGACATCAGCAATCAGTGGTCAAACATGTCAGAATTGCAAAAGCAAATGAGACAGAACAAAACGCCATCCAGCGATCACAAAGAGACGCTGATTGTGTGAGAACGCTCTCAGTCAAGTTACTGGTGACTGACACCAGACACAAGTTCAAAGCACAACACACGTTTATTATCAATGGGAAGTGCTTTTCCCTCGCTCCCCACAGCAGCACAGTACAAAGCACGAATAAACACAGTGACTTCTTTTCGTTTCCTTCTTTCTCTCTCTCTCTTTTTCTCTTCTTCACCTCCACTCCTCCTCTGGCAAGCTTCGTCTTTCTCCTTCCCAACTCTGACTCCCAGAGTAGTGTCAGCTGGCTCCTTTTATAGAGCACGCGGAAGTGCTCCAGTTGTCCCGTGATCTCCTTTCAGCAACACTTGCGGATGTGGTGGGATTACTGCCATGAAGGGCTCTGCTGTTTCCACAGCTCTTCCTGGCGGCATCCACAAAACCCAACAGAGCTGCAGTGAACTCCAGCTCCCAGCATGCTCTGCAGGGCTCTGTGGAGCAACAGCGACCTGGGGGGTTGCTCTCTAGCGTCTTGGGGGAGGTAATACCCTTCCACCATAAATGCATCCTGGCCGGGGCAAGGGCCCTGGCCATATGTGACAATAATGTTGAGTTACTCACATTTTAAGGTGTAAAAGATTGCAAGTTCTTGTCATTTCAAACACTGGGACACACTTTTTTAAAACATTTCTTTTAAAAAGCCAACTGAATTATTTGTAAACGTCATTAAATATGATGAAAAACTGGATATCTGTTTTAATAGCCATTTATACTATGGCCTTCCAAATTTAGGACATTGGTATATATAAAATCACAAAATTATTTTCAATTATCTGGTTGGCTTAATGCTTAATATATGTTAGTATGTGGAAATGATTCATGCTCATGTAGGCTCATGAAAGATGAGTAGTTGTAGCTGCTAATATAAAATTTTGTAAACAGATCTTGCCATTCTTTGACTTTGATTATTGAATAATTGCAGACTGGTCTTGTATATAATTGTCATGGCTTATAAGTAGTGTTGCTGTTGGTAGCTGACATATTCTCATTTTTGGGACCGATGCTTTGGTCAATACAAGTCCACTAACACTATCATATAGGAGCAGACGATGGGTGAGGCTCTCGGCATGTTGCCTGTGGTCAATCTCTCTCTTTCCCATGTCATAAATGCATTAGTGTGAGAAGGTGAACCAGGACCGGTGTGGAGCACTAACTCATTATAAGTCACAATACTGGGGCAGCTTTGAGTTCCAAAAAAAAACCAAAACATACACGTCTTTAGGATGTCTTAGAAAAACACAGAGAACCGTGAGAAGACTCCTACAAGCCTGATGATGACCAGGGTGGGATATGAACTGTATTTCCTGAAGCTGTAATGCACCACGAGAAATGAAACAATGAATGTATTTAAATAGAATCAAAGAGTGTCACTCATCCTTCTCAAGATGTCACCTAACTTGCAGTTAACAGAATCTAGTTCCAATTTTCTATTTGGGCGTTTAAATCTTTTTGCTTTTACCTTTTCAGTTCAGCTTTTCTCTTATTCCTTAAATCTAGAACTTTGTTCCGGTCTCTTGCTGTAGTATAATTGTAGTTTTGTTTTATCAGTGCTGGGGTTACATGGTGTGTTGTAATATGGTGTCACTTCTTTACAGGCCTGCAGTGAGTGGCATACTGAGTTACCTGGCTTTTCCTCATAAATACAATTTCTGAATGTTTGTTTATCTGTCTTGATAGTTCCCTCAAGAATTAAACAAACAGTAAACATTGTGGTGTGTGGCCGGCTAAATATTCCAGCCCTCACCCCCAGGCCGCCAGATGGAGCTCTCCCAACAGCGTGGACGTTCCCCGAATTCCAGCAGGGCCTCATGGACTTTGTAGTTTATATGCACAGCCCTGCTGGATACCTTGGGGACCACCAGGAGTCGCTGTGGGGAGACTGCCGGACTCTTACTTGCCCTATAACCCGGAGGTGCGTCATGATCATGTGACAAGAGGAAACGACGTGCTTCCGGGTTGAAGAAAGGAGTTTTTTATCTGACCCGGAAGTGTTCATGATCACATGGACAGAAGGGAGAAACACGTCCGGGTCAAGGGGTATAAAGGACTCATGGGTACGCCCAGACATTGAGCTGAGCTGGGTGGAAGGAGGGCAACGCGTCTGGGAGTGGAGGATTGTGTATTGTTATTTGATTATTGATTTATATTACTGAGTATTGTGGAGACGAGGGTGCTTTGTGCACAATTATTATTATTTCTAATTATAAACCATTAGTTGGACTTTTACCTGGTGTCTGACGTCTGCCTAGAGGGTTCAAGGGGTCACGGAGACCTGTAATCTATCACAACATGTAATTCAATAATGAATATCACTGTAAGGTGCTTTATACAGTATATATAATATAGCAATTTTGATATGCCTGTGGGATTTATGCTCATGCATCATTCTCCTCCTTTGGAGGATGGATCAGTGCAATTCAGTGGAAGTTCATGGTGATTAATATTAAAAGGACACAATATTTACATGTATTACCGTATTTTTCGCACCATAAGACGCACTTTTTTTTTTCCCCAAAAGAAGGTTGGAAATGTCAGTGCGTCTTATGGAGCAAATATTGCGTCACAGACCATGATGTGTATTACCTGATAAAAGTCGACATCCAGGGGTAGAGGGCGACAAAACTCACTGTTACGTTACAGGCATTCCCTCTGTGCTTGGAGGAATGTTAGACTCATTGACTCGGCATCTAATCCTTGCGTGTGTGTGAGTTGTGAAATGTAAGCAAATGTAAACAAAGGCAAGATGGCATCGACATCTCACGAGGGAGCGAAGTGAGTGCAGAAAACAAAATACTCAGCAGACGATGTTTTGCGCATTATCACTGAGTCGGACTCTGATTTTTCAGAATCTGATTTTGTTGAGAGTGATCAGGAGATTGAATAAGAGAGTGAGGAACTGGCATCAGCTGATCGGGACACCAGCCGATGCCGCCCCAGCTGAGTGCATTCGTGCAGCCGATGCACCTATGGCAAGGTTCATGTGGGAGGAAAACCTAGACATTGATCCGTGGGAGCCAAACTGGCTACCGGACTTCACAAGACAGTATGGCTTGCTGTTGGACTCGACAGATTACCAGCCGCTGGACTACTTCAGGCTGTTCTTTCCTGAAGCTGCCTTTCAGCTACTGTCAGACAAGACAAACAGCAAGCAAAAAAAAATGCAGAGCAATTTTTTGAATCGAGGGCTGTGCTTGCACCGCATTCTCGTTTTTCAAACTGGAATCCCACAACAAAACACAAGATGAAGGGCTTTGTGGCATTACAAATATAGATGGGACTAGACTGGCGATATAACTTCAGGGAGCATTGGTCCAAACGTGCTTTGTCCCCTGGTGGCTTTGGACAGGTTATGCCGCGTGATGATAGGTACGTGCTCCTGCAAAGTGATTGTGAGCAACTGAGCTTCATAAATTCTGACACTAGCGATGAGGAGTTCTTGGAGTTTCCATAAAACTAGAAGAGTGCTTGAATCTTAAAGTCTCTCCTTATTTGTTAATGACAGTGATGATGTTTCTTAATACCACTGTTGGATTTACATGGTTGAAATATTATTCTGCTATATTTTATTAAACATATTAGTACACCATTTGGTTCAGAATATTTTTTTTCTTGTTTTCCTCCTCTAAACCTAGGTGCCTCTAATGGTCAGGTGCGTCTTATGGTGCAAAAAATACGGTAATTTACCGGTTGCTTTTATGCAAAATGACCTACATATTCAACTGTTTTATGGTTTATAAACTGGATACATGGAAATCTGAGGGGACGAATCCACAACTCTGTGTCTTAACTTTCCATGAAGTTGCTCCACAATTGATGTTCCAGGTCATTTGTGTCCACCGCTTGCTTATGCCCAACAATTAAGCTTCAGGCCTCTTGAACTCAATAGCTATCCCTCAGGTTCTGCAAGCCAGTTTATTTTTTAAATGGCAAAACTCTGTCATCTCTCACAGCAATGTCAAAGCCATTGACCTAACACTTTTCCAATATGTCAGCATTGTGACTGGGCCTAACGTTGTCTAACCAACATTTGGCATCAATGTTCTTTACCCTCGCTACTTATTGCAGGTGCCATTCTGTACATTTTCATAATTCCAATTACAAAAATAGTCATAGGTATTTCTGTAATAGAATAATAATTAATTAATGATTCATTTGTTTAACCCAGATGGCACTGATAAGACTGTGGGGCCCAGTTTTTCTTGTTTTCTTGAAAAGCTTAAAAGTACTTCTTTTTTCTGGTTACTTATGTTTAGAAGCATTCCTTGCTTTGCTGGTAAATTCTTTGAACATCAGGCTTCATGTTTTTTCAGCCATGAAGAAGGTCCCAGGTGCTTAACCTGTAGCTGAGTGTCTGACATCAAAAGTGGTCCAGTAAGCCTGCAGACCTTAATTCCTGACAAAAGCTCTTTTTGTCTCTACTCATATCAAAACACGTACGTCTCCCAGAGTGCCAGGACTAGGGAGCAGCACTGGTCATCACAAAGCAAGACAACTGTGCCGCTGATCTAAAAGTGTGACTTCTGTGCAGCCAGCCCCAGATATAACTGAATAATGTGTTTCATGTCAGCTGCTCTTATTGCTGCAGGAGGCTGAAATGTACCCCAGTAGAAAACTGAAGGATTTTACTTCAAGCCAGCTTGTCATACTAGACAAATACTGTCATAGTTTTGAGAATAAATACAGCAATAACATTCATCTGCCAGCTCCACCATTGACTTTCTGTGTTACCCTGAGAAGTGAATCAAAATGACACCTTTTATTGGCAAACCAAAAATATTCCAAGATGCAAGCTTTCCAGGCAACTCTGGCCCCTTCTTCATGGAAGATGTCAATGATTACATGACTATGATTACACCGATTACATCTTGCCTGAAGAAGGGGCCTGAATTGCCTCAAAAGCTTGCATGTTGGAATCTTTTTAGTTAGCCAATACAAAGTGTCATTTTGCTTGACTTCTCACTACATCCATAATGGCTAACACGGTACAAGACCCGTGTGTTACCCTGAGTAAGGCAATGCTCTAATTGTACTTAGTACTGAAAGAACTGTACAATGCACATGACTTTATTTAAAATGTGTGATAAATAAATCAATATAATTTAGAGATTTTACAGTCTAAATTAGGTGGAGAAATCCTAATGAGTTAGAAACAGACTGTGTTGAAGCTGGAGGGTCTTAATTTTGCACTGCTTCCAATGAGGGATGTAAGAAAATAATATCAGTGTCTCGCATTCTCTGCAGTAGGATACTCAGGAACAGGACCTACTCTGGCTCACATGTGTGGGATCACACAGTCATCTGTGAAGGGGGCAAGGAGACGAGGAATGTTACATGGGGTCACAAAAGGACAACTTGATGTTTTACAGTACATATTATTAAACAAATACAAATAAGAAGGAGACTTTCTCAGGTGGGCAAAAACCAGAATGGCGGTGGTATTCAAGTGTGGTCCTAGGAGACCACTAAAGCTGCAGATTTTTGTTCCAAACTGTTTCACAATTAGTGAGCCATTTTACCTCTGATTGATCTCACTGTTTAATTAGATGGTCAGTTTTTATTCGCTTATTCTTAATTTAGAAAAGAACAGTGTGTGAGATTTACATTGATAAGAAATCTAGAAATGTTCATATATTGCCATAGTTTTAAGTTCTTAACTCCCTTTTGTAGTTTTCCTTTTAATTCACCTTTTTCTATGGCGTTTGCTTTCTTGATTGTATTTTAATAATGGCAACCAACAACAAGCAGAGCAAACACCAGGGCTGCAGCTGCTTTAGTGCCAGACCCACTAACGTGGTCACTAGTAAATAATGGACTTAAGTTATCAGAACAGATAGAAGAACAATGAAGATCATAATGATGATTATGATAAAAATCTTAAAAAGCAGTGTAAAAAACTATATTATCTAAATGTAAAATACTGAATATAAAACTTTAATACATCCCATTAAAACTTACTACTGAAAGTCCTGGGGCCTCATGTATAACGCCGTGCGTAGAACTCACACTATAACATGGCGTAAGCACAAAAGCGGGATTGTGCGTACGCACAGAAAAATCCAGATGCAGGAATCTGTGCGCACGCATACTTTCACGTTCTTCCACTACATAAATCCCGATTTGCGTGAAAAGTAACGCACGTGCACGCGCCTTCTGTCCCGCCCCAACTCCTCCCAGAATTACGCCTCTTTGAATATGCAAATCAATATAAATAGCCTTCTGTGAAAAGACAATGGGAAAAGCACGGGGGAAAATATAAGAATTTCAGCGAATACCAAGTGGAGGCAAAGGAAAAACATGCTATTTGTTGGTTTAAACAGTGGTATAATCAACAAAAGAAAGTTGATCGAGTGACAGAGTGTCGGAAAAACTCGAAAGATCAAATTCACAAAGTCGCACAGTGCCCGAAATAAAAAAGAAATCACATATCAAAGTCGCTGTGAAAAGGCGAGTTGCAGCCCACTGTCTGAGTGTCATATGAAAGCGTATTAGGGTACAAACAAAAAACATAGGCACACAGTGGGAAAAAAGCACGAAATGTCAACTTTAATCTCGAAATTTCCACTTTAATCACGTAGTTTATTTTGCCATTAAAGTAGAACATCATAAACTTCATCTTAAAATCGTTTATTTTACTAGTTTCTCAAGTAGCATGTTAAATGCTTTTTTCTGTGTTTGATCTTCTATGTGCTCTATGTGTGTGAATCACTACGTGCTTCCGTTCTTTCTCTTTCTCCGACAGGACACAGAATGCATTACATTCGAGATATTACAGCTCTCTGAATAATTAAAATACTGAGATGTATACGTGATATCATTTTCATGATGATAGGAATGAAAGCATGTTATTAAACATGGGAACACGGTGGTGCAGTGATTGTTCATATCTCACGCAAGAGGCTTGCTGCGCCATGTGTGACCTTCGATGAAATAATTTATTACAGAAGTACTGTCTCTTTCAAACGTACTAACCTCCAATTCCTGTCCATACTTTTCTTTCTCCAATCGCCACACAATCAGCTCTGTAATAGACATTAAGCCATTTGTAAGCTTAGAACGCCGATTCTTCAAAACTTTTAAGGAACATTGAAATATCTTCGTAGTACATGTTTAATTATTCTATTCGTCTATCCTTCCAGTGTCGCGTCAGCACCAGCAAGAATACAGCGCAAGGCAGGAGCTATCCTTGAACTAGCTATACGCTGCGGCACCGTGTCCTCACATGTTTAATTATTAGCAATACAGATTATTTAAATGAAGTTAAAGTTTTATCTGTATACTATAAGCAACATATTTTGCTGCATTTCATCTTAAAAATGATATTGTCATCATACGCGCTTTATAAAGTAGCGCAGGTTGTGCAATATTATAACTGTAGTGCAAGTTTACAGTGAGGTGATTGAGTGCGTTTATAGTTCTTAGGATGAAACTGTTTCTGAAACGCGAGGTCCGTACAGGAAAGGGTTTGACGCTTTTTGCCGTGGTTGAGGTAGTGTATACTTGAAACTGTATACCGATAATTCTCTTTCCGATCATCTGCTGCTGTGATTCACACTCAGATACAGTGATATAAATACTCCGAGTGGTGCAGTGAGAGTAATATGGAAAAAGATGATCCGCAGTGGCAACCCTTAATGGGAACAGCAAAAAGAAGAACAAGATGCAGTGAGCGTAACAACGCTAAAGCAGTTCTGGTATTTGGAATACTATGGCTATTCCCTGGCCCATTATATTGCAGCAGGTTAATTACAATCAGATGCATTACACTAATAAACAATATGCAGTTAATTTCAGTGTATTTATAAAGCCGCGTCAGGAATGTGGAGCTAAGAAAGAAAGGATGAGCACACAGGAACAGTAGTTTGACCATTCTGTGGACCATTATATTGTTACAGGTTAATTACAATCAGATGCATTAAATTTATGAACGATATGCGGTTAATTTCAGTGTATTTGATAAAGCCGCCGCCGTGGATGTGGATCTAAGAAAGGGTAACCACACAGGAACAGTAGCACTGCTTTGACACTGGGTGCCGCCAGTCTGCAAAACCGGGCGGATAAATTGCGTACGCCAAGGAATGAGTTACCGTGGAAATGTGCGTGGCTTTACGCCAAGTTTAGGTTTTATACATCGCGATTTGAGCGTGGAAAGGTTCGTACGCAACATTTCTGTGCGTACGCACCGTTTATACATGAGGCCCCTGGTGTCAAGCCTTTCATCATACTTTGCTGACTGCCCGCATGTCATTATTATGGCACAATTCGAAAAATGCCAAACAGGAGTTAAGAACGTGCAGTTATCGATAGATAGATAGATAGATAGATAGATAGATAGATAGATAGATAGATAGATAGATAGATAGATAGATAGATAGATAGATAGATAGATAGATAGATAGATAGATAGATAGATAGATAGTGATGGCACCTGACTCCACCCCTTCCAGTTTCCCAGCTTTAAAAAGTGGGGTTGGCGGAAGGAGGCATTGCTCTGTGAGCAGAGCACGACAACAGATAGAGCTCCTGTGAAATCAACCAAACAACTGACAACGTGAAGTCCAGCAGGAACTATTTTGTAGCCTCTGTGTCATTGGGTATTTGTATTTTCGTTTATATTTAAAAGAACTAAACGGGGATGACCAGATCAGTGCCCCAACATTTCTTTGCTTGGTACTTTTACTTCCTCACTTGTCCACAATAGATAGATAGATAGATAGATAGATAGATAGATAGATAGATAGATAGATAGATAGATAGATAGATAGATAGATAGATAGATAGATAGATAGATAGATAGATAGATAGATAGATAGATAGATAGCTTTTACAGAAGCTCAGAAATATTTAAATAAGAATACCAATAAAAATAGAGAGAACTTCCATAAAGGCTGATGCCATGTAAATTTTTAACTAATATAAATCTCGCACTACTGCTGTTTTCTAAATTCAGAAGAAAAGAAGAAAAAAAGACCATCTAATTAAACCATTAAATCAGTTTGAGGTAAAACGACTCACTGACTATAAAACTGGTTGAAACAAAAACCCACAACCAACAGGGGTCCCCTGGACTGGGAATGGAAACCATTGATCTAAGGTAACAGATTCAGCCTGAAGGATTGTTACTTGGGGTCAAAAAGCAACACCTTGGTTTCTTATACTTTTAATAAAAAAAACACAAAAAAGCTATGGTAACCTTCTGTGCTCTCACAGCTTTTTTTGACAGACATATGGCGGTGAAGAGACATGATCGGGTTAAGATAAGCAGTTCTTGGTGTCTCACATTCTTAGCATAAGGGAGCAAAGTGGAAGATGGTTACTTACTTATGGTTACACTGGACACTACTGGATTGCATGGTTTCTCACCTCTTCAATTCCTAATGTCATTTGGACATTTTTTGTCTCTGGATTTCTTTGGTTGTACAAGATTGTAATATTTCAAAATGCTTTGATATTTAGGGCCATTCTCTGGCAGTGCTGCTCCCCACTGCATTTATAATATCCATCCATCCATCCATCCATCCATTTTCCAACCCTCTGAATCCGAACACAGGGTCACGGGGTCTGCTGGAGCCAATCCCAGCCAACACAGGGCACAAGGCAGGAACCAATCCCGGGCAGGGTGCCAACCATTTATAATATTTAATCTGAGAATTTATTTTTTTCTCAGATCTCAGTCAGCATGAAGGAATACTGAGGCCTGAAAATAAAAGTTATTTCAGGTCTTACACAATTGATCTTTCCCGGGGAGGCTATGTTGAGTTCATAATTAGGGAGTTTGTAATCCCACTGTATTGCAATACTTTACTAATGAATGACATGCTAGTACAGAAAGTCATGTGCAGTGTTTCATGGGGGGCAGCATGTGTTTCAAGTGGTTCATCCACCAGCTCAGAATTGCTTACAGTAAGCTGCACACCCCTTTGTGAATCTTTCCTTTAACCATATTGACTCTGAGTTCATTAATGAATAATAACAGGATATGTCATCTTGTCCTGTACAAATTTGAACATGTGGTGATACAAATAAAGATGATTATTATTAATCAAAAAGTCCGTGTACACTATGTTAGATGTCAGTCAAATGCTACTAAATCAGGAAAGTTACATTTACACTATAATCTTATGCACAACCACCTTCAACAGGATTGATGCCTTCAAATAGAAACTTTTGTAAATGTATTACTTATTACAACAACTAATAATTAAACAGAGCACTGGTGCCGGTCAAAAAAATTAAACTTGACCCACCCCATCTACAGAGTATCGTCAAACTAGATGTGACCCCCTAATGCTGAAGGCTGTCTCAACAAGAGCCCATTTAATTCAAGCTGAGGCCAGTCTAGCACCCATATTATCTACCTGTGCTATCCGCGCCTCGAGAACAAGACGGCGGCGGTGTATGCGTAAACAAAAGCGAGGTGTCCGCGGTGGGCTCAGCGTTAAAGCTAAAGCTAATCCATGCAGAACGCCACTACCATCGATCTTGGTGGCAAATATCCGCTCACTGGAGAATAAATTGGACTACATTCGGTTGGATTTAACATCGAAGCGGGAGATTAAGGATTGCTGTGCTTTTGTCTTTACGGAGTCCTGGCTCACCGACTCCACAACCAACACTGCTATTAGCCTGGAGGGGCTAACGATTCATCGGGCAGACAGGAGCAGCAGTCTCAGCGGCAAAACACGGGGCGGAGGTATCATCATCTACATAAACAACAGATGGTGTGTTGACTCAAAAATAATCCACACATGTTGCTCTCCGGACACTGAGTTTTTGGTAGTTAAATGCCGGCCTTTTTATTTGCCACGGGAATTTTCCGTTGTACTTATAGTAGCTGTTTATATTCCCCCTGACGCTGACACCAAGGCAGCCATTGACACACTCTGCCACTGTATCAACGATTTGCAAACCACACATCCAGAGGGAGTAGTCATCGTTGCTGGGGATTTTAACCAGGCAAACATGAAGAGAGGTTTACCCCATTTTTACCAACATGTGGATTTTGCAACTCGAGGAACCAATATATTGGATCATGTCTACACCAACATTAAAGGAGCATTCAAAGCATCCCCACGTCCCCATCTTGGCTCATCAGACCACATCTCTATTATGCTAATCCCAGCATATAGACCTGTGCTCATCAGATCAAAACCATCACTCAAACAGGTGAGAGTTTGGCCAGAAGAAGCCATGAATGCACTACAGGATTGTTTTGAGTGCACTGACTGGTCTGTGTTCAGTGAGGCAGCTACCACAGATCAAAGGATAGACATAAATGAATATGCAGAGGCTGTGTTTGGCTACATAAACAAGTGCATGGAGGATGTCTGCGTCACCAAAAACATCATTGTCAGGGCAAATGATAAACCGTGGGTGACTGCTGAGGTGCGAGTTTTGCTGAAAGAGAGAACCTGTGCTTTTAAATCTGGAGATATAGCTGCCCTTAGAACAGCAAGAGCCAACCTAAATAAAGCTATTAGAAGAGCTAAAAGGGCTCATGGAAAGAAAATAGAGAGTCATTTTCAAGATCACAGGAACAGCAGAAGATTGTGGCAGGGGATTAAATCTGTGACAGATTACAAAACAGTTTCTTACCCCTGTGATGATAGCTTCAACTTCCTGAATGACCTAAATAAGTACTTTGGACGGTTTGAAGCATTGAATGATACATCACCAGTGAAGGCCACCCCTCATCCTGATGAGAAGGCACTGTGTCTGGAACCGGATGATGTTCTACGGACTTTGAGGAGAATTAATCCAAGGAAAGCTGCGGGACCAGACCAGATACCAGGTTGTGTACTCAAAGGATGTGCAGAGCAGCTGACACATGTCCTTACGGATATATTTAACATCTCTCTGTGTCAAGCTGTTGTGCCATCTTGCTTTAAAACCTCAGAAATCATCCCAGTTCCGAAAAAACCCATAGTCACAACCATGAATGACTATCGCCCTGTAGCCTTAACATCAATAGTGATGAAATGTTTCGAGAGGCTGATCAAGGACCACATTACTTCTGTCCTACCCTCCTCTTTTGACCCACTCCAATTCGCCTACCGCTCCAACCGTGCCACAGAGGATGCCATATCTATTGCACTCCATTTTTCATTGGAACATCTGGAGAATAGAGACGCTATGGTCCGCATGTTGTTTGTTGATTTTAGTTCGGCTTTTAATACCATCATCCCTCAGAATTTGATCAGCAAACTGGGCCCATTGGGACTGGGCATACCTCTGCAAAACTGGATATTGGACTTTCTAATGGATAGGCCACAGTACGTACGGGTAGGAAAGAATAAATCAGATACCATCTCCTTGAGCACAGGTTCTCCACAGGGGTGTGTTCTAAGTCCCCTCCTCTTCACGCTCATGACCCACGATTGTTGTGCCAAGTTCAGCACAAACCAAATTATTAAGTATGCGGACGACACAACAGTGGTGGGTCTCATTCGAGGTGACGGGGAAGGGGATTACAGAGAGGAGGTGAAGCCATTTGTGGAATGGTGTGATAAAAACAATCTGATACTGAATGTCGAAAAAACAAAAGAACTGGTGATCGACTTCAGGAAGAAACAGCTGATACACATCCCGGTCTACATTAAGAACACTGCTGTGGAAATTGTGCAGTCTACTAAGTTCCTGGGAGTTAACGTGACGAACAACCTCACCTGGTCCCTGCACACCTCCTCCGTCATCAAGAAAGCTCACCAGCGCTTGATCTTTCTGCGGAGGTTAAAGAGGGCCCATCTCAGTAAGTCAGTCCTCACCACTTTTTACAGAGGGACCATAGAGAGCGTGCTAACCAGCAGCAGCTCTCTGTGGCAGGAGAGCTGCAGCGCTTTGGACTGGAAAGCACTGAGGAAAGTGGTGAGGGCTGCGGAGAGGATCATTGGAGCCCCGTTGCCTAATGTACAAGATTTGGCAAAACAACGCTGTCTGGCCAGAGCTGTGCGGATTTCTAGAGACCCTACTTATCCTGCCTCTGAACTCTTTTCCCTCATGCCCTCAAGCAGAAGGTACCGCAGCCTGAAATGTAGAACTACCAGGTTTAAAAACTGTTTTTTTCCTACTGCCGTTCGTCTTTTAAATGAAGCATTTTAGTATTTTATTGTAGGCTGATTTTAACTATGTGTTTTTATTAATGTCTTGTGCATCGTATTTTCGTTCTGCAGCACATCTTGGATGTTCTGCTAAATGACAAATAAAATTGAATTGATTGATTGATTGATTGATTAAAATCTTGAACTGTTTTGCTTCTGATTCCTTCTTGAGGCCCTCAAGCTCCTGCCTGTGGTTCTCTTGTGCTCCAGAAGCAGGCAGAGCAAATTGTGACAATATACTGTACATTAAATGCATGTGGTAGGGTTATTATGTTCTAAGACTTGTGGCTGAAAGCCATCATTGCATGTGTGTTACATGTAAATAATATGACAGCTATATCTACAGTATAGTGCCACGTGTTTGTTTGCTCACATTCTGTTTAGAGTGCTTGAAAGAATGGTGTGTGTAGAGCATTAGCTAAGAGAAAACTGCACACTTTGAGCAATGAGCCAATATCAAAATCAAGAAGCTCAGACATTAAATATTACAGTAGGCTATAAAATGATCCAGACAACACAGGAAAGAGGGTTGGGGGCCGCCGCCAAAATCGTAGCAAAAGATGTGGTTCAAAGTGGTACAGATCAGTCCATAACAAAGAACAAAGCAAACAGGCAAACATGGTGGTTATATAAAGGGAAACGGGAAATTATGTCATCAGACAGGACCCGGAAGTGACATCCTCAGGGCCGGTACTGGAAGTGACATGGCTGGACCCGGAAGTGACGTACTTGGGGCCAGGACCGGAAGTGATAGGATCGGAAGTGACGTCTTGGGATCAGACCCTGAAGTGACATCCTCAGGCCCAAGTGGAATTTCCCGTGATCGGTCTGTCAATGGAAAAGAGCAAGGACTAGTGCTCTCTGCCGTCCCCTGGTTTGGCGAGGAATTAACGTTTTTTGAACCTTTTAGCTGCCTCCCATGCACACGTGTATGACAAGGCATAGAGTTGCAGACCAAGCAGATCTATCTTGGAAGTTGCCATGGATTTCTCACAACATGTTCAGTGTCACATTCTGACTGTTATATGGGAATACACGTCATTTTTTCCTTGACTGGAGAAAGGTGGGAAGCTCTGAGAGCTTGTAAGACATTCTTGGTTCACGATTCTATAGGATGTTTGCACTACCATTTCAGGTGCGTCAAATGCTGGCCCATCAGACTTCTTCAAATCTTTTCTGTCCTTTTTTGATCTGAACAATCCTGACTGTTTAAGCTGTGAGTCTGTCTGGATCATATTTGCAGCAGCACTTGAAGCGAATCCAGTGTAATTGTGTGTAAGATCTTTTAATAAAATAATCCGACACTTACAAAAATTTGTCAAAAGTGTTTGATGAATTATCACATTTGGCATGTGAAATCAGTTTTTCTTTTTAATTGTTGTTTGTTTCTTTTGAGTCTGCCGTGCAAATATATAAACGTATAACCTTGTCTCAATCTATGTAAGATTTTGCACATTCTCTTCATGTTCTTATAAGTTTCCAGACATAAACTGGATTCCTCCCCTCTTTTAAAGTTTTGTTGAATGGCATCTCTAAATCTGTGTGATGTGAATCACATGGCTGCATTTGGGTAGTGTGCCCTTCAATGGGCTGGCAGTCCTTCCAGGGTTGGCTTCTGTTTCCATGTTCTCCGAATAAGCTTTGACTCCCTACAATATTGTAGTGGAATGAGCTAATACTGAAAACATTTGTTTCATAATAAAGAACCCTTCAAACAACTTAATGCATTGTATTAAGATTGGTTAAAACTACATTTTCAACTGTGGTGCCTCCATTTCACATTTCCAGTCTCTGTTGCAGCATGTTAGTGCTTAAGTTAGAAAGACACGTTTTGTGGTTAATATCGGCTTCTTTTAAATTTACTGTATCATTAACTTTGATTAATCATTACAGTGCTGACTAATTTATCAATCTTTACATCAATCATTATTTCATAAAGTGCATTTAGCAACATTTTAGGTCACAAGAAGAATCAATGCCCTGAAACACATAAAACACCTTAACAAACTCATTAACTTTGCTGTGTCCTCTTGTTAAATGACTGCTTTCTGTTTCAGTTTGGGGTTAAGTTCAGTTCAAGACCAGATGACTTTGAAGAAAGAGTTTTTTCTTAATGATTAATGACATATCCTTTTCCTTAAAATACTCACTCCTATTTTATGACTTTGAAGCATATTAATACATTTTTACTTTTACTGGCTTTGCTTGGACTAAGGGTGTTAAAAGTGACTTCACTGCACTACTTTGTGTAATGCTCCCCCATATTCAACTGACGACACAAGAGGAGGAGGAGGCTTGATCAAAGTCATTCACAGAACTACTGGCATCTCACATTCTCCTATGGTGGACGCAGGCTGACTCACATTTTGAGATGAGGTGTGTCCCTCAGAAAGTCTCATGGATGTCTTAATGATTTGTAGTCTTCTCTGCTGGACAGTACTATTTTGTGTATTACTCCCCCATTGTCATCTCGGTACAGATACAGTATGCATAATCCCATTGGTGTCTCACATTCTCCTATGATGGACACTAGCTGACCAGTTCAGATGAGGAGACTTTCTGAAGTACACACATGAATGTCTTAAAGCCTTGTAGTCTTCTTCTCTGCCGGACAGTTGGACAGATTTCATGGCACTACTTTGTGCAATGTTCCTCTATTGTCATCTGAAAGACACAAGGGGGGCGAAGAGGCTTGGTCAAAGATAAGGACAGACCCATTGGTGTCTCACATTCTCCTATGATGGACACTAGCTGACTAGTTGAGATGAAGAGACTTTCTGAGGGACACACATGGATGTCTTATTGCCTTGTAGTCTTCTCTGAAGGACAGTAGGACAACAACAACAACATTTATTTATATATCACGTTTTCATACAAATATATGTCGCTCAAAGTGCTTTACAAGATGAAGAAAGTAAAAATAAGAGTAGGCAATACTAAGTAACAAATAATAAAGTAAGGTCTGATGGCCAAGAGGACAGAAAAAACAAAACAAAAAAGAAAACTCCAGAGGGCTGGAGACATTCTTTTCTGCTGGACATTAGGGGATAGTAGATTTGGTGAGAGAAATATTCGGAAGTCGTGGTATTTCACATTCTCCTCTATAGCTCACAAGGTGATGAGGCCCCTTGATCCAGATTATCCTTGTACTCTGCATAATCTCCTCTGATAGACACTAGGACATGCATATTGAACTCATGGAATCTCAGATTCTCTTGTGATGGATACTAGAAGATAGGGGTGTGCTTGTAAGCTGTTTTTTTTTTTTAAATTTTATTGATTTTATTGTAATCATTCCATACAAATAGATCAATTTTTACAAAAAAATAGGATTGAAAATAAATCAACCCCCACCCCTGAGAAAGAGAGCATGGCCAACGGAATAAAACTTAAAAATAGTAAAAAATAACTAAATTGATTAGTTTAATAGGCGGATACAGATAAATGGAGAAGAAAAAGAAATGGGGAGAGAATCTACTTCCTCAGTGCTTCAAGAGCTTATTCTAAAATATTATTGATTAGATCCTGCCAGGTTTTGAAAAAGTTCTGCACAGATCCTCTAAGTGAGAATTTTATTTTTTCCAATTTCAAAAAATATAAAACATCAGTTACCCACTGACTTAAAAGAGGAGAGTTAGGATTCTTCCAGTTTAGCAAAATAAGTCTGCATGCCAATAGTGTGGTGAAGGCAATCACAGTTTGTTTGACCTTCTCCACTTTAATCCCATCTGGAAGAACACCAAACACACCTGTTAATGGGTTAGGAGGGATTGTGACACCAAGGCTGTCTGAAAGGCACTTAAAAATTTTTGTCCAGAATGATGTTAATTTGGTGTAGGCCCAAAACATGCGACCCAGTGATGCTGGAGCTTGATTGTAGCATCCACAGGTTGGATTTCGCCCTGGAAACATTTTGGACAGTTTTAAGCGAGACAGATGTACTCGATATATAATTTTGAGTTGAATAATTGTATGCTTTGTGCATATGGAGATCGAATGAATTCTCTGCATTGCTCCTTTTCTGATATGTTGAGTGAGAGATTCTTTTCCCATTGTCCTCTTGGATCTTTGAAAGGGAGGAACTATAAAATATTTTTATATATTGTAGAAATGCTGTCTAAGTCCTCGAAGCAGAGCAATATTTTTTACAGCATAGAGGAAGATGGGAGATAGGGAAAATCGGGTAGGTTCTGTTTGACATAGTTTCTAATTTGAAGATAGTGAAAGAAATGTGTTGCTGGAAAATTACATTTGGAATGTAATTGCTCATAGGATGTACAGATGTTGTCTATATAAAGATTCTAAGCAATTTAATCCCAAATGATTTCCAGATATTAAAACCTGTATATGTTTGCGAGGGTTGAAAAAGGTGGTTCTCATACAGAGGTGCCACAGATAAAAGATTCTCCATCTTAAAATGTTTTCTACATTGGTTCCATATTCTGAGTGAGTGAAGCACAATTGGGTTATTAGTATATTGGCGATAACTTGCATTTATTGGGGCACAAAGCAGGGAATATAGAGAAGTACTGCAGGATTGTATTTCTGTTGAGGACCAAGGCTGTGTATGTTCATCTATTTGTGTCCAGGTTTTTATAGCTTGTATGTTTGTTGCCCAGTAATAAAACTGAAAGTTAGATAGAGCCATGCCACCTTCTGCCTTAGGTCTTTGTAGGGTCGCTCTTTGGATACGTGGATGTTTTAGGTTCCAAATAAATGAGGTTATGGTTGAATCTAATTGATTAAAGAATGATTTATTGATGTGTATTGGAATGTTTTGAAATAAAAAGAGAAGCTTAGGAAGGATATTCATCTTAACAATGTTAATTCTTTCAGCTAGAGTGAGATGGAGGGTTGTCCATATATGCAAGTCTTGCTTAATTTTTTCCATACAGAAAGCGAAATTTTGTTGATAAAGGGCTTTATGTTTACTTGTGATATTTACCCCTAGGTATTTAAACTGATCTGCAATAATAAAAGGGAAGGTGTCCTATCTAATATTGTATGCTTGAGAATTCACTGGAAAGAGCACACTTTTATTCAAAATAGACAAAACAAAATAGACTTAACTTTAAAAGAGGGGAGGAATCCAGTTTAATTCTGAGACCAGAGATCTTTTGAAATTCTGTAAGTGCTGTTAAGACTGCAGGCACAGTATTTTGTGGATCTGATATACTGTGTATAATACCATATCATCTGCATTTAGAGAAATGTTCTGTTCCAGTCCTTCTTTGATAATCCCCTTTATCTGATAAGCATTTCGACAGTGAACTGCCAGTGGTTCAATGGCGATTGCAAATAGCAGTGGTGACAAGGGGCATCCTTGTCTGGTACCATGTTCTAGTTTAAAGTAGTCTGAGCAAATGTTGTTAATACAAACTGAAGCTTCTGGATTGGTATACAGTAGTTTGATCCATGCACAAATATTCGGGCCAAACCCAAATTTCTCAAATGTAGTGAAAAGGTAGTTCCATTCAATCATATCAAATGCTTTTTCCGCATCCAACGATAGTAATATCTCCAGGGTGTTTGACTTTGCAGGTGAATACATTACATTAAACAGGCGTCGGAGATTGGAAGCTAAGTGTCGGCCTTTAATAAATCCAGTTTCATCTTGTGATATTACTGAAGGCAGCACTTTCTCCATCCTTTTAGCTCGGACTTTTGAGAGTATCTTAACATCATTATTCAGAAGTGAAATTGGTCTGTATGATGCACATTGTAATAAGTCCTTGTTTTGTTTAGGAAAGACGGTGATTAATGCTTGGCGAAAAGTTTGAGGTAGAATTTGATTGTCTCTAACTTCTGTAAATGTTGCTTATAAGAGAAGAGATAGCTGAGTGGAGAATTTCTTATACAATTCGACAGGGTAGCCATCAGGGCCTGCTGCTTTCCCGCTCTGAAGTGACTTTATAGCATCTAGTAATTCTGATAGCGCCAGAGGTTTATGCAGTTCCTCTGCAATAAAAGTATCTATTTGTGGTATCTGTAATGTATCCAGAAATGCATTAGATTGTGTGTTGTCTTCTTTGAACTCAGTAGAATATAAGGATTTATAGTAGTCTCTAAATGTGTGCATTATATTTTTATGGTCAATGATTTTATCTCCATTCGTGTTGGTGATTGCTGGGATTGTATTGCAGACTTCTTGCTTGTGGATTTGTTGAGCTAAGAACTTATTACCTTTCTCTCCATGTTCATAGTAATGATGTCTTGATTTAAAAATGAGTTGTTCAGTTTCCTTGGTTGTTAAGACGTTGAGCTCTGAATGCAAAGCCTGTCTTTTCCTATGAAGAGCCTCGCTTGGACACCTGGCATGTTCTTGATTAATTCTAGTAATTTAGCTGGTTAACTCTGATACCTTCTTGGTTTCTAATTTATTTCTGTGGGAAAGATATGAAATGATCTGTCCTCTTAAGAAGGCCTTTAGAGTTTCCCAGAGTATTCCTGCAGAGACCTCTGAGGATGTATTTGTCTCTAGGAAGAAACTGATTTGGTTTGATATAAATTCTGTACAGTTCTCATCTGCTAATAGAAGTGGGTTAAGACGCCATCTGTGAGATGAGTATGTGGGGCATAATGATTTCAGCTCCAAGATCAGAGGGGCATGGTCAGAAATAACAATAGCGTTGTACTTGCAAGATTTAATTGCAGGCAAGAAATTATTATCTATAAAGAAATAATCAATTCTTGAGTAGCAATGATGCACTGGTGAGTAGAAGGAATATGTTCGTGAGTTTGGATTTAGAAACCTCCAGGGGTCTGATAAGTTTTGGTCAGTTAAAAACTGTGTAATTGTCTTTGCAGTGTTAGATGTCATCCCCCCTGTGACAGGAGACCTATCTAAGAATAGGTTTAAAACTCAATTAAAGTCCCCAGCCATTATAATTTTATGAGTGTTCACATTGGGAAGTCCCTATCATCGACATTAGGTGCATAAACATTTATCAAAATCACTTTACAGTTAAATAAGTTGCCCATGACAATCACATATCTCCCTTCAGGATCAGATACTACATCTGATGCTAAAAATGAGACTGTTCTATGTATAAGAATTCCCATACCTCTAGTTTTCTTTGTAAAGCTGGAATGGAACATTTGGCCAGTCCAGTCTTTTTGCAGCTGGAACTGATCTTTGCTTAATAAGTGGGTCTCCTGTAAAAATACTATTTTACCGTTTAGA
Organism: Erpetoichthys calabaricus; assembly: GCF_900747795.2. Classification (NCBI taxonomy): domain Eukaryota; kingdom Metazoa; phylum Chordata; class Cladistia; order Polypteriformes; family Polypteridae; genus Erpetoichthys; species Erpetoichthys calabaricus. The sequence continues at coordinate 84,408,695 of NC_041396.2, forward strand.
CCTGTTAGGTGAGTGAATACTTTCTTTCTCTTTAATTCGTGATTCAGGCCTTTTACATTCCAGCTCACAAAGTTAACTGTCCCATCATGGAGACATTGATTCTGAATTTTTGATGTGATTTTGTAGTCATAACTGAAAGTGAGACAGCTTTAACCTTAATTTCCAGTTTTCCCACAAGTTATTGCCATGCAGCCTATTGTTATGTTGGAAGTTATAATTATCTGTTATATATATTTCTCTTCTGGTTCATCCTGCTTCCACTTCGAAACCGATCCCGCCCACAGGCAGCCAACACGGCATTTCTCGATTCCTATTCGTCCTCTTCCATGTCATGCACTATACTGGCCTGCTGAGCGTAATACATCCAACAAGTACTCAAGGTGCTGCCACAACGGTAAAGTAGCTTTACCACCTTTGCGGGAGCCACCTGTGTCTTTACAACAGCTTCTTACACAGCAAACATCAGAAGCTAAAAATTATCATGAACACATTCGAAAATACAACTTTTCTCTAGCATTTGCTTCCATGGGTGCACAGATAACTCTACCTCCTGGCCACGGAACATAATGTTTTAAAATCCACTATACGCTAACATTTCTACCTCTCCAGGATATGGACAGTTGTATGTTTTTGACACAGCGCAAGCTACTGAAGTACGCTTACAAAATAAAGTAAACTCTGCATGCAGAAAAAATTTACTTCTCCAGCTAGATTCCATGCTCAGAACCATCAACCCCTTCGCTAAATCATACAAACACATGCATGAAATCTCTCAGTCCAATCCAACAGCATCTCAAGGAAAAACTCTAGGCAGGATTTACGACAATACAATGCCCTGACATGTCACACCGATGTTGCAGCGATTTTCGTCGGAAAAGATGGCGAACCGCCTGCCGAAAGGGACATTTGCATCTATCCCATAGGCAACTCCTGTAAACAGATTTCCACGCTCAATATGAATTGCGATCCTATTACCCACTTTTATTCCCTTACGGAGACATTGGCTGGCACAAAGATTTACAACATGTTCCCGATAAAAGAACCGCCAAGCGAATAAGGCTTACTCAATGCCAATTTTACGCGTACAGATTAGCAATGAGGAATACATTTAGTATTTTGCACTCCAGCAGCAAACTATTCCTAACAGTACGTCGTAGATGTGTATGTTAAAACAGAGGGCGCGCATCTCAACTATCTCATACACACATACGTGTGTTATTGTAATTAAAACATAAACATAAAGTGGCTGAGAAGAAAAAAAAAAGAAGAATTATGGTACCCGTATCATTGCAAGCAGATCAGACAGCAGGTAATATGTTCTTACCATACCATGACAGGATGCGATTCACTATCGTATTTCAAAAAAGTGTCGGGATCAGCTTTCTTAATTCCTTTTCTGCTTCCTCCATGGAGGAGAAAATGTGATATTTGTCTTGAATATCCACTTTCAGTTTGGTAGGATACAAGAGGCTGTATCTGATATCGGCTTTCCGTAATCGCTGTTTAATGTTATAAAAAAGCTGCACATTTAGCAGCTGTTGAGGGTGAGAAATCAGGGAAAATACAAATGTGGTTATTTTCAAATATAATCTCTTGTTTGTGTCTGAGAAGTGCCATTACATTAAGCTTAAATTGTAATCTCTAGAAGCAGACAATTAAAGTCCTAGGTTTAGAGATATTTGATCCACGTATGCGATAAGCTGCCACTATCTCGGTATCTGATTTAAAGTCCTCTCCAATTATTTTTGAGAATAGTTCAGCTACGAGTTTCACTGTGTTTGGACTTTCATGGTTCTCAGGTAGACCTTCATTTCTAATATTATTCCTTCTGCATCCACCTTCCAGAGCCGTATGTCTGTCTCCGAGTTTTTGCATCGGCGTTAGATGCCAAATGTTCTGCTGTTTCAATTCGAGCCGTGAATGTCTGCTTAACATCTTCCAGCTGATCGGCAAGTTCTCTCAGTTTAGATGCGTTTTCCTGAATGTGTTCTTCAATTTTTCTCAGCATATCTTTAAAGACTGCATCAAAACGATTATATAAACGTTTTTCCAAGTCTTTATATTCCTGCCGCATCTCTTGCAGCTCCAGTCACAGCTTCTCGTTTGTCTTCTCATTTGTCTTGAGCAAGCCATTTATTTCTTTCTTCATGTTTTTCTGAATGTCTTACTTAAGCTCACTTATGGCCATGGTCGTGGCCAATGCGATAATTTCCTTCAGTTCAGACAAATTGTTTCGGCTTTTGTGCTCCGCGGGTGAAGTGGCAACCCCCGCTACAGCTGATGCTTCCGACTCATGAGGAGTAGATGAATGCGCGGACTGCAAGGCCATCTCTAGTTTCAAGTGATCTTCTGGAATTGGTGAGCTATCGTGACCTGCATCACTTGCACCTTTGCTCCCATTTTCGCTCCTTACTGGAGATGATGCAGTGGAACAGGGTACTGGGAAGTCTGTGCTTTTGCCGGCCTGTTCCAGGTCAGCCTCAGAAAGGCCATACCTTGCACTTGATGCCTGTCTAGACCTGGGTGTAGTTTTAGGTTTCTTTTCCGTTTCTTTCTGACCCCCTTTCTTGTTACACATGTTTATATACTGTAGTAGAAACTCCTTTGGTTAGGTAAATACAGGATACCTCGGGATAATACAGAAATAAGAGAAAAAATAAAGCCGCTGCAATGGAGCTCCGCTTCAGACGTCCATCTCCCGTAATGGACGAGGCCCTGTAAGCTGTTTTTTATATGAATAACTACACAAAATGGTGACGGTTATCAAGCTTGGGTCACAAAGTTGCATGGGAGACTAGGAAAGAGAACAGGTTTCCAAAGGAGAAAAATCTTTATTGCTGAACTGGCAGGTACAAACACAAGACCTTATTCAGAAGGGGTTTGTTAACAGCAGAATAGCACACAGGTTGTAGCTGTCAAACATGGCAGTCCAGCTCCCATCTCCAGGTCAGAAGAACACAAAGTCCTCCTCATCAAGTGGGTTCAATGGCTCAGAAAAAGAGAATGGAGCAGAAACAGTCTGAGGGAGAGAGGACAGGAGAGCGAGCCGTTAGGTTGGGGTTTCCTCCTTGGATTTCCTCGAGCAGCTGTCTGATCCTTCAACCTCTTCAGATGGAGCCGCTGTTCTGGCCCTCTGGAGGTATCCACTGGTGAGAAGATGGTGTTTGTATGCTTGCAACGAGCGGAGCGCTCCTTAGAGTTTACATTTAAGCAAGCTCATGTCGCCAATGAGTCCTACTATAAGGAGCGTGAGTCCCTCGGCTTCAAAACTCTGCACTTTTAGGTTAAAAGCGGCTTCCTTTTGTGACAGATAGGAGGCGCTCTCGCTCCCTTGAACCCTCGGATAATACGTCAGACAGCAGATAAAAGTCCAAAATGTTATTTATTATAATAATAAATGTGCACAAAGCACCACCACTCCACAAATCTCCAATAAACAATACACAATCAGTAATCCTCCACTCCCTGACACTTAGCCACCCTGCCTCCCAACTCAGCTAGTCTGTCTGGGATTTCCCACAGTCCTTTATAGTCCTTGACCCGGAAGTGCTTCTAAGCCCTCAGTCCATGTGATTACCCAGCACTTCTGGGTCAAACGAAAGCTCCTCTTCTTCATCAGCCCGGAAGCACTTTATTTCTTCCAGCCATGTGACTGGGATTTACTTCTGGGCTGTATGGAAAATAAACGTCTCTATGTCTCCCTGCAGTGTCCCCTAGTGGCCCCGATGTTATCCAGCAGGGCTGTGTATTAAAACTCCATAGTCCATGATGCCCTGCTGGAATTCGGGTCTCCACGTTGCAAGGAGGGCTCCATCTAGCAGCCTGGGGGTATTGGCCGGGATGAATTGACGGCCAAAATCCCACACTTTATTGGGAAATTTCTGATCGTATGATCTAGATAAACATAGAGAGCTTGTATTGAAGATTGCTCATACACTTCTTGGGTGGTCATCTTGGTACTGAGAAAACTAGGGGCCGCGTCTCGAAACAGTTCTACTGGTTGAATATGGGCAGAGATGTCAAGCTGTTCTGCAAGTCTTGCCCTGACTGTCAGGTGGTCTCCGCTCACAGATCTCCTAGGGCTCCTCTTTCACCAATGCCTATTTTAGACCTTCCCTTCCAACGAGTTGGGTTGGATATTGTCGGCCCACTCCCTAAGAGTACTTGTGCTGGTTGATTATGAGACGCGATATCCTGAAATGGCTGCTCTGTGGAAGGCCAACTTGCTGACTGTTGCAAGGGCTCTGTGTGAGATCATTATTTGTATTGGCATTCCCTGGGAATGTTTAACTAACCAACAGCGACACTGGTCACACAGTAAATGGTTACAGCAATATTGTCCAGTGAGGAAATGGGGTGTAACCAAGGGCAGAAACTGTGCAATCATTGTTAGAAAGGACTTTGTCTAATGATATCCATTATCTGAGCTTTGTAAACCTTGGGGCCATGGGTACTTTTTTGATTATGCTTCATCCATTTAGTTAATATCAGGGATTGTTTAGTATTTGAAATTTTCTTTATTCTTTATTAGCTGTGCTAACCATCGAAATCTAAGCAGTCAACATAGACCTCAGTGTTAAGGTTTGCAGTGCACATTGTAATGCATATGTCTCTGTCATATGCTGTTTGGTATGAAATTCGTGAAAGCTGTGTTAATATTTGTAATGCTCCATCTGTTGGAATGACAAATGCAATACATTTTATAAAATTGTCTGTGGTGTGCCATCTTTTGGAATGACAGAGACATAGCAACTGGACAGACACACAGACAGACACTTATACAATACAATACAATACAATTTATTTTTGTATAGCCCAAAATCACACAAGAAGTGCTGCAATGGGCTTTAATGGGTCCTGCCTCTTGACAGCCCCCCACCCTTGACTTTCTAAGAAGACAATACAATACACAAAACAGAACAAATCCTCAGTACAGTATAAAAATAAAAATTTTACAAGTACGGAGCAGAATTTAATAGTAGTGGATTTGTTTAGACTCCTGGCAACCTCAGCCATCAAGCTGCCTCCCCCATTTGGCCATTCCACAGCTGAAACAGCGCTGGGCTAGCCAGTCCGACGAAAGGACCCCTCTACCCCAGGGATGACTTTACCTTAGGCAGGCAAAACAACTTGACAGGTGGGCTGTGGCACCAAGTGCCACATTTGAGTACCGAGAAGAGAAACAGAATAGGTGATGGTTAGTAACAAACTTATCCATTTATTAAGGTGGATTCCCCTGCTGTTTTGAAATTAACACTTTGATACTGCTTGTATATATTTTACCACAGCAAGGTTCTCTTTTTCGTTGTACAAAATTTACCACCCAAAAAACAAACCCAGTAATTCATACTTTACACAAATAAGGGGCATGTCACTGTGGTTAGCTCGTTGCCTCTGTGCTGGCCTACTAGGAGACTTAAGTTCTCTTCTAAAAGGCACTAGTAGATAAAGGCCTGCTGAAGGACATACATCAACTTCTCAAGCTCTTTTCATTAGGACACAAGACCTTCATGCCACCTTAGATTTTTCTTAATTAAACTAACACAATTGTAAGTGAGAGACCTTAAAATACCAATTCCTAAGAATGCCAGTTGGCTATAAAAGATGCAAGGATTTGATTTTGATCAACAGTGCTAGCTTCCACCTATTTGTATTAGGATTTCCGACAACGGCTGCTTAGGTATCTTTTGATATTCTCAACAACGGATTTGACATTTCATTAATTTGTTTTGATATATGCTCCCTTTCTCTTGTGATGCTCATATATTTGGTTCTTTCCTCTTAACTGGTGACACCACTCTTCTGGAGGGTTTAAGCACTTCATCTGGCAAAAGCCATTTGGGAGCCTGAAATATTTGTCAGGATAATTTCTCATTAATGGAACTGAAATGTTGTTATCATTTTTGAAAGTGCGACACTTCAACACTCAGAGAAATGTGAACCACCCAATGTTCGTGTTCATCATCCAGGGAATCTAGGGAATCAGCTAATAATTCATCTGCCATTCAGATCTGGTCAGTTCAATTCAACAAAATGCACCAACAAACATAACTAGTACTTACTTTTATTGTTCAATGCTTGTGTGCAGACAAATGCGTTGCCCACATTTTTTTTTCAAAAAGTCACTGTAAATTTGACTTTCCACTCATCTAAGCAAGTGAAATACAGTTACAGAGCAAGAGCGAAAAGCAGTTTGGCCAGAGATGTCTGGCTGGAAAACTATAGACTCATAGGGTACTGCAGCAGTTTGAAATGGAAGGGGTGAATTGACTGATGAGGGAAGCCTACTGTATAAATATGGATTTTCCTTTGTCACATCTTATTAGGATTGTAGCCATTTTTTTGCCTGCAAGCAAATGCATCCAGAGAGTGTACAGATAATATTTTAACTTGGACTTAAACGGAAATACCCTAAAATATTCAAGAAGGTATGTGCAACTGTTTTTGAGTGAGGTCAGACACCACTTCAGCTTTATTCACGTAGATATAACCGTGTTTCCCGGCTTTGCCCGTATGTTATTTCAAAGGTCCGCTGAAAATTTAATAATTTTGTTTAGACAAAATAGAATCAATAATTTTGATACACTTTATTAATTCCCCAAGGGGAAATTGTCTTTTCACCTGACCTTTTGGAGGTGAGAGTGCAGGGACAGCCATCCTACATCACCCTTGGAATAATGTTTAGTTCAGAGGCCTTGCTTAAGGGCCCAATTGAATAGGATCCCTTCTGGTAGTAATGGGATTTAAACTGGGAACCTTCTAGATACAAACACACATACTTAGCCTCAGAGCCACCACTCTGTCATGAACCCAACTCATTTTAAGCTTTGAGGTAGCTGCCGGGATACAACTACTAGTACAAATATGACAGAGAAATGGTGTCAGGCAGGTTGTAATGGTGGAGTAGGATGATAGATGCCTGCCTGCAAAAAAATAATGACCTAAAACAATAAGGGTGGTTTGGGGACAGGTAAAAAACAGTGAGGGGATTGCTAGAATAAAGATATTGTTTCATGTATGGTGAATTCACAAAGTATTCAGATCCCTTCACACATTATTGTGTTGTAGATTTACGTTTAAATGGATAAAGTTTCCATTTTTATGCATCAATCTACATACCATAACCCCAAATGACAAAGTGAAGCATATTTTCAGAAAGGTTTGAAAATGTATTTAAAATCAAACACTGAAATCTCTCATTTATATAAACGTTCAGACCCTTTGCTACGGCACTCCAATTTGTGGTCAGATGCATCCTCTTTGGTTTAATTGTCCTTGAGATGTGTCTAGAACTTGATTTGGGTCCATGGTGACAAACTGAATTAATTGGACATAGTTTAGAAAGGGTTTAATTCAATAATTGTGAAATGAAGAAGCTTTGGAGTCATCGGGACTCTTCTTAGAGTTGCTTGTCTTGAAACCAATTGGCCAAGAAGGGCCTTTGTCAGGGACGTGATCCAATGGTCACACTAGCAGAGGTTCATAAGTTCTGTGCTAATAAGGGAGAACCTTTTGGAAGGACATGTCTCTCATCAGGTGTTTATGGTAGAGTGACTAGACGGAAGCTCCTCTTGAGTGAAAGGCATATGACATCTTGCTTGGACTATGAGAGCATGAGGAAAAAGATGCCCTGGTCAGATGAGACAAAAATTTAACACTTTGGGTAGAACTCCAAGCACTGTGACAGGTACTGTTTATCACATGTCTAATAGCATCCCTACAGTGAAGCATGATGGTGGCAGCATCATGTTCTGGGAGTGTTTCTGAGTGGCAGGAACAGAAAGACTGGTCATAATCAAGGGAAAGATTAAAGCAGCAAAATACAGAGAGATCCTTGAAGAAAATCTACTTCAGCACACACTTAGCCTCAAAACGAAAGCACCTTTCTGCATGGTAATGCTGAATATAGCCAAGACAACAGAGTGGCTTTGGGACAAATCTCTGTATATCCCTGGATAGCACATCCAAAGCCCAGATTTAAATCCTATAGAACATCTGTGGAGTGACCTGAAGATGGCGGTTAACAGACATTTCCTATCCCATTTAATGGAGCTTGAGAGGATTTGGCCACAAGAATGGACTAAACTTTCCAGATTCAGGTGTTTAAAGATTGCAGAGACTTACACAACAAGACTTGAAGCTGTACTTGCGGCCAAATGGGCTTCTACAAAGTACTGAATACTTATGAGAGATTTCAGTTTTTGATTTTTTTTCATTTGTAAACCTTTCTGAAAAATGCTTTCACTTTGTCATTATGAGTTATTGATTGTAGATAGATGGTCAAAATGGCAAATGTATCCATTTAAAATTAAATCTATAATGTGCAGAAAGTGAATGGATCTGAATACTTTCTGGGAATTGAATCGGGGTCCAAGTCTTCTAACCATCACTACAACAACAACAACAGCAATATTTATTAATATAGCATATTTTCATACAAACAGTGTAGCTCAAAGTGCTTTACAAGATGACAAAGTGTAAGTTATATGAAAAGAAAAACAAATAAGATGGGGCAATAATATTAAAGAATAAGTAACAAAGAAAAAGGTAATATCAAATGGCCATGAGGACAGAAATAAAACTCCAGTTAGGATACAGAAAAAAACAAAATCTTCAGGGGTTCTAAGGCCAAAAGACTGCCCAGCACCCACTGGGAACTACCTAACAAATGTTCGCAAATCAGTCCTCTTTGTTTTCAGGCTTCACATGATAGAATTTGATGAAGTCTGTCTCATGGACAGCTGAGACATCTGCCTTCATTCCATCATCATAGGTGGCTGCATGGTGCCTTGACCAGATGGTGGTGGTGCAGATCGCCACCACAGAGAACCAGAAAAGACAGTAGAGAATAGTAGAAGTTAATACAGATTGCAGACCCCTGAAGAATGTGATCATTCTGTGCCCATATAGTCTACCAGGAATACAACTAAAATGTAGCTATGAAAAAGGCAAATTAAAATAATGGGGTTTTAGCAATATTTATAATGTTCCACAGTATTAGCCTGGCAAATTTCTATGGTAAAGTATTCCAGATTTTAGGTGCATGACAGCAAAAGGCTGCCTCAGCATCTCTTTTAATGTTGGATCTTGGAATTATAAGCAGACCTCCAATCAAAGATCTAAGGTTATAACTTGGAGTGTAGGGAGAAGGCATTTCAAAATATAGGATGAAATAAGAATGTTTAAGGCTTTATAACCTATTGGTAAGTCAATTCTCAATGACACAAGTAACCAACTGGTGAGATGTGCTCAGATTTTCTTTTTCTAGTTAAGATTCTGGCTGCTGCATTCTGCACTAGTTACGACTGATTGATGTCTTTTTTGGGTAGTCCTGTTAGAAGTGCATTACAGTAATCTAGTCGACTAAAAACAAAAGTGCGAAGAATTTTTCAATGACTTGTAAAGTTATAAGAGGTCTAACTTTTGCTATATTCCCTAAGTGAAAAAAGGCAGCCTTAGTAATCTGGTTAATACCCAATTTAAAGTTTAGGTCAGAGCCAATGTTTACCCTTAAATTCTTTACCTTCGTCCTGACCCTTACTATATATAATGTTTGCCAATCACTAGAATTTTTGTTGTCTCCTTAATTAGTTTGAGAACATTACTACTCATCCAATCATAAATACTGCTAAAACATTGGATCAGAGAGCCAAGAGCATCAGAGTCATCATGCGATACTGATAAATAAAGCTATGTGTCATCTGCACTGCTGTTGTAGCTCACCTTGTGTTTTGAGGTAATCTTACTTATTGGAAGCATACAGACTGAAAAAAGTAGCAGGCACTGAATATACCCTTGTGGTACACCATATGCAATATCATGGGTCTCCGAAGAATAATCACCACAATTAACAAAAACATTCTATCTGTTAAGTAAGACTGAAACCAATTTTAGACACTGCAGGAAAGGACCACCCATTATCTACATTAAGGCGATTTATAAAAATACTGTGGTGTAGGGTATCAAATGCTGCACTCAACTCTAAGAGAACAAGAAGAAATAATCATTTACTGCTTTAACCAGTGCAGTTTCCGTACTGTGATTTGTTCTAAAACCTGACTGAAACTTGTCAAGAGTAGAATCTTTAATAAAGTAATCATTTAGCTGGTTAATAAACTGTACTTAAGAAAGGCAGGTAGAAAATTGTTAAAGACTGAGGAGTCGAGATTTTTCTTGATTGGGGGTTTAAAAGCAGCAGTCTTAAGACAGTCAAGGAAGACTCCCGTATCTAACGATGAGTTCACTATGTCAAGTATACTATCATTTAGCACATTGGAGACTTTTTTGAAAAAGGCTTCTGGTACTGGGACAAGGACGCAGATTGGTGGTTTCAACAGAGAAATTATTCTATGTAGTTCGGTTAGATCTTTTCCAGCGAAATAATTTAACTTTATTCAAAGGGAATGCTGGAATTCAATTGGATTCACTTTGGTAGGATATACTGGATTACTTCCAATATCATTTATACTTAAAAAAAATATAGCAAAAGCCCCACAAGTTTCATTAGTACTTTTAAGGAGGTATTCCATTGAGTGAGCTGGGTTTAGAACACGATCAAAAGTTGAGAATAAAACTCTTGGATTGCTAGCATTATCGTTTATAATTTTAGAGAAATAGGACTGCCTCTCAAGGGAGACTGTGTTTTTATATTTAGTTATTTTTATCATTCAATATTACATAGTGGACTATCACTTATGCTCAAATCTCTGGCATGCTGTCATTAAATCAGATGCTTTTTAGATATTCTAAGGTGTGATAGTGCTGGAGGATTTTTTAGCTGTCACTATGTCAGCTGCAGCTCTTACCTTACCTTACTGTTAACACTGTTTGCGCTATTAAGGTAAACACTACAATCGAACTGAAGCTTCAGATGAATTAAAATAACATCTTTAACAACATGCTTAGTTGTAGTAGTCAGTATTTCTACATTAAATGTATATGTAAAAATAGTCCAATATTCTGACATCTACAACCTGCCTCATGTCAACTTTTAATCCTTTTGAAATTACTAAATCTAGTGTGTGTCCTTCTATATGTGTGGGCTGGCTGATGTGCTGACTAAGATCAAACAAGTCCAGTAAGTTCATGAATTCTCTTGCTTTCAGGTCACACTGGTTTTTCACATGAAAATTTAAATTACCTACAATTAGGAACCTGTCATAGTTAGGTATTATTATAAATACAAAGTCTGAGAATTCCTCCATCACTCCACCATTACACTCTGTGTAGTGCTTATTCTCAGACATCCTTTTTACAAGGGGATTTTTGATTTATTGATGGTTTTGTTGCTTGTAGAACCCAATTCTTATATTTACAGATTTATTAAACTGTTGTTTGAAATTATTTCAATCTTATCACCACACTATTTTGTTTTCATGGGCACTGCCATTTTGTGGAGATCAAAATAAAGCCAAAGTTTGAAAACTTGGCAGTTGATAGATTGGAATGTCAAGCCAAAATACTAAATTATATTCAAAGTCAAAGATCGCAAGCAAAAGTTGAAAAATCAAAGATACCAAAACACGCAATAATTTAATACATAGTGTAAAAGGCGCTATAAAGGTGCCCGACCCAACACAGACTGGACACGGAGGCACACGTAAAATAAAACAATTATTTATTTTTCTTCAGCTGGAGGGCACGTCTTCCCTGTGTCCCCCAACCCCAGCACAGTCCCAAACCACCAAATAAGCACCCAAAACACTCTTTTTTTCCACCACCACTCCTCCGTCAAGCTTCGTCCTCCTCCTCCCGATTCTGGCCGTTGAGTGGTGGTTGCTGGGCCCTTTTATAGTCCGCCTGGAAGTGCTGCAGGTGGTTGATTGCCGAGTTCCGGCTGTACTTCTGGGTGTGATGAATATACTGCCCATATGGGCTCAGGAGTCCCAGCTGCAGCACCCCCTGGTGGCACCTGCAGGACCCAACAGGGCTGCACCCAACTCCAACTCCCATGGAGCCCTGCGGGAAACTGAGACACCGCTCCAACCCAGGGGGGCGGCCATCAAGCATCCAGGGGGAGGTATTGCACAGTCCATGGCTGTTCCTCCTGAACATATAACGAAGGGGCGTCCCGGCCGGGGTCAATGATACACAGTAGACAGCAGAAAATTGAGTAAGTTACAGGTATGCCGTGTTTTCCCAAAAACTATAAATATGTGTTTCTCATAATTTGACCTCTTTTAATGTTTGAGCCAAAAAGGAAGAAGAGCATGACTTTGGGAAATGTCATGTTTGAACAGGAGCAAAGTGTGTTGATCGATTTATTTATTTCTTATATTTGCATATTTTAGCCATGGGCTAGGCTCCCCAAAGTGCTTCTATGTGATTTATGTTAATCAACAATTGCCAATTCTTTGAGCCGCTCACCTCTGAGGGGGCCACCTCCTAAACCTTACACTGATTATGAATGATTTGAGCCGTGCTAAACTTCAAGGAGACCCCCAAAAATGCCCCGGTTTGCCTTTGATTAGAATTTTTCATTTGGTCAAATTTGCCCTTCTGTCTGAGATCCAAGTCATCTTTCTGTACAATGAACGATATAAGCAAAGTGTTTTGGCAGGTTACTTATTATGAAGTCTCATGTTTTTCCTCTTCCATTACAAGCAATGTTTGTTTATATTAAAAATTGATGTTGATGCATGCCCAGGAAATCTATTTAATACACATTACTTGCCACGATGGTAATAGGAACTCTTTTTTTTCAAATCAGTCTTTCAAAATAACGTAATATTCCCAAACCCATTTAATCCAATTTAGAGTCATAGTTGGCCAAGGCCTATCCTAGCAGCACTATCTGCAAGAAAGAAGGAATCTATTTATTAGACTTATTTTATACCACCTAAATAAATATAAAAAATGAGTGCAGGATTGTGAGCACAGATATAATGTGACAAAAAGTTAGGAGGCAGTTGTATGCCAGATTCTATTTTAAGTCCCACTAACTTCACTGCCATCCCAAGCTTTCCTCTTTATTTTTTAGTTGTTTAAATGTACTGATTATGCCATAAATTGTGTATGAGTGTTAATTATGTAAGATGGCATATAAAATAAAAAAGTGGTGACAGGCAGCATGTTGATGCAGTAGTTAACTCTACAGCCTCATGCCTCTAGAATCCTGCATTCAAATCCTTGCCTTGTGGCTGTCTGTACAGATTTTCCATGTTCTACTACTCTTAGTATAGATTTTTCCCTGGGTCCTCTGGTTTTGTTCCCAAATCCCAAAGATGTGTATTAATTTGGTTGTCTGTTTCATTTATGTAATTATTAATTTCAAATGATTATAGACTGTCAGTCATTAGAACAGAAGTCTAAATAAACACTTAAGAGATTCCACAGTTTAATAATAAGGGGATGGTGGTCCTTTTTATAGCTACTGTAAAATACTGACAAGAATGTGACACCCATTTGTACCACTGTGTTAACTATAAAACGTTAATGTCACACACACACTCCATTAAACTGTTATGATCAAGAAAGGAAGAAAATATTTTCTCAGCATCAATCACTTTCTGTAGGATTAACAATGCTGAATGGCAAAAGTCTGTCCTTACTTTTCTGACAAGACTTTCTTGATACCACATATGAAGTCCGCCTCAGTAGCTGGTACTGTAGCTAGGAGCCCCTTAATGTGTGCATGGAGCCCTGCTACTGTATGTATTATTGTAGGAAGGCCTCTATGGGGAAGACCTGGCCTTTTACATAGAAATTGGGCTCCAGGACTGCAGATAAACCTGGGGCTTCCAGAAGGAACTTTAAGAGCATTTCCCAAGAGTTCCATAGAGCATTTCTGGCCCATGAAGTGGTCTTAGAGTTCAACCTAGAAATGTTTCCCTATTGGAGTTCTTAAGCTTATTCCATTGACCTGGGATTCAGGAAGATTGCTTTTGGTAAAGGCTCAACTGACAGGAGGAAGAGAGTCCAAAGAATATGGTAAAGCTATGGGAGGAGTGTGAAGGAATACTTTGGTGCAGGTTATAGTAGGCAAGGCATTTAGACACTCTGCTCGATAGGCAAGTACTCAAGAGTTGTTAGTAAGTCCTGGGAGGCAGCAGGTTTCCTGTTTTCATCCATCCATCCATTTTCCAACCCGCTGAATCCGAACACAGGGTCACGGGGGTCTGCTGGAGCCAATCCCAGCCAACACAGGGCACAAGGCAGGAACCAATCCTGGGCAGGGTGCCAACCCACCACAGGTTTGCTGTTTTATTCCTGTTAATTTGTCCTTTTTGTTCTATTGTGCTTTACACTTCCTTGCATATTTTACTTTTATAAAACCTCTCTTGCACTTGTCTGGTTTTCTTTGTCTTTACTTGGGTTCTGGCATGAGTAAGAGTTCCCCTGCAGGCTAGAGTCGTGACCAGGAGAGACTAGCGAGGACATGGCAATAACAAGAGTGATGCATCAAAAAGGTGCTCAGTGCAGTTTGTTTCCCAACAACAAAGCAGTATCCAAACAGTCTGTCAATAAATAAATAATCCAATAAAACATAGTGCTTGTGAGGAAGTTAAAAATCTAAACAGATAAAGTCAATAAATAATCTGTTAATATCAAAGATAAAACCAGAATCGGCCTTTGTTTCCTTCTTAGTGCTACCGTACTCTCTCTCTCTCGTCTCGCCCAGCTCAGTCATCTCTCACTGTATCCTTCAATAAGGGCGCGCACAAAAAGGTGACCTTCAAAAGGGCGACCTCAATTGGGCGCGGCGTATAAAGGCGTGTGTAAATAAAGGCGAGCTTCAAAAGGGCGACCTCAATTGAGAGAATGTTTTAATATTCTTGCTTTCGCCTTTTTATACGTTCAATCATTGCCTTTATCTAATAAATTTTCTGTAATAATTTTTTTGCGTTTGCCTTTATTCGCTGCGCCCAATTGAGGTCGCCCTTTTGAAGCTCGCCTTTTTGTGCGTGCCCTTATTGAATAGAACCATCTCTCACGTATACTCAGTGGGGTTGAGACCCTGGTGAAAGCGGTCCACAAATGATTACCATCTAAGCCACCATCCCTCGTCGTCCACTGGAATGCACTAAGCCTGACGCCCCTTTATGGATTCCTTGGAACCCATGATCAAACTTGTTCTCCGCTGTTCAGCAAAGGAGACCCGGTCCACCCTGTAGTGCCTCTCACAATGCTTCTCCACGAGGTTTCTCCTGACTGTTTCACCACCTTCTGTCCACACTGGCTCCCTCCTGATTCTGTCTTTTCTCCTTTCCCTTGCTTTCTTTTGTCCCCTCTTTCCTTTTCTTGCTCAGGCTCTGGCATACTCTGTGAGTACTGGTGCATAGCTTAACAACCTGCAGACTGTCAATGAGGAAATCTGCAGATATCGGCATTCACGTTTGTACCCCATTAAACTGTCCGGAGTCACATGTCATTGCAAGTCTGAACTGTGCTGTTTTTATTTAAAATATCTGCACTGCCACAGACCCCTAATGAACTTTACAACACTAACATGTCCACATGCAAGTAAGAATTTCACTGTACTCTACAAACATCACAGTAATAATCCATATAGCACAACTGACTACAGGAATATGGTAAGCAGGCATTATGAGGGAAAGGAAAAACAACTTTGAAAGTATAGTGGAAAATGGTTTGAAAGGCAAGTAAAGTTAAGGTACTCACCTTTATAAACATTTCAAGGATAAGAGAGTTCATCCATAAGCACTTTAAATCTGCTTCAGCAGGAGTACACTGTGGGATGCAAGTGTCCAGGCACTTATGAAAGTTTATGAAGTCCTACGTAGTTGTGGAGAAAGAAGTGTGTAGCGTTAGTTTAATGTCATAATTTTTAGTAAGGGATCACATTTTTAAAGGAAAAACATACCGTAGTGTTGGAAGGTGTTGGTATACTCAAGCACGACACCCTGTGAGCTCACACGCATGCACATGCAGTAATTAATAGTGGTCTTGCAGAGGCGTGGCATGCTCAAGTCAGTCGTGATTGGTGGAAAGTGGCCAAGTGAGCATGATTGGTCAGCCAAAATTGGGCCGAATATAAAAAGGAATTTCCTGCCTACAGGAGTCATCTTTTGACCATTTGAGAGTTAGGAGTGCATTAGTTTATTGCAGAGAATTTATGAAGTACAGTAAATAATAGAGACTTCTGTGTACTTTCTTTGTAAATATTTTTCTTTCTTGTATAGATATCTCCAAGTTATATATATCCTAACTACAGGGTCACGGGGGTCTGCTGGAGCCAATCCCAGCCAACACAGGGCGCAAGGCAGGAAACAAATCCCGGGCAGGGTGCCAGCCCACCGCAGGGCACTCACACAAACACACCCACACACCAAGCACAGACTAGGGACAATTTAGGATCGCCAATGCACCTAACCTGCATATCTTTGGTCTGTGGGAGGAAACCGGAGTACCCAGAGGAAACCCACGCAGACACGGGGAGAACATGCAAACTCCATGCAGGGAGGACCCGGGAAGCAAATATATATATATTGTGACAAAGGCCCTATACCAGCGCCTGACCCGACACAGACAGACATGGGAGGCACACTTATAAAACACAGGCTTTTATTTTTCTTCACCTTCCTCGTTTCCCACAGGCACAACACAGTCTCAAGCGCAAGCACAATACTCAACACTTCTTCTCTTTATCTTTTCCTTTCTCCTCCACTCCTCTCCGGCAAGCTTTGTCTCCCTCCTCCCAACTCTGGCTCCCGGAGTGGTGGCTGCTTGCTCCTTTTATAGCCCACCCGGAAGTGCCCCAGGTGTTTGATGACCCATTTCCGGCTGCACTTCTGGGTGTGGCAAAAGAATGCCCACATGGGTTCAGGAACCACTGCAGCATCCCCTGGTGGTGGCCACGGACCCTAAAAGGCTTGAGTTCCAAAATCTCATGCCCGTGGCCCCGAGTTCTGTAATGCATATACATTTTTCTTTTTGTTTTTGAGACATTGGGATTTCACTATAAGTACTGTAAATAAATAATCATCATTTTTTTTTATTGCTTTTTGTCAGTCATTGCCAAAGGATTGTAGCAAAGCCCGCATGACACTGTTTGTGTCCCTGCACCTGTAAATAAATCGAACCATTGTTTTTAAACCCAGAATTTGTGTCTGTGACTCTGTATCTTACATCTTTCCTGCTGGTCCTGCTTGTCCTGAAATACAATGATGCCCAATATGTAGTTTAGTACCCATATTCCCACTACACTGGATGTCACACAGCGCCATAACAAGCTGTTTTAAAGAGAAAGCACAACATAGTGTCAATGTTCACAGTCATCAGTACACAAAATATAATATATCCATCATCCCATGCATTTTCTTGACCTGCTTATCCAGGGCAGGGTTAAGGAGCAGCTGGAGTCTATCCCAACAATATAAAAAAAAAAACACAAAAAAATGAAAAATTGACAAATTCCAGGAAGAGCTGACATGTTTAAACTGCAAATATGAAAACAGCTTTATAAATCCAACAGAGTATACTACATAAACATCAAAAGAAGGGTGCTTGTGAAAAGTAATAGAAATGGCAACTGTAATAAGATAAATTGTTAAATTCTGTGTAGAGCTTTAAAAGCTAGCAGTCCAAGCTCCATACAATACAACAACACTGAACAGCAGGGATCTCAAGACTCTTAGATAAAAGGAAAGCAATTAAAATGACAAGAAGGAGGGCTGCTACTGCTGTCTGGATTTTACCTTCAAGATGAATTGAGCCTTACAGATAGACCTAGGAAGCCGAATGAAGAATTGTCAGGAGTTTTATAATGGGGTTTTTCGAACATTATTAAGGCCAGCATGAGACAATGTCAGCTGTCTGATAGGTTTGTTTAGTATAAGCAGCAAATAATGCCTATTCTAGAGTTTTGGAGCAAACAGCTTTGTAGAATAAGTCAGTAGCACAGTTATAAAGACAGTTGGCTAACTAAAGGAAAATGTGTTGAGGTTGTTTGGCTTGATTCACGACTATGACAGCAGCATTCTGAACCTGTTATATCCTGTTGATCCTTTTAAAATACACCAGCTCAGCCAATGCCAAATGTCTGAATAAGTGGTTTGGAAAGCCTGCTGTGTCACAAGACTGACCAACTTCATAAAGACAGTGGCAGAAAAGAAGACAATAATGGCAAAGTTAAAGGCCATTGTGGTTAATAATGCCTGTTCTCTCAATGATAACCTGACTTGCAGCACATTTTGTCAATAACTCATTCTACAGTGGTATCCTGCTGGGGCTAAATTATACCCACAGCTATTAGACTGTATAATGACTTATCTCAGTGTGCTCAACTTCATCCTCGCCAGCTATAATAGTCACACTGGCATAAAAAAAATATTTATTTTTATTATTATACCAGTATTATAGTATATTGCTTGTTCATATCTAGTACTTACATTAATGAAATGGTTTACAATATGTCTTTACATTCTGTATTGCTGTTGGAACAATGGGAACAAACAAGCATCTACCTATTAATGAGTATCTATCTATCTATCTATCTATCTATCTATCTATCTATCTATCTATCTATCTATCTATCTATCTATCTATCTATCTATCTATCTATCTATCTATCTATCTATCTATCTATCTATATTAAACAGGATGGCGGCAGTGCAACAGATTGGTGATAAAAGCATAGTGTTTTGGATCTAGAGAATAAAAGTTAGGACTGTGGTTTTGATAACAAATGATTGACTGTACCTGAGATCTGGAATTTAAAGGTCAATATGCTGTTAAGTGTAACATCAATGCCCATTACAGAGTAAAATAGGGTAATTCTTCAAGAACCAACTTTTAGCAAGTGGAAATTAAGTCTCTTGAGCTGTTTACGTGATCCTTGGAGGAGTAGATCTGTTTTGCTTTTACATTGGAGCAGATTTTTGATATCCAGAGGTCACTGAGGTAGGCAGTCAAATATTTTGACAGATGTGCCTTCAGCAGAGAATTTCAGTGACACAAGATATAACCTCAGCGAATCACATAATCAAGTAGCAGCTTGTGAAAAAGATGTGGACCAAATATAAAACCTTGAGGGACACCACTGAAGAAAGATTACATGGAAATGGAAGACAGCCATATTTGCAAGACAACATCCAGGACTAGCAGGTTTCCTTCAGTTCAGCATGATTCTTTATACATTTCAAGAGGTGGTTGTGGGAAACAATGTGCAGATGAGCAGTGAGCGCAAGTAGCAGCAGCACAGAGTGACATCTGACATGAGCATTTAGAGTTTTTCATAATTTTGGCAAAAGGGCAAAGGTAGACTGGAATCTCTCAAGCAAACAGCTAGCATAAGCCTCCAAAAATGGCCTCCAAAACTCCAAACATGGGTGTTCTTTATTCACACCTACATGTAGAGATCCCATGTGCCTTGTTCAAAGCATCATGACAGACTGAAGAAATCTAATAGAAAGCTTAATTTAATCAGCTAGGTTCCTTTACATATAATGACTACAAAGCATTTTAAACACACCAATCAGCGTACAGATAAATGGTATATTCCAGAAAACAAACTACCTCTGTTTTAAGTATTATGTAAAGTCGAAAACTAGTTTAACACGGTAAGAGTCGTGGGTGGATACTTGGTTGGTTGGTTGGTTGGTTGGTTGGTTGGTTGGTTGGTTGGGAGCATACACTGATACCGTGCGTTGCCGCACCCACCATATGACAAACCACCTCAGGATCCCAAATTAGGACCTGAGCGCTGCCATGCAACGGGTGACACCACATTAGTTTGGTTATACGTTTACTGTTATTGGAGAACTAAATATGAAGTTAACTGTTATATATGATCTAATTTTCTATTTTCAATATGCTGGTACAAATGAAGCCAGGATGCCTTAGTTAAACAGGCAGGCAGTTTCACGTACATTTTTCTCTCACATTAGCAAAATCAGTACAGGTACAGCTGTATCTTTCTTGAGAGCAGCAGGCCTAAGGTGGACCAGGAGAGTATGTGACAAAGGAAACACATCAACCCCGTAAGACTCTTCTGTCCTCAATCAAACCTCCTGCCACAAAATAATTTATGTTGTACCTTCTAGGAAACAATCAGAAAGCAAAATTAGACAATTATATAGATGAAACCAAATAACTATAGCTTGCATTTTCTTTATTTGCCTAATAGAAATTTATATTGTTACTTATTTATTTCAGGTGAGAGACATAGTTCAGATCATTATCTCATATGCTTAGCTAAAGGTAAATTCAATTATTTTGATTTTTAGTTGTAGTACTAGGGTGTTGTACCGTGTTAGCCATTATGAATGTAGTGAGAAGTCAAGTAAAATGACAGCTTTTATTGGCTAACTAAAAAAGATTACAATATGCAAGCTTTCAAGGCAACTCAGGCCCCTTCTTCAGGCAAGATGTAACCAACATCTTGCCTGAAGAAGGGGCTTGATTTTTAGTTGCTAATTGCTATGATCATCTGGCAGAATACAGGTTCTCAAAGTTCTAGGAGAGTGATAGAAGTAATGACCAAGAGATAGAAGAATGTCTTGGCACAGGAAACAAACCAGAGTCAAAGTAACAAAAAGAAATTCTCAGAATAGCACATCAAAACAAAGTGCTAATCCAAATTATTCTGAAAGAAAATATTGCTGCTTTGTTAGTCATTTGCTAATTGTAAAGATCCTTGAAAGTTTTAGGAATTGATACAGTTTTTGGATAATGAGACACTACACATTATTGTCCTAAATTGGTGAAGTGTGCTGAGATAAAACATCAGGAAAATTGTGTCATGTGACTGGCAAAGGGCATAGCAGCTGTACAGTAGATAACATGGCTGCGGACATATGAAAAAAACACAAAATGATAGCAAGCATAAAATACAAAAAAAAAAAACACATAAATTGGCATCACCAGAATAATAATAAAATTAATGCATTTGAAATAAACGAATAAATTCAAGAAAAGAAACAAATTGGATCAGATATATCATTACATTCATTTTTTTCGGGCAGAAGACAAAAGTTTCAAGATAAGGTAGTTACTTTCATTAATCATAGAGCTGGACAGTGGCAACGTGCTGCATTTTAATTGTCGCATGCAAGTAAGAATTTTACTGTTCTAAGTATATGCAAACAATAATGAGCCTAGAAACCTACAAACATTAAGAGCAAGTTAGTTTAGGTAGGCCCTCACACTGACCAATCCTTTTTTTACTAAATAATTTCTGTTTTATTAAATAATTTGTATTGTTATTATTTGTTACAATTTTGTTGAAGATGTCACTGTGACACCATTTTGGTAACAGTCCTTACTGTCAGCCTTGTGATTACCTGGTCCTTCATTTTCTAAAAATCAGTTCTTTGTATAGCCATTTTTCCCACACACAACATTGTCCGCTCAAGCATTAGGATGTGGATTTTAGCTCCTCACTAATGTTACGGTATGTTGGATATTTTTTCAGCACTGCCTGCAGTTTTCTTTTCTTCTTTCTCTGTGTCACTTGTGGACACTAGGGAGTGTAACTGAGCCCCAACTCATTGACACAAGTACACTGACACAGTCCTGGGTTTAAATAAAGTATTTTTATTCAACATAATACCTTGTCACAGGTTTCTTCTTCTTCCAGAATACAATATACTTGGTTCTTTTCTTAATTCCTTCTCCTACCTCTGCACAAGCTTTGCCCGCCACCAACATCATTGTCACCAAGAAGCACTTCTGGGTCAGGCAGAATCTACCCTGGAGAGTGTCTCCCTCTCTCCCTCCTTTATTAAAGCCTCTTGGCTTGGTACGATACCTGCAACCAACCTTCCATGTCCTCCTTTCCACATTATAAAGTCCTGACAACTCAGTAGCACATTTTGTGTCTTCAGAAAAATGTGCTTTTTTAGTTTGTGCCAGCTGAGTCATGACAGTGACCTATAGCCTTACAAGAGACCAGTCCCTTTGGGCAGTTTTGCAAGGATAACTGGACTAGTCTCTCAGTTATTTATTTTTACTCTGCAGATCCATTCTTTTTTAAAACATTGTCCACATATCCAGCCCCTTCTGACCTTTTTTCAAGCTTTAATGTCTGGTGCTTGATGATAATATTATTGAACTATAAATTTGTGGAGAGAATAACAGAAGAGGATACAAGAGAGTTTATAAAGGTTGCAGTTTTGTATGTAGGATGTACAGTAAATGGTGCAAATCTACCAGACATCAGAGAACCACATTACATGAAAATACACAGAACAACTCCACAAAGAACTCTGCTCAGACCTGCAGAGCTCAGCTAGCCCATGGACTCTGTGAGGACAGTTTTTGTGCTGTGTGCTCCTGATGTCTGCCACACTGTGTACAGTACAACTTCCATTAATCCACAAATGAATTCCGTTTCCAGAGTTATTGATTTAAAATAAAACTAAATTGTACTATGCTCTCAGCCACCTTTTTACTCTATGGCTTTCTCCTCAATTTACCATGAATGTAATGTTAATCAAATACAAGCAAAAGTACTAATAAATACTGATAAATAAATTATAACTACAAAGAAATGCATGGGGTCTGCTGTATCACAACATAAACTGTTTTGTAATCTATCGGTTCACTGCTGTTTGTCAATATTTTGTCACCAAGTGTAGAAAATAATTAATTCAGGTATGCATTTGTAGCTTTCCTGGGTTCAGACCCACCATAGTTGAGTTTGTCAAAACTGGCCTTGTTCTGCTTTGTCTTGTCATTGTAGTATTATTTAAATTATACCAGTAAATATACAGTATATACTGTTGTCACAAACTCCACAAAGAGCCATAGCAAGGTTTGGGGCAGCCACCCGTATAATTGGTTTCCTGGCTGCAAATTGACATTTAAATGATAGCACTGCTGTGCACAAAACCGAGTCCAAAGCCGAACTGAGGGAATAGGGAAAAGGTGGAGGCTTTTAAAGGGGAAGACAGGAAGTGAGATCAAAGGGCAGGCTCAGGAAGGTCTTCAGCCATAGGTTTGAGCCCGGATATGACATCACAGGGGCCGGAGCCAGCAAGGTCTCCTTCCATAGGCTCGGTCCCGGAAGTGATGTCAAGAGGGCCAGGTGGAATCTCCCGTGAATGGTCTGCAGGAATGGGAGAAAAAGAGTCAGTGCACTCTGCCACATCCCGGTATGATTCAGAACTTCCCTTACTCAAGCCCTTTTGCTGCCTCCCATGCACACGTGTGTGACACTGTATATAGTAAGAATGACACAAAACACAAAACATTTGTGATCCCCGTATATTCTGAGAAGCAGAAAACAAAAAAAAGCGTTTAGGTCTTTTCATACTGGAATCCAAGATGAGATTGAGATGAGGTGGAACAGGAGATGGTTACATGGGGTCCAGCCAGGAAGAGGTGAGCATGGGAAAGGCGCTATATCAATAAAATGTATATATATATATTGTTACACACTCCACACAGAGCCATAGCAAGGTTTGGGGCATCCACCCGTATAATTGGTATTCTGGCTGCAATGTCGTAAAAATTGAATACAGCACTGATGTGCACAAAACCGAGTCCAAAACAGAACTGAGGGAATAGGGAAAAGGTGGAGGCTTTTAAAGGGGAAGGCAGGAAGTGAGGTCAGAGGGGTCAGGCTCATGAGGGTCTTCAACCATAGGCTCTAGCCCAGATGTGATATCACAGGGGCCGGAGCCGGCAAGGTCTTCTTCCATAGGCTCGGTCCCGGAAGTGATGTCAAGAGGACCAGGTGGAATCTCCCATGGATGGTCTGCAGGAAAGGGAGAAAAAGAGTCAGTGCACTCTGCCACATCCCGGTTTGAATCGGAATTGCCCTTACTCAAGCCCTTTAACTGCCTCCCATGCACACGTGAGTGACAATATATATATATATATATATATATATATATATATATATATATATATATATATATATATATATATATATATATATATATATTTGTAGCTGGAGATCCACAAAGGGAGAAAATAAATCACATATCATAAAGTAGTTTTTATTCCTGAGCTTTCAGCACCTGCCAGGAGCCGTCATCAGAGGATAATGATTAGACATACAAGAATCAAAGGCAATATATAGCAAAATAAGGCGGGGGGGTAGGTTGAGTGTTGGAAGGGGGGGGTTGGGGGGCAGGTAATGAGGTGGGGTTGGGAGGGGTATTGGTCGTAAAGTTTTATTTATTATGAGGATGTTCTTCTTAAGTTTGCATATGCTGGGTTTATGTCCAAATGTCTGTTAATGGCGTTTTCGTTTGATAGCCAAGATTCAGCCGGCTCTGTGGCACTTTTAGTACTGGCCTTAAATCTTACTTGTACATTGTCCCAGTTAAATGCATGTCCGGTTGATTTTGTATGCGTATAAATCAGTGATCGTGAGTCCTTCCTTCTGACAGCGTTGCGATGCTCCTGTATATGTGTTGCGATTCTTTTTGACGTATATACAGGGTGAATCAAAATTATGTTAACACTAATGGGTTATTTTTATCTTGACCACACCTTCCCAAGTCAATGGATAGATCAAGCTGAACCATTGTCATGGTCTCCACACTCATCTGATTTGACACCCTGTGATTTCTGGTTATGGTTATGGTGAAGGAGCGCATGTATAGCAGGAAAGTTCATGATATCAATGACCTGAAGGACAGAATGCAGACTGTGGTATCATCTATTCCCCATGAAATGTGTGTCCGGCCTTTAAACGGTACTGTTGCTCGTTGGTTTTTGTGTGTTGAACATGATGGTGAACAGGTTGAGACATTCCTGTAAATCATCTTGCGCATGTGAAGTATGTTGTGTGAATAAATTGTTTCCGCCATTCAAATGTTAACATAATTTTGAAGGAACTCATGGATGGAGAGATGACCTGGCCTGGATGGCTGGTAGTACCTTTCCCGCATGGGATTCTACTACAATGGATGGGCAGTGGAGGACTGCCTGCCGGCATCATATGTTTCCCCAGTACACTGGATGGCATCATGCCTCTAGTTCTTCTCCAGTCTAGATTCCCAAAGGCCTGCATGGGAATTGTTTTTTGTAGCTTGCAGCCCCGTCAGAGACTTCTGGGGCCACTGGAGGGAGCTCTTGAGATGTGACTTTCCTGCCCTCATCTCTCTGATTCAGAAGCGCTTCCAAGATATATTGGCGATGTATTAGAAATAGTTTTGGATCCCACTTTAAAAGAAGCCTGTCCTCCTCAGCCAGTCGGAAGTGGACTGAGACAAAGCTCACCTCAAATGTAGATGAAGGAAGAAAAGCAAGAGAAAAGAAAATATGTAGGATTGTATTTAATTCAAATACAGTATATGATATTTCAGTAAACAAGACTGTCTAATGAAAGAAGAATAGAAGGATTATATGAACCCAGGACTGCGTCTAGTGTAGGTATGTCAGAGGATTGGGGGGAATCTGAGATGCCTCCAAGAGGTTGCAACATACACACACAAGCTTAAAATCTTTTAAGAAAGTAATGACTGTCTATCTCCATATTATGAACTTAGAGTTACCCCTTTAGAAGTTTTTTGGGGGGGGTTTTCTCCCTTTAGTGCTTGGCTAAATGGTGATCTTTTCATCTCCACAATACTATTGATCACAGCATCCCTTGAGGCCTCCTCCATGCTCCACTGACCTTTCACAGTAGTAGTTGAGGCAGGGTGACCTTTGCAACAATGTTGCTATAGCAGCCAAAGGGGCAGGTGGGGAGGGTGTGGATTTTGCCATTTCTGCACAGTTCAGTACACCAGAGTGAAAAATTAATTGTGGCAGTTTGGCTGAATGATTTGATTGGTTAGAACATGCCGGTCTGGTGCTTGGAATATATTTGTGTAATATCAGGTCTGTCCTACCTAGAAAACACTGTTCCGTAAAGTGTAATTCATGTGATTTTGATGTTCTTTCATGACATCTATAGTACATCATCCTCAGTCTTTCACCTTTCATCAGACAGTATCTATTTGCTAAAGGTCAGTCAAAATTTCACTATTAGCTACTGAAGTTTAACTAATTTTGAGTATCACTTCTGTGTGTCAGATGGTTTAGAGGTAAAAATTAAAGAATTGGTCGAGGGACTCAAACCTTTTGCAGGACTGCACTGAATATGTTTCTGCAGATTTATTTTGATTATTTATACACCATAATTAACAATTTTTTTTGTTACATTAAGAGTAGTCACATGGTGCAAATCAGGCTTTGCATTTTGGGAGCTTACATCTGATCGATGTGTGGGTGATGGCAGGGATCAACCACATCAAGTCACAAAAAAGGTAGACCATTGGGTTGCAGGGACAGTCATCAAAGATTTACTTGTCAGTTTGTGCTTTTTTCACAAAAGTTCTTTAAAAAGTGCCAGTTTGTGACAAGGCCGCTGCAAGTATCTGCTATAACCAACCATAACAAGGAAGGAAAGCATCTTGCAAACCATCTTTTATCTAGATAAGTACATATGTTTTCAAATTGTATTTATTAATTTCAATTAACATGACAACATGAGAGGTCTAAAATAAGCAAACTATAAAGAAGCAGCAATAAAGTATTCCATAGAAACTGGCGACATTGGACGTGTAAAAACATAATAAATAAATAGAAATATACCCAACATTGTACGCATAAATAGAAATACTTCAGTTTACTAAAAGTTTTTCACTGCTGAAGAGTGAAAAAGCAAAGAAGCTCAGAAACAAACACCCAGAACGTAATAGCAACAACATTTATTTATATGGAAAATTTTCATACAAATAATGTAGCTCAAAGTGCTTTACATGATGAAGAAAGAGAAAAAAGACTAAATAAATAAGAATTAAAATAAGGAAACACAAATTAACATAGAATAAAAGTAAGGTCCGATGGTCAGGGAGGACAGAAAAAACAAAAACAAAACTCCAGACGGCTGGAGAAAAAATAAAATCTGCAGGGGTTCCAGGCCATTAGACCGCCCAGCCCCCTCTAGGCATTCTACGTAACATAAATGGCCTCAGTCAGTCCTCATTGTATTCAGGGTTCTCATAGAAGAACCTGATCACTGGCCTACAAAAAAAAAAAAATTTTTGTTTGCTTCTGGGAACTTCAGAGCAGCTGTTTATTAAGTTTTTACACTGATTTCATATATTAAATTGGAATTAAGCTAGCACGTCAGGTTTTTGAAATACACATCACTGACGTTTTGACGTTTGAATATCAATATAATATAGCAACACAATATCTGGAGTTTGGACTATGTCCCACCAAAATTGATTTGATGTGTTTATTCTGAAAACAAACCAAAAGACGATACCAGAGACACGTTAAAGCATATTTATGTCAATTTACCTCAATATAAAAGTGAGGTCAGCGTGCCCAAAAATGTTGGAGGCACTCGCTTTTGCGCTTGTACTGCACATCCGTCTCTCTTTGCAAGAACCAACAGTAGTCACACATCATGCTCGGAGTGAATTTTTCCTGATATCAGTCTTCCATCACCTTTATTTCTTGATGAAATTTTTCCCCATGCTCATCTCTGAAATTGCTTAGGTTTGGTGGAAAAAACAGCTCAGTATAATTCTCTGCTCTGTGCTTGTCAAGAACATTCTGGACTACCTTCAAGAATGAGGGTGCTGATTCAGTTGGCTTCAGTTTCCTTTTGAACTCATCATCAAGAATCAGTTCACAGATTTCAGGGTCAACAAAAACACCTTCCTTAATTTGGGCTTCACTTTTCTCAAGACCAAACTTACTTCTTAAATGCTGAAATCCATCGCCTTTACTGTCCAGTCACCCTAGTTGTCCAAGACCTGGAACATCATAACTAAAAAACGGGACGTGCTGAACGAAAACGGTTTTCAGATTTGGAGTCAGCAAGTGAAATTTGTTACAGTACAGATGAAAGAATCCCAGTAGCAAAATGCTTGTTGACCAGTGTGATGGTCATGTGGACTTCTGACCTTTAATCCATCAATGCAGATCGCCACCACAGAAAACTGGAAAAAGAACAGAAGAAAAAGTAGGGGTTAGTATGAATTTTGGAGCAACCATGAATAATAATGAAAATTAATTAAATATACAGATCATCAGGATTAAACTAAGATGAAGCTATAAGAAAGCCATGTTAAAGTAATGTGTTTTCAGCACTGTTTTAAAGTGCTCCACTTTATTAGCCTGGCAAATTTCTATTGGCAAGCTATTCCAGATTTTAGGTGCATAACAGCAGAAGGCCACCTCACCACTTCTTTTAAGTTTAGCTCTTGGTATTATAAGCAGACATTCATTTGAAGATCTAAGGGTACGATTTAGAATGTAAGGTGAGAGGCATTCTGAAATATAAGATGGAGTGAGATTATTTAAGGCTTTGTAAACCATAAGCAGTATTTTAAAGTCAATTCAAAATGACACAGGTAACTAATGTGGTGACATCAAAACTGGGGTGATGTGCTTGGATTTTCTTTTCCTAGTTAAGATTCTAGCAGCTGCATTCTGCACTCGTTGCAATCGATTGATGTCTTTTTTGAGTAGTCATGAGAGGAGTGCATTACAGTAATCTAGCCAACTGAAAACAAAAGCATGAACTAATTTCTCAGCATCTTGAAATAATAGGAGCAATTTCAAAGGAAACTTCTCAAAAACCTTTTAAAAGAATTACTTGTATAAAAATAGCATAAACCAACAGCTAATTCCAAATGAGTAAAGGAACCCTCGTTTCCTAAAACTAAATGCCTCAATTCAAAAGTAAAAAAAAAAATCACAAAGGCAAAATTTTTTTACTCATAAGAAAGTTTCCCCAACATGGAGCAGGGGAGCCAAAGACAAAACTCAATGCCTGATTAGTTAGGCTGGAACTTGAGGATTGCATAACGAGAGAAATCACCGGTGGCTACCTTAACAAGGGCAGAATTAAAAGATTAGGGGACATCACCCCACCGGATGCCACACTTAATGGCAGAACACAACACAATTAAGTAGTAGTAGTTAGTAGTAATGGTGGTGTGGAGGTTAACCAGTAGTAGTAGTAGTGATAGTAGTATTAGTAACAGTAGTTGTAGTAGTAGTAGTGGCGGTGGTGGTGGCAGTTTAAGTAGTAGTAGTATTAGTAGAAGTAGTAGTGGTTTAAGTAGTAGCAGTAGTGGTGGTGGTGGTGGTTATTTAAGCCATAGTAGTAGTAGTAGTATAGTAGTAGTAGTGGTGGTGGCAGTGGTTTAATTAGTAGTAGTAGTAATGGTGGTGGTGGTTTAAGTAGTAGTAGTAGTAGTAGTAGTAGTAATAGTAGTGGTTTAAATAGTACTAGTAGTGGTGGTGGTGGTGGTTTAAGTAGTAGTAGTGGTAGTGGTAGTTTAAGTAGCAGTAATAGTAGTGGTAGTGGTGGCTTAAGTAATAGTAGTAGTAGTAGAAGTATTAGTGGTTTAAGTAGTAGTAGTAGTAGTAGTAGTAGTTGTTTAAGTAGTACTAATAGTGGTGGTGGTGGTTTAAGTAGTGGTAGTGGTAGTTTAAGTAGCAGTAATAGTAGTAGTAGTGGTGGTTTAAGTAATATTAGTAGTAGTATAAGTAGTGGTTTAAGTAGCAGTTGTATTAGTTTTTTAAATAGCAGTAGTAATGGTAGTGGTGGTTTAAGTACTGTAGCAGTAGTAGTAGTAGAAGTAGTGGTTAAAGTAGCAGTTGTATTAGTTGTTTAAGTAGTCGTAGTAGTGGTAGTGATGGTTTAAGTAATAGTAAGTAATAGTAGTAGTAGAACTAGTAGTGGTTTAAGTAGTAATAGTACTGTAAGTAGTGGTTTAAGTAGCAGTTGTATTAGTTGTTTAAGTAATACTAGTAGTGGTAGTGGTGGTTTAAGTAGTAGTAGTAGTAGTAGAAGTAGTGGTTTAAGTAGCAGTTGTATTAGTTGTTTAAGTAATAGTAGTAGTGGTAGTGGTGGTTTAAGTAGTAGTAGTAGTAGTAGTAGAAGTAGTGGTTTAAGTAGCAGTTGTATTAGTTGTTTAAGTAGACGTAGTGATAGTGTAAGCAGTAGTAGTAATAGTGTCATGTTTACAGAGTGCATTGAAATTCTTACCTTCATGTCCATCCAACTTGCAACACATCATCACAATGCTATGAGTGTAACACTAAGTAGTTGTGAGGTAGAATGCCCAGAGGTGACTGGGCGGTCTCGTGGCCTGGAACTCCTGCAGATTTTATTTTTTTCTCCAGCCGTCTGGAGTTTTTTTTTTGTTTTTTCTGTCCTCCCTGGCCATCGGACCTTACTCTTATTCTATGGTAATTAATGTTGTCTTATTTTAATTTCTTACTTTGTCTTTTATTTTTCTTTTCTTCATTATGTAAAGCACTTTGAGCTACATTTTTTGTATGAAAATGTGCTATATAAATAAATGTTGTTGTTGTAGTCATTTATGACAGATATAAATAGCACCATATTTTAATTTTTTCTTAAACTGATGATGTGTGACTTTTCAACTAAAGTAAATGAAGCAATGCTCATCTATATAGCTAAATTAAAGTTAGAAAACAAAGGAAATATAACAATCACCTAAAGAAGAATCAATTTACTGATACGAAATGAATCTTCTAGAAAAATAATAAAGTTGAACAGAAGCTGATAAAAAAGGTAACAAAGAAAAAAGATTGGATACTTAAAATAAACCAAAACAAAAGTCCCTAGAGTGACCCTGGCAGCATCGTTTTGGTAGCCTCGATAGCGGCTGCATGTGTAACGGTGATTAGGTGCAACGAGCCCCCCGAAGGAGGAGACATTCTTACTGTCAGAAACCTGATTACACGTGTGTCCAAAGGCTGAGATGAGACTGTATGCAATGAATAGACTGATTTATTCTTATTTTTTAATATTGAGGCGATTTGTAATTATTTTAATTTAAATAGTCAATTTTAAATATTTTAGGTATTTAGAAATTTCACATATTATCCTTTTAGGGGCATTCGTGTCTCCTTCAGAGCTGCTCACTTCCTTCTATTTGCACAAAGGCTGGTCATGACAGACTCCATGTGCACTTGGTCTCTTGACCCTCCCATGGTACTGTAACAATGCAGCATGTCAACTCTAGCAAAACATCTGCCATTTGGAATTAGACTTTCACTATATGGTTCATTTCCACCATTAGGATTTATAACTTGATCAAAATGGTAGTGACACCGAAAGTCAATGCAAGACAAAGATAAGAGAAGGAGAATAGAATAAACTCAGTGACAACCAATCAAGATGGTCGCTCTATGTATTACAAAGCAATATGAACAGCTTCATCTGCAGTTCTGATGAGTATGGTATGTAATGATAATGAGTCTTCTGCCTTATTTAAATACACAGACTCATGGGTGTTCTCTCTGCTATTGGTTGCTGTCACCTACTTTACTTTTGCATTTTGTAATTGCAGTGTATGTTTGGATTACAGACAGTAATAAGTTCTGTACTGTTCTGCACTAGAGAAAAAAACAGAGCATAAAAGAACATTTTTAAAATGCCAGACTAAAGAGCTACAGTAGGAGTTCAGCTGGATTATAACATGCTCTGTTGAAGGGAGCTAAAAACATTTATGCCTTCATCTGTCAAAGAGAATATTTAAAAATGTAGCCATTAACTTAACCGGGAGACTGTGTAATAAAAGATGGCATCTAGATTATTCACTTGGATTCAGCCAAACTAAAGTTCAAATTCATAGTTGTCTGTGTGCAGTTTTGTCGGTATAATTTACAACCATTTAAAGAACTTCTGTTTTTCTTCTTAATTTAAAGACAAATAATTTTCACTCATATCTTGTCTTACCTCACAAAAGCAGTTATTATTGACCAAGCTGATGAAGTGTCATATGTTTTAATTGATAAATACAGTCAAGTATTACATTATATTTTCAACATCCAAAAAGAAAAAAGACCCGTTTGTAATACTGAGCCTATGAGGCACCATATCTAACTCTGGGCTGGTACCGGAATCCTAACTTCAGGCTTCTACAAGTATTAAAAATGTCTTGACATGTACAAAGTAAACCAGCTAAGTGTATTGCTGACAGACAAACTAACTTCATGAATTTGTGTAATAGAATGCTCTGATCAGTGGCATCAAAATCTACACCTAAATTAAAGGTATAGCGATTCTCTACATACAGTATGTGGAAATTAAAAAATCATTAACATTTTAAGCAGGTGTGTGCTGTGACCAGATTTATAGTCAGATTAGATAACCAGTATGTGACGCGCCATTCACACTTTGGGATAAGCGAGTATGCAGATTCAGTAGATAGATAGATAGATAGATAGATAGATAGATAGATAGATAGATAGATAGATAGATAGATAGATAGATAGATAGATAGATAGATAGATAGATAGATAGATAGATAGATAGATAGATAGATAGATAGATAGATAGATAGATAGATAGATAGATACTTTATTAATCCCAAGGAGAAATTCACAGATTTTTGTGAAAAGATTGTATTTTTTTGGAGTACGGACATAACAAGGTTTGTGATAGAACAGGATTCAATGGTGACCAATGCTAGACAACATCACAAAATGTCAAAAATGTCCATGAAAACTCTAATATTACTCGTGTTGCACAATCCACATCCCAAATCATCCAGTTATATGATCACAAAGTGCAAACCGCATGTATTTTTTGCTAAACTATTTTTAAACTATCTGTGCTACCAGTCTAAGATGGATTGAAATCTAAGTAATCGATGTAGACCTCAGTGTTAACATTCAGAGTGCACCATGCAATTGCATATGTCTCTGTTATTTGCCATTTAGTATGGGATTCATGAAGGCAGTTTTAATGTTTGGGATGTCCCATCTGTTGGAATGACAAATGCAATGCATTTTATTACTATAAATGTTTGTGATGTGCCATCTTTTGGAATGATAGAGCCATAGCAACCGGACAGATACACAGACACTTATTCCTTTCAAGAATGTGGACAGATAACTCAGGAAAAGGAAAGTAGTACAGAAACAGGAAGTTCCTTTCACATGGATTCATGCTCTGAATTGTAGACAGGACACTTGACCAATGAGTGAGGAGGATAGTGCGGGTCTTCAAATTTTAGTCCATTTGCTCAAGTAGTACTTCATATTTTAGAATCATGTAATGTGAATACAAGGCACTATATAGAGTAAAAAGTTATTTGCAGTAAAACTGTAATGGATAAAAAAAAGCTTACAGAATACTTAAAAGATTTTACTCTGCAGACCCCTAGGGATCACAAAGGCAGCATTTATTTGTCACTTTTTATTAATGTTGTGCAGATGGCATTGTTCTTGGTTATGGCACTGGTGCTTCAGCCGCTGGCAGACTTTCAGGAAAAACTCCAGTCAACTAGCCAGTGTTGGCCCAGCAACTCACTCTCAGGTTTAGACGTTCATATCCCGTGACAGTGCAAATAAATTATTTACACCTTTGACCGGGTCTAAGAGGGTGAACAGGAGTCCTGTTTGGCATGACTATACCATGACAGTGACTCAAGACCGCTTTTAGTTTCTTTGGCACTTCTTGGTGTGCTTTGCACTTGGCACAGGTTCCCATGACACCACATACTGTCATGTCTGAACTGCTGCTGTAGCTTCCTTAGGTCCTCATGTGGGGTCTCAATGAGCAGACCTTGTCACTGCCAGTGGCTCCTCACAGTCAGCGTGCCATCAGTAGTAATCAATATGCTTCTTTCTGATTAAATCAGATGGAACACTGAATTACAGGTCTGAGTTTAGTTGATTATTGAACAAATTAAATTAATCAGAGGAAAATAAAATTAAACCATTCAGTGTCAATGCCTCCACACAGTTTGTGTACTAACAATGGTAATCATTAATTCTTTACGATTCTAATTCAGTAGAGTGATCATTTCAGAGTGTTTAAATTATGTTAATCATGAAATTACCTGTTTGCTTTTAGTTGATTATTGTTTATATATAATAATAAGATGAAAGATAAATTATATAATTCATTATCAATTATTGATTAAATACAATGGCTCACACAAATGATGGAACAGATCACCCATTATTGATTGTCTTAGTGAAATGTTTCCAATTTAAAGTTGCATTAG
This sequence comes from Erpetoichthys calabaricus, assembly GCF_900747795.2. Taxonomy (NCBI): domain Eukaryota; kingdom Metazoa; phylum Chordata; class Cladistia; order Polypteriformes; family Polypteridae; genus Erpetoichthys; species Erpetoichthys calabaricus. The sequence goes on from NC_041396.2 coordinate 84,442,609, forward strand.
GGAAAAGAAGTGACCAAGTCGCCAGACATGTTGAAGTGCTGTCTTAAAGTGCTTGAGTTTAAATGACAACCATGCAGCTTGAGTGTTATGGTGAGGCTCGTGGTGGTCTTGTTGCCCCAGTTGGCAGCTGCCATGTTTCATGTAAGATCTATGATTCTTCCCTTATTGATTGTACATAATTCACTTTTTCCCAGTTAAAATTAATCAGATTATTGTGTATTATACATCAAATGAGTTGTGGATGTATTATCGATGATTTATTAAATTAAAACAAGGCAGAAAATTCAAATTCTTCGCAGACAATGCTTCAGCTGGGTCCCTGAAATAGCACTGACTGTTTTTGGTTATTTACCTAATAGATTTTACTCAGCCCTCCATCCATTCACTAAATTCTGTTAATCCCATTTTTTGGTTGTCTGAGTAGGATCAGTTCAAGGAAGAGGTATTGAGTGAAAACCCATATAAATAAGTAATATGAAGCCACCATGCAATCAATGACTAGGCCAAAAAATCTAGCCCTGGTCCTTATAGGCATAAGGCAGCAACGGGGTGCCAGAACACAACTAAACACATACCTGCCCAATTTGAATTTGCCAGTTATTCGAGTATTCTAAAGTTAGAGATGTGGAAAGTTACTGAAGTATTTGGAGAAAAAGCACATGGACACAGTGAGTAAATGCAATACTCTATACAGATGTGGGACTGTAAGCGAAATTCAAATTCCTGGTGGTGTAAGCCAACAGTACTAACCACTTTGCCTTCTGGGATTATTGATTACTTATCTAATTAAACAATATTAGTGCTGTATTTATCTTTGATCAAATATAATGGTTCATTCTTTTGAATCAGTTATCGAATCTATATTTTGTATTGCACTGTTCATATAACTAACACAATACCCAAATATTTGTTATATTAAGGATTTAACAAAATAGCAATAGAGTCAAAGTCTGAAGTCTGCAGATTGACCATTTGAGTGTGTGAAGTTTGCCCGGACACCATCAGACCAACACTGCATCTTTATCCAAAATACCTTTTTATTTTCTTCTCCACACAACAACACTACTCAGTCCCACACAAAAACACAGTGCTTCTAGCCCCAGTCTCCCTTCTCCTGGGCCTTCTCTCTCCTTGTCCCTGGGCCACCTGCACTCTCTCTCCAGGAGCTTCGTCCTGCTCCCGACTCCAGCTCCTTGATTGGAGGGAGGCGGCCCCTCTTATCCTCACCCGGATGAGCTCCAGCTGCTCTACCTGACGTCACGTCCTGGTGTGGCAGAAGCGTCAGGAGAGCACCCGGAAGCACTCCGGGTGACCCTGGAAGGATCGTCCTCCATGGGTGTGGCGGAAGTAAATAAGTCCATGAGGCTCGGGGTGCCCCCTGGCGGTGACCAGAGGGCCCAACGGTCTTGAGCCTCCCTGCTCCCCTTCCGTGGATCTCTTCTACTCCAGGGCGGTTGCCCCCTCGTGGCCCAGAGGACAAATATGCCACAACCCAGTCCTTCCAGGCGTCCCGGCCAGGTCTGACCCCCAGCCATATACGACAAGTGGCAATAGCAAGAGAAATGAAGCGTCACAATCCCATTGTTGAACTAGAAGAGAAGCAGATCTAGCAGCCTCTCAGACAGAACTGCTGATCTTCATAAGAGTGAGCTTCAAAAGCAGGGTATGCTTGATATCAATTCACTTCAGTGGAGCGATGTGATTTGAATGAAGTACGTTGCTGCTCATTGATTAATAATTGGATAGGCAGTGTGGCCTTGGGGCTGAGGCAGTAGACATAAAACTCAAGGTTACCATCAGCATGTGCCAATCAGCCAATTGCGTGCTCAGCTTGTGCCCCAGCTGTTGAAATCTGAACACTACTGTTTTACCTGTAAAACACCTAGGGGGTCATGTTTGCTTTAGAAAGGCATTATGTGGAGTTAGTCTGATTTATTTGGCATCGTGTATTAATGAAAGGGTTAGTGCAGCTAGCCCCAGAGACCTTGAATTGGATATTGTGGGTAAATATTAAAAGCTTATTTCCACTGTTAATTGGTCTTTGTCTGAGTTGCCCAGTTATTTTCATACTTCTGGACATTTGCAAGCACTTTTATTTCTCTTCTAATCCTGCATTACACTTCAGAGCTGGGTCTCAGATACATGTGTGGGCATTTACTCCCAGATCACTCTTTTGTTTGGCTCGTTAGCCAGGAAATTAATGAAACAAAACACAATTACGAGGCAGTTGGTTCTGTACGTTTCTGTAATGGAAAAGGGATTTTGTGTGCTAAAGCACAAGGAAGCGTAGCAGCATGCGTCAAAGATAGTGCAATGAATGCTAACTAGTTTGTGTGGGGTAACCCCCATCCTCAGCCACCTGTTAGGGAGGACCCATATGTAGGGTGTGGTTGCTGGTTTGCTTTTTGCATGATGGAGATAGCAGGAAGCACCTTGTTCTTATGATGAAGGATCATAGAGTAATGGCTAGTACTGTTACGTCAGAACTCCAGGGACTTGTGTTTAGCTCTTTAAGGGCTAATTATTTTTTCTCCCTTTTGTCCCAGGGCTGAATATTTTTCCAAAAAACTCAGCTTTCTAAAAAGCACACAGAGCAATGGTTTCACGCATATATCAACATAAAAATACTTATTTATGACAAATGGCACTCTGTTTTATATTCCAGGAGCCCCTACAGTATCCTTATTCACATACTTATTACATATGTGTTTGTCTCATCACTCATAAGCTGAAAGGCACTTTCTGGTATAAAACGGCTTGAAGTAGCCGTAGTGTCCACCAGCAGGCCGCATTGTTTGGTGAAGTCCAAGTTGCTAGCTTGTCTCCCACAGATCGATGCCTGTGTAGTCCTCCCGAATTTGTTGGCGCGTCAGCTGCATGAGCGTGTCCAGCACTATGATCAGCTGGGGACCAGTCAGTTGATACAGACACCTAACTTTCATTTTCGATCTCCAGATCACAAGTCCGATTCAGCAATAATATGCAAAAAATAAATAAAGAAATAAATAATATGTACAGAGTATTTTGCTTTGTGCATTTGCTTCGCTCTCTTGCCCGATGTCGATGCCATTCTAGATGTTGCTTACTCTATGCTACTCATGCACATGTGGAGTTTCAATGCCAAGTCAATGAGTCTAACAGTCCTCCAAAGCAAAGAGGGTCTACCTATAATGTAAAGGTGAGTTTTATCAACATTTACAGCTTTCTTTTGCCCTCTGCCCCTAATATCCATCCTCAACCCCTTGTGTCGACAAAAGTCAACATCCACCCTAAAAGAGTTAATTCCAAATTGTTTGTGTGGAGTTTTGGATGTTGCTTCTGTGTCCTCATGGCTTTCCTCTTAGTTTCTAAAAAAATGCATGTTAGGTTGATCCCGTGTGAGTGAATACAAGGGTGTTACATCTTGTGTTTGTCCCTTTACATGAACTGGTGTCTCATCCAGACTCTTGCCTTGTGTCCAGTGTTGTAAGGGAAACAGATTGATGGATGGAAATATGGGGGTCCAATTTGAACAACAGGGACAAGGCTTCTCTTTCTCTCTCTTGCACAGTTCAAAATACAAATGACATAAACATCAAGCTCCCTTGACACCAATGCAGACCAAAAAGCAACTGCTAGAACAGAACATGGAAGAACTGATTGGTTGAAGATTGTAAAAAATTGTTCATGCAAATCATTGTTGCCTCAGTGTTTAGAGTGTTAATATTAAAGTATTGCCGATTTCTTTACGCAGACCAGGCCTATTTCTTGTCCCATGATCCTGAATTGGATGATAGGAGTTTGAGAATATTATGTTTTGTTATGTCATGTTAGGCTAAACCTGGCCTTTAAAGTAAATTCATGAAGTATGATTTGACATCTTTATAACGCCTTGAGCAATCAGCCTTTTAAAAACAACAACAGTGATAAATCAAGTGTACATCTTTTTTTTTTTGTTATTGTTCATATCTCTTAAGGAAGCTCCAGGTAGCGGAGGACTCATCTTCCTGATGTTTCAGAAGTAATAGCATCTAAGGTGATGCTGTTATGGAATTCTGAGGGAGGGATTCATAAGCTGAAGGCAAATGTGGTCTAAAATGCTTCCTTCTGGCACATTGCAACTGTAACATCACTAAATTGCTTTTTAAGATTAGGGAATTGAACAAACAGAGCTAATAAAGTAATACTTAAAATATTGCCATATGCAAAATTTCTGACAAGAGTCTGTACAGAATAACAACAAGTTGATGTCTCTCTTAGGTAGTCCAGTTAGGACTGCATTATTGTAGTCTAGTACTGTAAGCTATAACTAAAACAAATGAATTAATTAATTTCTCAGCATGTTGCATTGATAGAATATGTCTAATTTTTGCAATGTTCCTTAAATGGAAAAATCTGGTAATCAGGTTAATGTGTGATTTAAAGTTTAGGTCAGAGTCCATGATTACACCTACACTTTTTTCAGCCTCGACTTTTATTGCTATGAGATCACAGCCTGGTACCCATTTTTCCATCTCAGCCTTGGAAGTTGTTCAGATATTTGCCAAAAGTGACCAAGTATGTAAAATATGTAGGCAGAGATGATTTGAGAGTGGACTTGGGGAGAAAGTTGGAGCAAAAGCTCACTGGTTAGACATTAGAGACCAGAGATTTCAAAGAGGGAGAAAGACCAGGCTTGGACAAGTTCATGAACCATCTTTTCTTATAGCCATATCCATTATGGCAAACTTTCTGACAAAAGTGTGAACAGAATAACAACTGATTGATGTCTGTCTTAGGTAGTCCAGTTGGGACTGCATTATTGTAGTCTAGTACTGTAACAAATGCATGAATTAATTTCTCAGCATGTTGCATTGTTAGAAGATGTCTAATTTTTGCAATGTTCCTTAACTGGAAAAATCTGGTTATCTGGTTAATGTGCAATTTAAAGTTTAGGTCAGAGTCCATGATTACACCTTCACTTATTTCGGCCTCGACTTTTATTGTTAGAGGACCACATTTTTTTTCTAAAACTCTCATTATTTCTGTTTTTGCCATCCACTGAGATTTCTGGAGAAGTAGATTTGTTTCCTTATTTAGCTTGAAAAAGTAACTACTCATGCTTTTAGAGAAACAAGTAAGACATTGAATCAGAGAGTCCAGAGCATCAGGGTCATCAGGTTTTATAGATAAGGAAAGCTGCATCTAATCTGCATAAATGTGGTAGTTCACCTTGTGTTTAGATATAATCTGACCTAATGGAATCATGTAGATTAGAAGCATGTAGATAGGAAAAAGCAGCAGGCCCAGAACAGATCCTTTTGCTGTTTGCTGGAGAGAGCTACCCATTGTCTAAGGTGATGTATGAGAAAACTGTGGTCTATGGTGTCAAATGCTGGGTTCAGGTCTAAGAGAACAAGAACAGATATGCAGCCTCTGTCTGCATTAACCCACAAATCATTTACTACTTTAACCAGTGCGATTTTCTGTACTATGTACAAACTTGTCAAGACTAGAATGTTTGTGCAAGTAATCAATTTAGAATTTTAGTTAAGAAGGGCAGACTAGAAATTGGTCTAAAGTTGTCAAGTACATAGGAGTTGAGATTATTTTTCTTGAGCAGGGGTTTAACAGCTGCAGTCTTAAGACAATCAGGGAAGACTCCATATAGTGAACTAATGATGAGTTCGCTATGTCAAGTACACCATCATTCAGCACATCACAGACCTGTTTGAAAAAAAAACATTCTGAGATTCAACAGGATTTACTTTGGAGTGATGCACTATATTACATCTAATATAATATAGTTTATTTTTAATTTAAAAAATGAAGTAAAAGCCTCACAAGTTTCTTTATAAGTTTTCAGCAGGCATTCCACTTAATGAGCTGGGGTGAAAATAAAACTCTTGTATTTCCAGCATCATCATTTAATATTTCTGAGAAATAGTAAGTTGTCATCATCCTCATTGTCTAAAGCAGGAGTCGGTGTAAAGCGGACTTGGCCCAAGGTACAAGTGGCACAGCACAGTGTAGACGTAGCCAAATTGATCCTGGACACCAATGAAGTCTCTAAGAGGTGAGCTTTCTGATCCCTGAGATGTTTTCGTCTGTCAAGAAGCTGATTGGATCCAAAAGAATGTAATTACAGACTACAGTACCTATGAGGTCAGTCACTTAATGCCCCAACATTACGAAACGCCCTCAACGTCAGTCACGAAACGCTCATCACATTACACTGTGGTTAAGATTAGGGCCCCGTTACACTATGGTTAAGATTCCGGTTGCAGGAGGGTTATCTGACTCAAAGGGTGTTTCGTGACTGACGTTGCAGGCATTACCTGATGTACATCATAGGTATTGCAGGCTGCAGTTAGACACATCTCCTTGGATCTGCATCAATAGGGTTTTCAATTGTTCCGCAACACACTGTAGTTTGCAGTTGGCCATCTGAAAGAAAGTGATGTTATAGGAAACCAAAATCTGTGGTCAGAAATAGCAAGGCTGGGATGAATAACCAGATGAAAAAAGGTTTCCTATGAAATTATACATGGCCATACAGATATTGGTTGTTTTATTTGCTATCCAAAAGTTTGGATGCAGAATACCGTGCATTGCCATCTTTCATAATAGAGACACTGTGACATTTGGTGCCATGAGAACAACTACAAAATGGAGGCGAACATGAAAATATCACTTAACAAAATAACATCAAAATGATGTCAAAGAAATAATGACAGAAGTAAACAAAACCTGATTTTAATACATACATACAGAAATTTCCCTGAAATTATATTTCTAATGGCCAGAAAACGTTCATGACACTTAAGTGGGATATACGCACCTGTGTTGTCATTTAAGAAAAGGTGACTTTAGAAGAGGTGACCTGGAGACGTACCTCTTACAAGACTACATATTGGTGTGAGGAACTCCAGCCTGGTACCCATTTTTCCATCTCAGCCTTGGAAGTCATTCAAATATTTGCCAGAAGTGACCAAGTATGTGAAATATGTAGGCAGAGATGATTTGAGACTGGTGTTGGGGAGAAAGTTGGGACAAAGGCTCACTGGTTAGAGATTAGAGACCAGAGATTTCAAAGAGGAAGAAAGACCAGGCTTGGACAAGTTCATGAGACATCTTTTCTTATAGCCATATCCATTATGGCAATTAGGGTTTTGGTTTCTCTTCTCTCATATCTTTGCTTTTTTATGCTCTTTTTGTTTATCCCTCTCGTGTGTCCTTAATTACATGAACTTCTTTTGAAAATTGTCGTGGTAATATTCTGAATGTGGTCAAACGGCAGAATCAGGCTATTTTACTCATATACTATGGCTGTCCTGGTCCTCAGACATAAATATAATCAATCATTTATAGGAGGTCCTATTTCCAAATCAACATTCTGTGCCTTCATCAACAATCCTGAGATAATTTACTTTCTCATGTAAGAATAATTATGTATCCCTCCTGCAGAGTTCCAGACGCTGATGTATTTTTTGCCAAAGCATTTGCAAGCTGTTCTGATGGCATACACTGGCATAGCTCCCTTTTAAGTGACTTCATATTGGTATGTCCAAATTTCTGACTGTTCCCAACATATCAAATACATTTTGACACAAAATCACATCTATGCCTTCTGAAACTTTTTTAAAACAGTGGAATATTCTACATTATGTACAAAATATACAATAACATCAAGCATACTATATTATTCTGATCGCACCATTATTGAACAATGTGTCGTAGTGAGATAAGTGAAAACTGCTGAAATCCACTGAAGGATATTGGCTCAGTACGGAAGTGAAAACAGCATTACTCAAAGCAATGTTTATGAGTGAGTACAAAGGTGTAAAGTGGGAAAAGAAGTGTAAACCAACAAAGCTCAATCTGGTCGACCATCAACATCACGCACACAAGCCCACACTAATATGGTGAATTCCTTCATCAGAGAAGATAGAAAGATTACGTTGTCTACTCATGATGCACATTTGGATATCAGCTATGGATCTGCAGTGCATGGACAGTGTGTGATGACTTTGGATACTGTAAATAAAGTTTGTGTGAGACAGGAAACCAAACAGTTGACTGATCTGCACAGGTCAACTACCTTCAGTTAATTTCACCAGGTTTCTCTCCCTCTTGCTGCAGGAGAAAGTCCATGTTCATTTGACCTTGGCTTCAACGAGACTAACAGTACAGTGATGTGCTGTGTGTGTTCAAACTTCCCATAAGCCTTCCCATTCTATTTGTTGGAGTTACCATGTAATTTTCAAATTGCCATTACTTTCTGATTTACCCTCATATAAGATAACCTGTGTGTTATACAAGTCTCTGTCATTTAGTCACAAGGGACTTTTGTCGACTGCTCGCTTCTTATTTGTCAACAGTATTACTACAGCTTACAGTATTATTTGTAAGCTTGTAGCTGTGTGCGGTAGTTTGATCATGAATATTTGACAATTAATATGCATCTATGTAGTTGTTAATTTTTCTTGTGTAGTAAATATAATATTAAACAATCTATGTAAATGTGCCATGGTGGCATGGTGGTAAGTGTCACAGTCATGCGAGGGTGACCACTGTGAGTACAGCTCCAGAATACTTATTTTGAATTCCAGCATAACTTGTATGAAGTTCTAATATCATTTCAGTGTTTTTGTGGATCTATCACCAGATGTGCAGGCTTCCCTCACAAATCCCAAAGATATGCAGGCCACAATACATGTAATTAGTGACCATAAATTGGCATCACGCAAGTGAGCATTGGTGTGCATGAGTGTGCTTTTTGATGGACTGGTTCCTGATTCAGGCTTGCTTCTGATGTTGTGAGGCTAGTTCCTGGACCTCATGGCCCTCTGTTGGAATAAGCAGGTTTAACAATGAATGGAAATATATTTTACAAGGGGACTTCGCCCCCTGCTCGCTCCGCTCGCCAACCCCCGGCGTTTTGAACCCGTGCCCGCTGGGCAGCCGTAGTTTCAGACGCGCGTTGTAGGAGCTTGCGTTGTTTTGAGCCTGTACTTGCCCTGCTTCTGCGGTTTGAGACGCGCGTTGTAGGCGTATATCCGTCAGTCGAGCTCGTTCGGTTTGAACCCGTGCCTGCTTTGCCTCCGCAGTTTCAGACGGTGGGTCGCATTCGGCGTTTTGTACGATCCCAAGCAGCACATTATATCCTAACTTCACTCCGCAGTAGTACCACGCACAATATGGCGGCAACGCCTGCGCCTTCCGTATTATGTCGGGTTTTACCATGCTGTGTAGGCGCCTTTGCCTTTCGTACTTTCCCGCGCCTTCCGACGCGCGATGTATGCGCCTGCACCTTCCGGGTCTGCCTCTGCTGTGTGGTGTGGATGTTTAACTGTCGTTTTTTCTGCTTTTATATTCTGTATCTCGCTGTGCATGTGTTTTGTGCCTAGGTTTTTTTGAAGCTGTTGCATTCCAGTTTTCATCATCTGTAACCTGCTCTCCATGTGTTTGGCCCCGTTCTTTAACTTCTTTATGACGTTTTACTTTGTTTCCTACTCTGTCTTTTATTTCTGACCTCACTTTATCCTGTTTGCGGCATGTCAGACAGTTCGTAGTCTCTCCTGTTTCGCTCTGGGGCGGGGGGGCTTTGTGTGGCGCCTGCGCACTATGTCTCCTGCGTCCACGAGCAGGTCCCTGCGTCCATATCCGGTTTACCATTCTCGGTTAGTAATATGGATGTTACAACTGTTATAGTAATCCATATTTCCCCAAAGCACTTCTTATGAACCTAAACACTGACAGAGATGTTGCTTATTCGCAGAGGTGACTGATTTGTCAGGTTGTAGTCTCACAGTATACAGCAGCAATTTACAAGATTGTTCCTGCCTTGCACCCAGTGAATCCTGGGATAGGCTCCAGCTACCCTGCAACCATACCCTGGATACGTGGGTTAAGAAGATGTATAGATGGATGGGTGATCTGAAGAGTAACTGTTCATGTTTGCTACAACTAAGGAGAGCAGACAGGAAACATCAGTGTCCTCAGTACTTACCACATTTTGCTGTAACAATTGTGAAAGAAATCCATTTAATGGAAAGTGATGTGTTGCTGAAAAGCCATCCTGCTTTATCATATTATTTTTATAGCAACTTACATGTTAAACAAGAACTGTTCCTGTGAAAATCTCACTTCCAAGTGGAATTCAAATGGTTTTTGTGAATGCTTAAGGTCACACAAAGTACCAGCAGTGGGAATCACCTTGCTTTTTCTAGCTGATAAGACATTAGCCCACACCGCTTTGTTTGTCATCAGTGTACATTTATGTTTTAGAAATGAGCCTGTCAATTGAACACGTTCTTCTAGAGAAACAGAAAGTGCAAGTGTTTGCTGATTCTAGTTTATGTGTAATGAGTGACCTTTGCGATTTGTACCTACACATTCTCCTTTCTTTTCTTATGAGCTGTCTTGTTTCTTGTTTTTAAAGGAGTCTTGTCCTCTGTCATTAAATGGTCAGTTTATGGCCTTTGTGATTTTGCTAGTGTGACAAAAACATCTGAGCTTTTGGGATTGTGCCTTTTCTCAGGGTGAAATAAGCACATGGCTATTAATATGAGTTTTTTTATTACTCATGCAAGTAATAACAATAAAAAATAATTTTCAGCCAAGTTTGCAGAGGTAAGGACTTTGATCAGCCAACTCATCTTAATACATTGAAGCTATCACTGTTTTAGAGAAGACATGGCATTTGGCACTCAGGCACTCACCTAGTTACCATATTCTACATTGTAATTCTAAAATATTCTGCACCAAATATTCACTGTCTGGTTGCTTCCTCATAGAATAGTCAGTCCTTGCTTTATTTGATCGAATTGCTCCCATTTCTTGCTACACTTCACTGGCTATCTGCGCAACCAGGCAAAACGATTTATTATATGAAACTCTGTGCTACTCGGTCTGCTCTTTTTATCTGGGAAGACAGAAATTCATCCAGTCAGGTTCTTCTTCACTTGACTGAACAAGGCTGCTTCCAAACAAATCTCTTGGCTAGCTGGGCTACAGCTGCACCCTATCAGATCCTGAATTGCCAGAGTGGATCTTTCTGCACTTAGTCAGATGATCTGTCACCTGATCAGCTTCCACTGCAGACCAGGCGCACACAGTCAGGCATCCGATTCACTCTCCAATGTGGATGTGCACAGAGAGCACTGCATAAATTGAAGACACCAAGATTATACTGAATGTTTGCAATATAGGACATTAATCATACAGTAAAGCACATTTACATCTAAGCTGTCATTATTTATGTATTTGTCATTGTAATATCCCTTTATGAACTCATTGGTAGCTTTGCTGAAGTGAACTGGCAGTGTACATGTGAGGGGTTTGGGGTAGCGTGGGATTATAGTGTAAATTTATGATCTTTAGTAAATATGACCAATGCAAATTGTATTGTAAAATAAATATATGCAGGTTGCGTTTCATTTCTGAACAGTGTGCTTGTTGTGCAAATATTGTGTTTATTTAATTAACAAAACTATTCATATTATGTGCTTTAAATACTCCACCACCTCTGGCTTCCTCAGGAGTGATATCAACACTGTACTCTGTACATATGATAATGAACTTGAACTTGAACTGTAGTAATTTTAGAGATGGCCCTGTATAAAACAAAGACCCAATGAATGAACTAGCAATAAAATCCTTAGTGAATTCCATTCATGGAGATAACATCGCTGTCTCTTGTATTCATGCTGAGTGAGGCCATCTGAAGTGCTTGATCCACCTACGCACAGCTCTGCTATTCTGTGTGTAGATTTAGCTTCCACATCAGAGCATGTAACTTACCTACTCCTTTCACTGACTGTTATACAAGCCAAAGATATTCTAATTCCTCAGAATTGCCAAAACACCCATCACCTACCCCAGTTATCTTGTTCATATAATTCTTCACATGTATCTGAACACTAGATACAGAATGGTAACGCCCAACCATTTAAAAACCAAGTATAAAGAAATCTACACTAGTAACTCAAGAGCCCCTTCAGGTGTCAATGTGAGTAAGCATGCGCCACGGCTCAGCATCCTTCAGTTATTTGAAAGATGCAATGGAAGTAAATACTTCATGGGCAATAACGAGAGAAAGAAGTCATGGGAGACAGGCAGATGACCAATCCAATTCCAATTGACCAATACAGTATATACTGTAGTTCTTGCCCGAAACATATGGGACCTTGGTGCTTATTGTGGAGGGGTTATAGATAGATAGATAGATAGATAGATAGATAGATAGATAGATAGATAGATAGATAGATAGATAGATAGATAGATAGATAGATAGATAGATAGATAGATAGATAGACAGACTATGGTCTGAACACACACCAGAATGACTTAAAAGAACGAACATTTAAAAAGAAAGAAAGAAAGAAAGAAAGAAAGAAAGAAAGAAAGAAAGAAAGAAAGAAAGAAAGAAAGAAAGAAAGAAAGAAAGAAAGAAAGAAAGAAAGAAAGAAAGAAAGAAAGAAAGAAAGAAAGAAAGAAAGAAAGAGTCTTGTGGTTACCAAGGTTGAATGGTTATTTAATTAGTAAACTGAATCTTTGGAATATAAGGGTGTCTATGGACACCAAATGTAGCTCTGGTTAGATGACTCAGGGGGCTTTCAAGTGATATCCCAGAAATACTCCCTAGGTGGAGTCTGAAGGCCTTTCCTGCCAGTGGTCATTAAGCTTACAGATAAAAGGTCTATTGGGGAAAAGGAGAAGAGTAATGATGAGTTGTTGCTAGAGAAAACAAAATGGTGTGTGATAAGTGGTGATGCATTTTGCTGCTTGCAGCATGGTGATTTCAGATTGTGAAGAACTAGTCCTTATAAAGGTAAGCTTAGTGTGACAGCTGGGGTTTGTCTTCTGCTTGCTTGTTTTATAGTTTGTGTTTACATTTTGATTATCCTCCTTTTGTGTGATCTTGGTATTAATTTAACCTTTGGCATTCATTGTTTAGTTTATTGTGCCACTCAGATGTGCCATCCATCGCTATATCCATCTATTCTTTCTGTCAGTAATATGATGGGGGGGTTGCAGGGAACAGAAACTTATGTGAGATGAAACTGTCTCCATGGAGAAAATCACAGACATGAGAGATGTACAAACAGCAAAGGGGGTCAGGGTTCAACACAATCTCTTGGAGTTGTGAGGCAACAACACTAACCACTGGTCACTGTATTTGAGGAGTGGGCCCGTGTCTATGTGAATTTCTTTCTGAATACTGCAGTTTACTTTCCATATCTCAAGGATATGCATGTTTCAGTAAGTGGTCCTGTACAGTATGAGTGTTGGTATTGTTCCTTCCTGATGCCTGATGGTACTGCAATAGATATATAATATAATATAATATAATATAATATAATATAATATAATATAATATAATATAATATAATATAATATAATATAATATAATATAATACAACAGTTGCTTTTTGTACTGGTACATGTAGTGATTAGTGCCGCAGTCCTAGAGCTTCAAGGTCCTGACCATTCAGTCTGGATCTCTATGAGATTTTCCTTGTACTCTTGATTACTCCCACGTCCTTAAGTTGAGCTGGTATCTCCAAATTGTACCCATCAGGACTGAGAGTGTGGGTTTTGTGCATGAATATTCCCGGGGATGGTTTCCATAGCTGCTACCTGGGCTCTGGGCATTCCTTGAATATTCAGTGTGTGACCAACAAACCTGTAAACAACAATAGTGCAAGCCTGCTGTTTACTCTGCCTCAACAACTGAAGGGCTGCTCACTTCATATTCTATTTTGGCGACATACAGTAAATCCCATCCCACCACCCCCAGACTGCCTTCTTCTGCCTTGCCAAGTTGCTACTAATAGTCACGGATTCAAAGCTGATAGGTTTTGTTTTGTTTTTAGAAAAATTACTTAACTTAGTTGGATATTTTCAGACTAAGCCATTTTTCAAACTGAACTGTGATCTAAAGCTTTACTGATAGACAAAGGGTAAACCAAGGGAATGCTGTTTATTTCTGATTGCTTGTCCAAACTTGATTTTTCCAGTTTTCTTGCTGGGCTTCAGTCCTGTCATTCCTACATTTTCTCTCTATGTTGCTTATCTCTTTTTTGCAGTTTTCTCTTCTCAGAGCCCACAGTTCTGGAGCTGAAGAAGTAATGGTTGCCCATTTGGTAGTACTGGGCACAGCTCTTCTCTTCTGAAAAAATCAAGCATTCCTCATAGCATCTCAGATTGCCTGCACACAGAACGGCATTATCTCAGCCCCCGCATCATCACGTGTTTAGTGTATTAAGCCATCCTCTGAATAATCTCTGTGCCCAGTCTCCCACTCCCCCGCCACACTCTCACTCCCACATACACACACTCTGTGTGAGCAGAACTGCACAGAATTAACCCCTCAGTAATTCAGACTGGGGCTACCTGATAAAATAGGGGAGTAAACTGTAAAGTGGGTGACCAAAAAGTCTCAAGAGAATCAGTAAAAATGAGAGACATGAAATTCTCACAATGGTGGGAAATGCAAGAAGAATTCTTAACACAATTTTATATGCTGCTTCTAGTAAACAAAGAGTAAAGCAGTCAGATGTGTAGTGCAGATTATGATGCATGTGTCTGTGGGTCTGGAAGCGATGGTTGGGGTGGTCCTGAAAGTTCCCTTAGTCATGGAGTAGACAAGGTGCAGTCATTCATTGCTATTGATTAGTGGCAACTGATCTATTTATTGGTACCGTATCTGCATGGCACAAGGGTTCAATGTTTGACCCCATCACCACAAACTACAGGTCCATACCATAAAGATTAGTGGTAGATAATAATGGCATGTGGCTAAAATTTGAAGCGAGGGAGAAAGGAGTCCTCAATGCATAGTAATAGTAATAATAACAGGGAACTACAGTATGACAACGTGCTTCACTTGGTCTGTTACACATTTCTCTCTCTAGGCTGAAAACATTGAGCACATTGCTCCAGAATTATCCATGTCAAGTCGTGTCAAGTGGTTTTACTGTCATACCATACATATATAATGTTGCAGTATACAGGTGGTCTTCTTTCTCATAATATTGGTGTTTTTTTGTTCAAAAATTACACCTATAAACAATTTTACAATGTGCGCGTAATCGCAAAACAGAGATCAATACTCGACAACTGTCTTGAGTGTATGTTTTTGAGCTTTTATTTGGCTGTGATGCCCCATGCCCCATTAACCTCCATTGTAAAGAAACTGTGAGAGCAAGCTATTTTTTAAAATTCATAAAAAACACTTAACTTTAGAACACAATTTTGCATTGCAAATGCATATATACCAAGTTTGTGAAAAAATAGCTGACATGAAAAATACCAAACTTATCCTTTAACAGGTTTGTCAATCCTCAGGACAATATATTTATAGCGAGACAAATGCACCATGTATCCACATCCATTCTAAACAGGACATTCAATTCACTTGCTAAACAACAAATTCTGACTCAAAATTAAAATAAAATGACCAGAAAAGCACTGTTACCTGATACCTGATCCATGAACCTTGAGAAATTACTGCAAAAGGTTGTGAGGTTCTGTTTGAATTCCTGTATACAGCAATTCAATACAGAAAGCAGTCGGTATGAAATGAGTGAGTAAACGCTTAAGCTATGCCAGTTTGTTGTTTTAGGTTTGAATTAGCAGTCAGTGATCACTGATAACATAAAACTATTTTTAAGATGCAATTTAAGTAGGGAGGTGGCACGGTGGCACAGTGGGTAGCGCTGCTGCCTCGCAGTTGGGAGACCTGGGGACCTGGGTTCGCTTCCCAGGTCCTCCCTGTGTGGAGTTTGCATGTTCTCCCTGTGTCTGCGTGGGTTTCCTCCCACAGTCCAAAGACATGCAGGTTAGGTGGATTGGCGATTCTAAATTGGCCCTAGTGTTTGTGTGTGTCCTGCGGTGGGTTGGCACCCTGCCCGGGATTGGTTCCCTGCCTTGTGCCCTGTGTTGGCTGGAATTGGCTCCAGCAGACCCCCGTGACCCTGTGTTTGGATTCAGTGGGTTGGAAAATGGATGGATGGAATTTAAGTAGGGGAAATGTTCAAAAATTCTTTTATCCAAAACTGAGGGGGCTGGACAATTTGCCCTCCGGTGGTGCTGGACCTACTACCCCTCACACTCGGCACAGTTTGGTATAACTTTTTAAAATGTCCCTATTACATGCAATCCTTTCTATTGGGTAAGTGTGTGAACCTCAAGTGTATTTTTTAAATATCTTATGCTATGTGGTTTAGTTGTTGCTTATTTTTCCAAATATCTTGATTTGACTGTGCTAAACCCCACGCTCATGCCAACAGACCTGCCCATGTCCATGTTTTTATAGGCTTAAGAGAACACGGATGTCTGTGTGTCATGGCCTTAGAGCTGTGGCACTAACAGAAAAAAACAGAAGGACAGGCTAGGTTGAGAAAACATTCAGTTACAAATAGATGCCAGCGGGCTGAGAAACTGTTTGGCATTAAATAGTATTATAGGGTATGTTTAGAATGTTTTCCATTAAATAGTTTTATAGAGAATGATAATAAAAAGAGATGCTGACTCACTTTCGGACCTCATTTTTATTTCTCAGTCAACACACACACACACACAAGGCTCATTCAGAAATGAACGCTAGAGGATTAAGCATTTAGGCAGAGGATTTGCTGGACATGTGCCACTGTGGATGTGTCTTAGGCACTGGCAGCTGGTTGTGGGTAGGGGCGGAGCATGTGGAGCAACTGATAATGTAAAAGAAGAGAAGATCTACAGTTGGAGAATTACCGTTAGAGTTCTATTTATGTCACTGTCGCTGTAAGTACAGAGGTGGAGTACAGCAGGGGCGTGGACTGGAGAATCAATCAATTTTGTGCAGTCTGTGGCAACAATAAAAATAATAACTGGAAAGGAGGGTTGAGTTACA
This sequence comes from Erpetoichthys calabaricus, assembly GCF_900747795.2. Lineage (NCBI taxonomy): Eukaryota > Metazoa > Chordata > Cladistia > Polypteriformes > Polypteridae > Erpetoichthys > Erpetoichthys calabaricus. The sequence continues at coordinate 84,459,467 of NC_041396.2, forward strand.
AGAAATTTTAAAGGAAATTAAATTTTCCCTTTTCACAAAATTTGGGATTTGCATATCATCAGGTGAACCTACTTAGCCAGCAATGGATCATGTTTATTCCAACTGTCTCTCATTCACTTCCAAAATTGATTTTTGCAAATAAAGGGGTATAGTTGAAAAGCACTATACAATAAAAGTATCAAGTATGGACAAAGTATTCCTTTATAGTTATGCCAGTATGGTGACAGTTTTAGCTACTTTGTTTTTTATATTTAATGTTAGCTCACTCTGTTTCAACAGATGTCAGTATATTGTGATGTAGAATAAATACGGAAAACAGAATAAATAAATAATAATTTGTGATACTGAGGTGTTTTAGAAATGGTGGTGTGTAATACTAGAGCACCTCAGCGAACAATCCTGTCTCTGTTTCTGTATACCCTCAATAATACAGACAACCAGCACAATATCAGAACTTTTCAGATAACTCATCCATCATAGGCTGTATTAGAATGGAGATGAGTCAGAGTACAGGAAGTATGTGTAGGACTTCATCTTGTGGTGAAGGGACAACAACCTGCAACCCAACATCAGCAAGAGAGCTGGCGGTGGATTTCTGGTGTGCCAAGAAGCCTCTGAGACAAGTCACCATATAGTACCAGGGGGGTTCACATGAACAAGAACTAGACCAGTCTGACAACACAGCGACACTGTACATGAAGCATCAGAGCAGACTTGCTTGTGATGTGTGCAACAAAGTTGCTGGAAATGTTCTACTAGTCCCTAGTAGCCAGTGTGGTGTTCTACACTGCAGTCTCCTGGGAAGTAACCTGAGCTGAAAAAAAGCACAAAGTCTGAACAAACTTATCAAGAAAGCCTGTTTCCATCTTAGGGCTAACTCTGGACACAGTGGAAGCGGTTGTTGAAAAGAGGATGGTGGCAAAATTGGATGTCACCGTGAAATATCCTCTCCATCCCCTCCTTCCTTGAGCACTTTTAGCAACAGGCTTATTTCACCATGCCGTGCTAAGAAGCATCTCTGGGCATAATCAAGCAATTCCATGCTTCCACCTGATGTACTCATTAAGTTTATTTTTATTTGATCGATTGATTGATTGATTGATTGGCTGTTCTATCTGTCCTGTGATTCTGTATTCTTGTTTTTGTGTTTCTGCTGCTACTGTATATGCATCTGAATTTCCCCATAAGATTAATAAAGTTCATCTAAGCTAATCTATTAAAGAAAATTACCTGTAATTTTATAAATTAAGCATATTTGATCTGTGTTTACCTAGATAATATTTATCTTAGTATTGAGTTTTAAAGTTTTTTTTATGTTTGTTATATATTTGTTATTAAGTTCCTGCCACAAAACACAGGAACATACAGCATTACATGTGGTTTTAAACGTTCAGTTCATATTGTCAGTCAGAAAAATAAAACTGTAATTTCATTGGAGTTATTTTGTGTATACTGACCAGGAGCAGGTGCCGTTGCATAGCTGTGTTCTGTTGAGCAGGGACCTGTTATGCTGTTTTCCATCACTGCAGACTCTCACATTTTAACTCAGAGTCACTTATTTGTCCCTTGAAAAGATGATTCCTGTGTTCGAAGGAGACCAAAGTTATTGCAGTTTAAAAATTTTGGCACAGCAAGTCTTAAGGCAGTGCATAAACTGTATGAACTGATTGGATTTGATGTTTCCGCTACAAACATTCATAGCGCCACAGCGTATAACAACAAGTCATCTTTTGTCTGTTTTGAAGTCTTAGACCCATTTTCTCGTCCATACTCAGTCAGAAAATCAGGTAAGGTTGTTTTGGTTTTGAATTTGAACACCAGGAGACACTACAGCAGCTCTTCTTTCAATGATTCATTGGTCTGGATAACCGGAGGAGAGTTTACTCTTCGGCGATGCCTCCCAGATACAAAAATACGAAAGTGTGTGGAAAAGGCTAATTGATAATGATGGCTTTTTTTCTCCTCTTTATATTTTCATATCAGTCATTTTATTGTATATTCCATTGTTTTACACCTCAGTTAGGTTGCACATTTCTTATTTCCTTGTTCTGCTTCATGTGCTAGGCAGTTTTGCTCAGTTAAAGTCACTGGAAAGCAGCAGAATGCCAGTCCAGTGCCCACCATTGTTTTATTCTCTGACCCTAAACAGGTCACACAGCTTTTAAGTGTTATTTATGTAAAACATGAAAACAATCATAGAATATATGCAAATGCATTGAGATGGTATTTACTTTAAAAGGCAACATGTAAAGTAGATTATACCAATGTATTGTCTAAGATAAACTAAACTTTGTCCAGCATTCTCATGAAGGTATTCAGCAGGAAGGCTTCTGTTTAAGTCTAAATATAACAGTGAGCTCTCCTATCTGGTACTTTTAGTCAGCTCACATTTAAAAAGCCTTCAGTATGTCAGCCATGCATAGTCAGAACACTCCCAAAATGTTATTACTGACATTACTTGCAGCATATCCAGACATATTGCCCATAATCATAAATGCTCTCACAAAATGCATTCAGCCAACCTGCCTTTTTGTGGTCAGAGTGATTTAAGCAGCAAAACTACCTGCCAAACTGTAATAGAGCTTCTCTCTTCAAAAGACCAAAGACTGCGAGTGATGGAAAGCTGTAGTATCCATCCATTTTCCAACCCGCTGAATCCGAACACAGGGTCACGGGGGTCTGCTGGAGCCAATCCCAGCTAACACAGGGCACAAGGCAGGAAACAATCCTGGGCAGGGTGCCAACCCACCGCAGAAGCTGTAGTATTTTAACCAAAAAGAATAATACTGTAGCTTAAGGGAAGCTAAATTGTATTAAACTGTGTTGATAAGCATTCAAATAATACAACACGGAAAGCTTTAGAAATAGTTTATCCGCCTGTCCTAATCTATACCTCACCATAGTTTTATCATGGAGGTCTACAGACAGTTCCTTGGACTTCATGGCTTGGTTTTTGCCCTGATATGCAGTGTGAATTTATAAATTTTCTCCAGTCATTTTCATTTGCCACTGGTGGACTGCAATCAAGTTTTAGATGAATCTCAAGGAGAATTGAAGCCAACAGAATGCTCCTGACACAAACCTAAAATGCCACAGCAAATGCTCTGAATACTTCTGTGGATGAGAGATTTCAGTTTTGGATTTTTAATAAATTTGCAATGCTTTCTGAAAGCTTTCCAAAAACATGCTTTCACTTTGTCATCATGTTTTATTGAGTGGAAGAGTGATGGGCAAAATAGATCAATCTGCTTAACAATTAAATCAAAAGCACAATAAAGTGTGCAGAAATTAAAGGGGCCTGTATACTTTATGAACCCACTGTATACAATATGTATTTGCAGGAATTCTACATCTATACTTCCCCTTTATTGCCACTGTCTTAAATTATGGATACTCTGTTTTGATACTGTGTGTGTGTTTTTTAACATAATGTGATACAATACTGTTTTCTTGGAATTGTTTATTTCTTCTGCATTGTTGGTTAAGAAATGCATTAGCCTTCCTTTACTCACAGTGTTCAAGACATTTTAAAGCTATTTCTTTTAATAGGGCTTGCTTTTAATAGAAATGCTTTCATTAAATGTCAGCCTGCCATAATGCACAACATGTACACAGTACTTTTGATTTGCCATCTCAATTTATTTGATATGCTTCCTTTCAAAACAATCAATACATAAATTTGTGGGGCTGTGTTTCATAGCATGATATAAATGGATTTCATTTTTTCTTTATATTGCTCCTATAGTACTAACACTCTCACATGATGTCTTCAATCAGTCTCATCTTTATACATCACCTGTAATAACCGGCATTAATAAAATATATCATAGCATACTCTTAAAGCATTTTTCACTACACCTTAAATAGTGGGCACTCTGTTTCCATTCTTGCAGTCTTCCTGTCTTTCTAGGGCATCACTCAATCAGTATTTCATAGCACAAAGCACTTTTAGTCAACAATTAGTGCTACTACAATTCTATATAACGAATCCATAAATATGAAAAATAGTGTGAATATTCAAAAACATTTGTAAGTGAGGCGGCACGGTGGCGCAGTGGGTAGCGCTGCTGCCTCGCAGTTGGGAGACCTGGGGACCTGGGTTCACTTCCCAGGTCCTCCCTGCGTGGAGTTTGCATGTTCTCCCTGTGTCTACGTGGGTTTCCTCCGGGCGCTCCGGTTTCCTCCCACAGTCCAAAGACATGCAGGTTAGGTGGATTGGCGATTCTAAATTGGCCCTAGTGTGTGCTTGGTGTGTGGGTGTGTTTGTGTGTGTCCTGCGGTGGGTTGGCACCCTGCCCAGGATTGGTTCCCTGCCTTGTGCCCTGTGTTGGCTGGGATTGGCTCCGGCAGACCCCCGTGACCCTGTGTTCGGATTCAGCGGGTTGGAAAATGGATGGATGGATTTGTAAGTGAGTCCCCTTCCCACACTGTTTGACTATAGATGTGCTAATGCAAGCTCTGCATGTCAGAGGACTGACAAATAAAAGGTGCTGGCCCATTAGCTGATTGATTTGTTGGGGGACAGATTGCAGTTCCTGGTGTATTGCACTGCTTTAAAGGTCAGGATTATTTTGCTTTTTTAAGCAAACCTTTGCAGTTCTGTCGTTAGGCCTCAGCGTCCTGCTAGCTGCTTTTTTGCCCGTAATGCTAGTCGAACAGCTCTGTCCCCCTAAGATGGCTGCAGTGCCACTCTCGTGAGATATGCCATGCACTTCTGACATCTGGAGTGCACTTTAATGGTTAAAAAATTCAAACTGCTGTAGTAGGCAGGGTTATCAACAAAGGTTCATCTCCCTCTTACTCCTTTTGCTAATGTTATTTTTGTCTGTGTTGCAACATCCATGTAACAATTGAAACTTTCACTTCTTTCTCCAGTTAACACCAAATTCTTCTTTTTCTCTTTTTTTTGCTTTTGCACCTGCTAAGAGTTTAAAATAGTCATTTTCATCAGCTTATGGTTTTAGGCAAAAAAAACTACAAGGTTGTGCAAATAGGTCCATTTTCTGTTGTACACTTTTTATTCAGCATGTTCTGAGCCCTATTATACTGTTAAAATGAAATAAAATATTGTTTATTAAAAAGCAAAAAACTGAAATAAACCACAAGAATGGCAAGCAAAAGTCACATGCAACTTGTTTTGTGCAAGTTATATTCTTAAAGCTACTAACAGTGATAATACACTCAAGTAAATGACCATTTGTAAATATATTTAGGTAAGGTTATCAAGCTACAGAGGAGAGGAATGCAAAGCTCTAGTGTGTACAGATTCTAAAGAAAATAAACTTACAGGAGCCACAGCCATCGAGAGGAGACAGGTTGACAGTCTAGACCAGAGTTGGGCAAAGTCATTCCTGGAGGGCCGCAGTGGCTGCAGGTTTTTGTTCCAGCCCAGTTGTTTAATAAGAAGCACTTATTGCTCGAGTAACGCTTCTGTTTCATTTTAGTTGTCTCACTCATTAAGATTTTGAACCCGTATTGCTTATTTTAGTCTTAAACAGCTGTAGCCTTGGTTTTTAATTGCTCCTTATTAGCAATAAGATGCAAATGACAAAATAAACCAGAAGTTTTCCATTTAGCTTGTTTCCATTTACACCTGTTAGTATTTATTGTTCACTATTTGGTTTAATTAAATAATTGGAAGGTAAGTAAAGAGAAAAAAAGTGAACGACTGAGAATAACTTTAGACTTAAATTATTTGGATGATATCCTTAGAAAGGAGAATGACCTGACATGGCAGAGTTAAAGCACTAACAAGTCATGAAATTAAATTATTGGCAACAATTTGTTTTCTAATTAAGCAACTGGGTTGGAACAAAAACCTGCAACCACTGTGGCCCTCCAGGACTGACTTTGCCCACCCCTGGTCTAGACCACCTGGGCACCCAGTCTCTCTACATGCATCCTGGAATGTTCTGTAGTTTGCATCCATGACCATCTGTGTGTTGATACTATGATATTATCCACAGTGCTCGTCCATACTGGGGGATATAATCCTTATCTGCGTGCCGTCAATCACACCAACAACTCCGGGGAAACCAGCTTCCTTTAACATTACCTCACATAGAGTGGTGGGGATATGTATAAATCTGCGCATTACCTCATGCATTCAAAGTGTGGTGCAGAATTTGAGAATTCAGTGGTTGTAACATGCTTAAATCATCGCTATGGCAAAGCTGCATTTTTCCAATGTCTAAAAAAACCCTTAAGTTACCAACACGTTCATTTTTGCTGTCGGCACATGGCTTCTCCACAAAGATGGAATGATTGTGTAATATACAAGATTTGTGTCACACGCATTTGTTTGGGAGACAGCTGAAGAGTTCTGGTGATGGCAGTTGTCCTCTTAACTAGTGGTTGGCACTATTGCTTAATGCCTTCTCTTGTCCACTCTCTGAATAATGGAAGAGTGACACTCATACCATGTCTGACGTCACTTCTATCATCTGCCCTCTTCCTGCCTGGATTTCATATAACTGGATCCCACTCAACGTGGATTCAGCGTTACTGTTGACTTACATCTGAAAAAATCTAATTGCTGTTATTTGCTTCTATTGCAAAACCTACAATATACAGGGATCACGTCATGACCCAACTGTTTATGATCTATTTTGTCTCATTCTTACATTTTTTACAAATGTTGTTCTCTCTCTATCAAGTAAAAGTTTTTTTAAGAGTTTATTGTTGTGTAGCATTTCCAAAACATTCAGCTTTTCCTGTGATGTGTATGCTAATCCCTGTTTGAACGCCATCTTCTGACAGATCCTAGCAAATTAGGAAAGCTCACAAGCTCTCCTAAATCCTGGTGAATTTAGGGGTAGTTTCCTAAATTTGGAAAACTGATAAGATGCGTTTACTCTTACCTCTAAGATTATGATTAAATTTGCACCCCTGTGAAATTTTTGAGCCAGTTAGGTTTGTTTCCCTATTGTGAGACACTTGATACATATGGGCACAGATCATGGCCCAGTCACTGTGTCTGAGTTTTTGCCATGTAATGTGTCTACTATGATTTTTTATTGAATTAAAATGTGCCTTTCACTGTAAACATCACTGAAAAGCATTTTACATGAGTAACGTGTCATGATGACCACTATACCTTAGCATTTCAAACACCACAGATTAAAAAAAAAATGCATATTTTATAAATTTAGCTGAGTTGGTTAAAGTCCTGCTGCAAGGCAAAACTGGCATTGGAAGCAGCTGCCATGTGGTTTCCAGTTCAGTTAGTTAGCCACTAGTGCGTGTAAAAGTCATGTTTACCACCCCAAGTGATGACAGCTAGGACAGATGTGGTTGAGGAGAATTAAGACACAACATTTATAATAGTGTAGCATAAAGTCTGTTTGAGGAAACTGCTAGTGAAAGGTCAGTGGCCTGGCTGCAACATTGTTGCATAAGCTGGTCACCACGAACACAAGACGTCAGGAAGTAGGCTATCATATTCCAGCTGCAGCTGCCAAACAGAGTTCTTCATTCCTGCATCGGCAGTGTTAAAAATGATAATACATATGTTTACTCTGTATGAATATCTTAATACAGTGTGACGGATGGTCGGGGCCCAAGGGGCACCACATCTGCCAGGGGGACAAGGGTGGGAAGCCCAGTATCTCCCCCAGGATGCTAGATGGCAGCCTCCCTGGGTTGCAGTGGTGCCTTGGACTCCCCCAGGGCTTCATGGGGATTGGAGGTCTCTGCAGTCCTGTGGGTTCCGCGGGCACCACCAGGGGGTGCTGCAACAGGAGCTGCTGGCCCCTTTTGGGCACTGGTTTCGCCTTACCAGGAAGTGCAACCGGATGTCGGCAATCAACCACCTGGAGCAATAAAAGGGAGAAAGCGACCACCACTCAGCGGCCAGAGTCAGGTGGAGGTAGACAAAGCTTGCGGAGGAGTGGTGGTGGTGGTGGAAGAAGGAGTGATTATGTGGTAGTGCTTGGTGACTGTACTGTGCTTTGGGACTGTGTTGTGGCTGGAGGGATTACGGGGAAGACATGCCCTTCAGCTGAAGAAAAATAAATAGCTTATTTGTTTTTACATATGTCTCCGTGTCAATCTGTGTTGGTTCGGGCACAATATAGCGCCTTTCTTACAACAGTAATAAACAATGAGCAGTAATAAAAGTTTTATTTTAGAGGGCAGTTAACAGATAAGTCCATACATGTATTCATTGGCTTCTTTTACTGATTTTGTGAATAACTTTGCCATAATACATGCACACATCTTCAAACCTGTTCGATCCATTTCAGAGTTGGGAGATACCTGAGCTGCATCCTAGCAGGATTAGGCACAAGGCAGGAACAAACCCTGGACAGGGTGCCACTCAGTCACAGGACACACTCATGCACATGCCACACTCAGTTCAGTCCAATTTAATGCAAATGAATTGGCAAGCTTGGTGGGCTAAATGGCCTGTTCTCATCAAAATTGGGTAAATGTTCAGTTCAATCCTCACCAGTTCCATTCAACTTATACAGCATTGTTTTGTCAGCAGGGTTTCACAGGGAGACTATAACATAACATAAAAAGCACTGATACAAAGAATTCAGTGATCAAATCTGTGCAAATAAATAAAATATAGGAGTGAACATAATTATTGTGTTACATCGGATCTTTATATACTGTATAATACGCTACCATGGCTGTTCGTTTGTCTGTCCGGGATTTTAAATCACCTGTAGCTCACAAACCGTTTGAACTATTTACCTGAAATTTGGTACACATACACTACGTGACGTCTACTATCCACTTTCGGGGTGACGATTGACCTCCAAGGTTATTCCTCTTTTTATTTTATTGTAGAATCAACTCTCGGCAGCAACCAGCAGGATGGCAGTGCGGCGCATGCGTACAGGCGCCGTTCTCATTCCCTACCACCTTTGCCGTCACTTGCCCTACCTCTTCATATCTTAAATCATTCTTGAGGCAGTTTGAAGACTTAAGTGCCAGCTTAAGGGAAAAATTAAAGTAAACGTACGAAGTAACTGCAACACAAACACTGACTTAATCAGCTTTAACGCAAAAAGATGCTGATGGAAGAAGAGAAGAAGCGGGCCGCTGGGGTGGAGAAAAGAAGAGTTGCGCAGGAAGCAGCAAGCGCATCAACCTCTGAGCAAACGAATGCAAAACGTACAGAGAAAGAGGATGACAACTATGAATGCTCAAGTCAAGTGTATTCCGTGCAGGGCGTCATTACTGGTCACATATATTACATATGAAAATTAAATTAATATTAATAATTGACTTAACACATCTTGCAGCAGTCTTTTTACAGAAGCCCTCTTTTTTAATTTGATAAACATTTTTTAATAGCTGTACTATTAATTATTAATGTTAACATTTGGCATCTGGCTTGTTACTAGTACTCCTACTCAGCTGGTAACACTGCGATTACCACCACCAAAGGGGCAATCTCACACTGTATTGGAAGGACAGCTCATCTGAAGATGACAAGGGCGAAGACTTGGAACGAGGAAAAACGTAAAGTGGAAACGATTCAAAACTAGCCAGCTTCAATCATTTTTTAAGATGAAAGAATTATAGCATCGCATGGCAAGTTACGGCAAGTTCAGGTATTGTGGCATTTTGGGTATCGCAGAGAATCAGCTTAACCCTCTAATTTCACTTGCTATGTAATACCGGATGTGTTACATCTGATATGATCAAGCAAAGTGGGAAAAGCAGGAGGGTGTCTCCTGCTTCTAAACACACAACAGGAGCGACCCACAGCGCCTTCCTGAGCGAAGGCCACTCGCTCCTCCTAGGGCTTCACTCCCACCCGCCTGCTTACACTCTGCTCACCGGCTTGTTTCTACTCTCTAGCTCTCCTGCCTGCTTTTTCTCCCGTCAGCCCCGCCGCCAGAAAATCTTGGATCAGAACCTGGGCCCCCTGGCTCCGTACTATGATCATTTTGCCTCCCCAAGCTCAGTGACGTATCAATTCTATAGTCAAGCCTAACGTCAATCAAATTGAAATTTCGCGCAACCGTTTGTTAAATTTTTAAAATATCGTATCGCATATCGTGTCTCATGATGCGTGGAGGGTCTGGTAGCTCTGCATTAAAATTACTAACAGAGTCAACGTATCTTTTTGCAACGTTTTTATTTCTGTGTGTTTATCTCATGATATGATATCAACGATCACAGTGCCCACCTTCGGACCTTAACTTCTGCGTCATACACGATCTTGACGTGAATCACCTCATCTTTCTTTGAATATTTTGCATCTAAATTTGCACAAAAGGTCTGAGATCGCCTCCGTGCGCATGCTCCTAAGGTTTAAAATTGGACAAAAAAGCCGACATATGTTGTTTAGGCTTTCAAAACACCCCGACAATTCTGAAATTAAGGAATCCATCATAATGTGAAACGTGCCTATTCTGAATTTTACTTCTGGATCTTAGGATTCCTGATCTTCTGCTTCTACGTCAGATCCTGCGGACGCAATAAGACGTCTTGGTCTTTTGGGACGCCGACCTGATTTGAACATTGCAGGGATTTTAATTTTATTTGCCACACCTTTAGCCTCCCACTGCTCGGGGCCCCTGACGGGTGTTATGGTTGCCTCCCCCTGGCGGCGGCTCTGCTCCCGTCTTTCAACCTCCGTTCAGTTTTCTTGTCATTTTACCCCTCCTCGCACTCGGGCTTCCCTTTTTAAAATGGGGATGTGGCATGGCTCCCGGGGCCAGTTGGGGTCACGGACGATCCCATATCTGTGCACTTGGTGTAGGGCCACCCTCTCTCGCATCGCACCCGGGAATTGCTCTCGCCACACTACCACGCCCCCTCCTACCAAGACGCAAGTGCGGCGATTATTTATTTAAAACGGCAAACAGGACCTCATTTTACCACAGTGGGGAGGCAGCTTGTTGGCTGAGGTTTTCAGGACTCTGAACAAATCTGAATCCTCTTATGTGATATAATCTGCTCTTGCATTTTGCTCTGTACTTGTGCTATTATTATTGTACTATTATACTGTAATCCTGAGGTGGCATGATACATTGCCCATCTAGCTGTATGTAGAGGATTACTTGTGATCTGTTTTGTGTGTTGTATTTACCCCTGTTTTTTAACACCACCCATTGCACGCCCAACCTGCCCTCAAAGGGTTCTTTCTCTGAATTGCTTTTCCCAAGATTTCTTCCATTTTTTCCCTACAAGGGTTTTTGGGGTAGTTTTTTTCTTGTCTTCTTAGGGAGTCAAGGCTGGATGGCAGTTAAGAAAAAGGCCTGTTAAAGCCTATTGCGGCACTCCTTGTGTGATTTTGGGCTATACAAAAAATAAATTGTTGTTGTTATATCCAACCAATACTGAATTTACCTCTCCACTTTAACCTGTAGCATATAATCTGCTGTTAAATTGACTGGTGTACCGTTTTATTTTCGGAGGTGTTCTTCTCATGGTTTCTTGTGTTCATCCCATCATTTGATTCATATTGTAATGCTGCTCTTATCATTGAGATCCACAGAGTAAGGCACATTTTTGAGCCATTGCTGGCAGTAGACACTTGGTATCTGGCCAGGGATGATGAGTGCCTGTGCCTTTATGGCTAGAGAAGAATGGGTCCACTATCTGCAGGAAATCTAGTTGGGCTAGCGCACAGTGAACTATTCAAACATTGTATGTTGGAACGAAGTGTGGAATAGCAACACTAGGCAATAGGATTTCTGCTGGCCATCTTAAGATTACTCCTGACAATGGGACTGTTGTAATTGGTCATTTCATGCTTGGATTGTGGGGCAAGAGTGAAAGCAACCCAAATAGAATATGGAACAACAAGGTTTGGAGATTCAAGTGGGATATTATAGTGCTGCTATCACATAATAGGAAGGCTTCAGTAAGACTGCTAGGTAAAAGTAGTGGGATTGATTTTCCTCTGTTTATACTATTTGTCAAAACTCTTACAATGCTATTTTCATATTAAGATCAATACTTTATTGCAAATGCTCTCTTTGTATTTAGGAAATTTCTTCCTAATGTCTGATAGTATTTTGTAGGAGGATTTATACAAAATGCAAGGATAAAACACCCAGTTAATGTGCCCAATACTTCCAAGATAGTCCCTGGCATCACGGGATAAGTACTGTAGGTTAGGAGAAAGAACAGCAGGAAGTATCAGACACATATTATAGTTTATGTAATGCATTTCTGTAGTGAACACCATTCAGAGGGTTTTTAACAACTGTAGCTCAATAGTGCAGTTGTTCACATATCTGCAGTGGACCACATAGGGCTTTCCTGGATTTAATTTCCTTTGAAAAACACAAAGCACGTGGTGAGCTATCAGATTGGTAAAACTGTCAGATTTAAAATTTTAACAGATTGTGATGCGTGGGTTGGCCATAGCCTTGGCATCATCTTGAATCCGGGTCATCGGTTGTCATGACAGGAATGGACTGGTGCAATGTGGACACACAAACAAGCAAGCGTGCTGCAAATGTGTGTTGTGTATTTTATTCAAGCCATTGGTGTCCAAAATAAGTGTAGTGTGGTGAATAAGTAAGCCATGATAAAATCAAATGTTGTCAACGGGAGTTAAATCAGTCAATAAATTAATAGATCTATCAAAGCTTAAAACCATAGAGTTGGAATCAGGTGTGTTCTTTCACTGTTTCCTGAGCCTCCATGCATCTATCTCTGTCTCATCTGCATCCCCTGTTCACCCATCGGGTCTCCTCAATGAGACACTGGCAAACATGATCATCCTTTACACAGCTTTCATCCCAGCCACCTCAGTCGGTCATTCACTGGGGTGCCCAAACCCCAGCTCTGTCATCCCAATACCATCCTTTGGCATTCTTTTGACAACTCTTGATGGCCTTTAGCCGCTCCTGCTCCCTGACTGCTCAGCAGAAGTGACCTTTGTCTGGAGCACCATTCAGCTTCCCTTCCCGATTGCTTTGCCACCTAATCCCCTTCCTTGTTCATTCCTATTTCTTCTCCTTCATTTTTCTCTCACCTTTCCTTCTTTTTCATTTTCTTTCGATTCCCTCTCTATGCACCTCAGGCTCCTTTTATACCTTAATGGGTGCAGACGATTTGATGTTTCTCACTACTGGAGATCTTTCAATGACACCACCTTATAATACACAAGGTAAGCGCCCTCATGTAACTATTTAAATACAATGAAAAATCAACAAATAGCTACACACACACAAACACATGCTTGTAAACACAGTCATCTCAGTGCAACTTGCAGCACATATTCAATTGCAATTTAGTAATTTCTGATTAAGAGTTCTGCTATGGACTGACACCCTGTCTGGGATTTGTTCCTGCCTTGCACTCTGTGCCAACTGGGATAGGCTCCAGCACCCCCGTGACTCTGTTCAGGACCAAGTGGGTTAGAAAATGACTGACTGACTGACTGATTAAGAGTCCTACAGCCGTTATGTCATTTGTAGATGACTCTGAGATCTTTTTGTTACATTTAGCATCTTCTTGTCAGTATTCAATAGTGTTGTGTAAACTAGTGCCACAGCATTATATTTATGTCACCTTTATTTCCGTGCCCTCGTAGAAACTTACTTGAGCAAATTTAACATGTAAATGTTTTAATCATTTAAACTCAGGTAAACCTATAGAGATGTATTCACATTTGGGACACAAGGTGTGTCACTAAAGGACTCTGTGGTTGGGGTTGAACTGGCAGTTACATGGCAGGTGGTCCAAGCCCTTGTTCACTAAATCATGCTGCTTGCCAAGTTTGTTATTTAAAGTCCTATTACTAGTGTTCTGTTTGGTAGACATTTTACCCAAGGAGACTTACAGGATGCTTTTTAGACATTTATTTTTTTACCATTGGAACACAAGTAGGTTAAGTGATATTCACAGGGTCACACAAATGAATTGGAGTTGTGAATTGAACTGACAGCCTTGTGGTTTAGGGTTCAGTGCACTAGCCGCTATGCCAGCCTGCCTGCCAACACTTGTTACTTTAAATTTCAAGAATACAGTTTTACCCTAATTAGGAAGCACCAGAGCTCTCCAGAGATACTGTGGCATTTTGCCCTCTAATTGTTCATATTAGTACATTTATCTGCATTATTATCACATGCGGCTTGGTGGCCTATGACCACTGAATGGAAGAGAATTGGTTTTGATCCCGCATGTATACAGGCTGGAATGAAAGTGTAATTAACCTGTTAAGTAGCTGTTGTGGAATCAGCTTTAGCAGTTGTAGCTGTGGTATTAGTACAGCAGTTTTTTGAATATGGATGCTCACTTTTAACAGAGGTCCACAGTCCTGCTGTATTTTTGATCATTTGTGATCAGAGTTGTTTTTGTCTTTTGGTTGCTGCTTTTACAATATGTAATGTTATGGTAGTCACAAAATATAATGTCATGAAAAATTAATTTGTTTCAATAGTCTTTATTCTAGTAGTAGTTCTAGTAGTAGGAGTAGTATTAGTATTAGTCACAGTAGTATTCTTACTGCAATATATACAATACAATACAATTTATTTTTGTATAGCCAAAATCACAGAAGAAGTGCCGCAATGGGCTTTAACAGGCCCTGCCTTTTGACAGCCCCCCAGCCTTGACTCTCTAAGAAGACAAGGAAAAACTCCAAAAAAAAACCCTTGTAGGGAAACAAAAATGGAATAAACCTTGGGAAAGGCAGTTCAAAAAGAGACCCCTATCTAAGTAAGTTGGGGATGCAGTGGGTGTTAAAAAAAGTGGGTAAATACAATACAATACAATACAATAGACCGAACAGAGCACAAGTAATCCTCTATATAATATAATATTGGAATAGAAATAATAATTTGTAGTCACAGGAGCAGTAATAATAATGAATTAATTAGTTCATATTACTATTACTAATATCTGAGGCTGTGGTCCCCAGTAGGTCTTCAGTAGGAAAAGATTTAGTGTCCTCTACAAGTGGGAGGTGAGTTACTGGCTCAAGTGGAGCAGTTTAAGGATGTCAGGGTCTTAGGTGGAGAACTGATAGTGAGACTGACAGACAAATCAAGGCGGCGAGTGCCGTTATGCTATACCGCAGTCACTATACTGATATGTAGTGGTGAAAACAGAACTGAGCCAGAAGGTACAGCTCTCGATTTACCCATCGATCTATATCCCTACCCTTAACTGTGATCATGAGCTTTGATTATTGACTGAATGGATGAGGTCATGATGTAAAATGATACAAAGAACGCAGATAAAGTGTTTGGGTACCACCTTGGTAACCTGATATAATTTGAAAGGTTTTATGGAAATAAACATGCAATTAGTAACAGAGATGTCTTTGCAGACATGAGTCTGAAACAGAACTGAAGAAAGATAGGAAAGGGCAGGTCCAGGAGGATGGACATGGGAGATGACATCAGTGATGGATGGAGAAAGAGAGAAAACATCAGAAAACATCACAATTCCCTTGCTCGGCAGGTAACATTCACTAGAGCCCTTTAGCTGCCTGCCATGCACATGTGCTTGACAACAGGTACAAGCGGCGGAAATGACCTTTCTCTGTGGGGTTTATGGTCTTTCCCTTAGATGTAGGATCAGAAGCACAGAAATCTGCGAAAGTCTTGGAGTAGATCCACTGATCCTCTGCATCAAGGGGAGTCAACTGAGATGGTTCAGGCATCTGATATTACTGCCTACCAAGCATGTTTTTGTGGAGGATTTACAGGCCTGACCAGCTAGAAGGAGACCCAGTGGAAGACCCAGAGTTCACTGGGAGGAATATATCTTTCAGATGGCCTGGGAACACTTTGAGATCCCACATTATGAGTTAGCAAGTGTGGTCGGAGAAAAGGATATATGGGTCTCTCTGCTAAGACTGTTGCCTCCATGACTTGATCTCAGATAAGTGGTGGAAATGAACAAATGAATTACTAATATTAATAATTAATAATAAAATCAATGGCATTTGTCATTTTGTCATAAAGCATACTACCAAAATGTATAGTGAACTGTAGGCAGGCTAGCTGTGTGCAATCCTGGTGCGGTCAATGGAGGAATGGCAGGACAGTTAGTATTAAATGGCGCTTTAACAAGTTGTGGTGTGGTGCTAAACAATCATGAGCCTGCGGTGAATTTAGTGCAATGAAATGTATTCTTATTGATAGTTGTATTCTCAATAGTCATATGCTTAAATTTCTAGTGTTGTTAGTAATAATAGTATGCAATCACTCTTAGTTTTATCAGTTCATTTCCTATCAGGTAGCTTGATTCTGGGTTAGTGTGTCTTCTCTGTTTGCATGTTCTCTCCATGCTAGTTTTCTGTAGAGACACTGACCTGTTTCAACAGCTTAGAAGTGTAAAAGCAAGTCGATTACACCCATGAATGGTGTATGTGCATGTCTTGTAAAGCACTAGCTTCATGTTTTGGACTGTTTTGTATTAGCACTAATCGTATTACTGGTGTAAAAGAATTACTGTCAGTTGAAGTGGTAATTTACAAATTAGGCTTTGTATTATTTTTAGTAGCATTATTATCATCAGAAAAATATGTTATACTTGATGGCAGTTTGTGTTATTTGCATCATTATTTTTGTTCTAAATCGGACTACAGTTACTGGTAACTTCATTATATGTTTGACTATTACTATTTAGCACCCCATCCAGGGTTGTTTTTTCTAATGGTGCCAGGATAGACCAGAGTTTCCCATGACCCTACAGCAGGATTAAAATTAACTGGGTGATTGTTAAAGCCATATATCTGCTCTGAGTAATGTACAACTGTACTAATAACAGTACTGGGGAAAGGATTCTGTGTAGTAATAAAGCATTCTTTGAAAATGTGCAGATGTTTAGAAATCTTCTCATTAGAAGATGTATCAAATATTCAAATACTAGCCATCCCCCGCAGCTTCACCCGCGTATTAGTGAAACAGGACAGTGAGGAGGGCCCCGCCCAGCTCTCTTCTCCTGATGTCTCTCTTCCACCTCCCCTTGGCCCGCAACCTCTGTCTCGGATTAGCGTGAATATATCACTCCTGCAAGCAAATAATGAGAGAAGTCACAAAATCAACTGGAATGTTCAAGCAAATCACAGAAAAAAAAAAGATCTAAATCCGTTAAGTAGTTCTCTCGTTCGCTAACTAAGCAGAGTTAAGGAAGTGTGAGTGAGGAGAGCCCCGCCCCCCTCCCCGCAGCTTGATGAGTCTCTCTGGGATTTGCGGTAATAAATCGTACCGCAAACGAACTATGATACTAAGCACGATGAGAAAGTCGTAAAATCAACAGAATGTTCAAGCAAATTATAGAAAAAAATCCGATCTAAATCTGTTAAGTAGTTCTCGTGAAAAGCGGACAGACATATAAACGGGTCTACAAAACTATAAGAAATTTTGAACTTGGACCACAAAATTTTTAAAACTGTTTCTTAGAGAGCACCTATGGGCCAAGGGTAACCTACATTCCAAATTTCAAGTCCTAAGTCCTCATGGTTCGGGAGATTTCGTGATGAGTGAGACAGTGGTATTTGGCTTTTATATATATAGATATAAAACTTTGATATGCCCTGTTGTGACACTTGGGATAGAAGCATTGTCTCTGACAGTTCAAGAAAAATTACACTAACATATTTTGAATGCAACATCTTGCTTAGAATCAGTGGGCCAGTAAGGGAGACTGTCAACAGGAGAATACATTCCAATGTGGAATTGATTGTGCTGATATAAAGGAAAGATATAGATTCATTCACAAAGTCCCAGAGGCTGGCCTCTTGAAAGAATGGAAGATGCCAGAATCCCTAAAAGATTGTTAAAAGAATAGCTATACTTTAGGGGCTTCATTTATAAAAGTTTGAGTAGCTGTAATCGTAAAAATAATTGTAAATAAGTTTTATAAAATTAAGCGTATGCACATTTCTACACAATGTACGTTTAGAAATTACAATCATCTTGTAAATGTGCATTCATGTGCTAGTCAACCTCATACACATGCAAGCACGATGATGTAGAACGTCATTGGCTAGTAAAGCAACCCTCTCCTAACGTGTCGAGTTCTGCAACCTGCATTCAACAATATCTGGCTGTGCTTCACAAATAACCATGCAAGATCATGTGTGGCAATAGAATGCCTCTCCTCTGTGCTCTGCGGGTCTAGGAAAGGTATAAGGTGCCAGCATCTGAGCGGGTAGCCACTATCACCTAGCACAGGGGTGGGCAAATTCATTCCTGGAGGGCCGCAGTGGCTGCAGGTTTTTGTTCCAACCCAATTGCTTAATAAGAAGCACTTATTGCTCTAGAAACACTTCTGCTTCATTTTAGTTATCTCCCTCGCTAAGATTATGAACCCTTATTGCTTATTTAAGTCTTAAACAGCTGCATTCTTGGTTTTTAATTGCTCCTTATTAGCAATAAGATGCAAATGACAAAAGAAACCAGCAGTTATCCATTTTGCTTGTTACCCTTTACACCTGTGTGTATTTATCGTGCACTACTTGGTTTAATTAAATACTGGGAAGGAAAGAGAAGAGAAAAAAGTTAAGGACTGAGAATTACCCATCCATTTTACACTTCAAAGTATTTGGATGATATCCTTAGAATGGAAAAAAAAATCTAGAATATGAGAATGACTTGACATAGCAGAGTTAAAGCACTAACAAGCCATGAAATGTAATTATTGGCAAGGATTGTTTTCTAATTAAGCAACTGGGTTGGAACAAAAACCTGCAGCCACTGCGGCCCTCCAGGAATGAATCTGCCCACCCCTGACCTAGCACATGTAAGGACGATTGCTAATCCAAAGAATAGTACAAACCATATGAAAAACTGAGGATTCAGCCAGTTACCTTACCAACAAGCCAGCCACCACATACAGCACCATCATGTCAGTTAAGGTTACCTTTCCTCTAAATAAATGAATCATGTGTTAACCCAGGCCAGGAGACATGATGTTTGTCAGTCTCATCTTGGCATCACGGATGACTTGTGAGTTAATTGAATGTAACTGTTTTTGGTTAACAAAAGCGGCTTCTTTCTCACTAGATGCCCTTATTTCAATGAGTGCAGTAATACGTTCTGATTACAATAGGAGAACCAGACACTGCTGCAAGTTGACTTTTTACATTGACAAAAATATGTCATGCTTTAGGTATATACATCCACACCATGCAAAAGCTGGATGTAGTGCCTCTTCAGTCAGCTAAGGGTATCCAGTACAGCAGGCATGATGAAGTGAAGCTTGGCTGAGATATACCTGACCTTTCGGCCAGTTCCCTAGGGACTGACAAAAAAGGAAGCAAAAAATTCTTCATTTCAAATACGCATTTTTGTGATTTGATATGTTTGTCTAGTGGGGGCTGGGTGGGCGCATAGCCTTGGAATCCCTGCAGATTTTTTTTTTCTCCATCCCTCAGGAGTTTTTTTTTTTGTTCGTTTTTTCTGTCCTCCCAGCCATCAGACCTTACTTTATTCTTTGTGATTTAATATTGCCTAATGTTATTTTTATTTTTTATAAACTTTTCTTTCTTCATCTTGTAAAGCACTTTGAGCTACCCTATTTGTATGAAATTGTGTTATATAAATAAATGCTGTTGTTGTTGTCACATCAACGCCTATTATAATAATGACTTGGGGATATGAATTACTATGCATGGAAGTCATCATTTAACTGGTTTGAATGCATTTCCCGATTTGATTAAGAGTGTCGTCATTTCACAGTTTCTCTGAAATGTTGTGTATGTATGGTTCAGAGTTGGCATAAATATTTGCAAGCTTTCACATTAAGTTTTCTTTTATAGATCCTGACATTTTTGTGGGAACTTCCATATGCACATTCTGAACTTCTTTTTTGTGCGTACGCAAGCTTTATAAATGAGGCTCCAGGATAGGACCAAAGCGAGGTGGTTGGACAGAGCGATACTGTAGCAGAGCTTACAGTGATGGAATCCAGAAGCTGGAGAGATAGGATAGTTAAAAGAGATCGTTGGAAGTGAATTGTAGTGGAGGACAAAGCCCACCAAGGACTTTTGTTATTTATTTTTATTTAGCATATGACATGCAAATCATGTGCAAACATAAAATATACCCATATGAATCACCATACGAAGGTGCTGAAATTGCTGCATTGTAAATATCACAAACAAACATCTAAATCTTAAATATACTCAAATGCACTATGAGTCCACTCTGGAAATTATTAGATTAACCAGGATAGGCTCCTCTTCTATAGGACTGGGCATTCTTCTATGATGTGGTGGATCATCTGCCTAGCAGCACCGCAGTCGCTTTGTGGAGATGAACTTTTTCCCCATTTGATAAGCAAGTCCGTACATCTACCATGACTGATTCTGATTCTGTTGATGCTAGACCATATTTTTCAGGGCAGGGCATATCCAGCACTTTTTACTGGTGACCAGACAACCTTTTAAATCTTCTGGTCATTGCAAATAACTATGAACCATACTGTATGAAGGACTTTTAGTAAAAACAAAGAAGACATTTATTACAGCTTTTATCATTAGTATTACAATTAGAACAGTCGTTTTAGTAACAACTGTACTGTACATAAGGACTGCAAGTATTGTTATAAATACATTTATTTCTGATAGTAGTGTTCTGTAAGTTAGCATTATAAAGATCTTTAGTATTAATACTGGTTGCAGTAAGAAAATTCTCGACTTAGCCATCTATTTTCTTAATCCATTTGCTCATTTTAATGTTGCGAGTAGCCAGAGCTTCTCTCAGTAGGATGAGGCGATAGCCACTAGGTGGCATGCCACTCCATCACTTTTACCACTCACTTACCCAGTTGCTTCGCAGTGGGTCACCTTAGAAAGGCATGTCTGTGTGATGTATGATGAAATCGGGTTACCTCATGATTACAGGTCCCTTTAGATGTACTAAAACACGGCCACACATGTGCGTGTGGCAGCCCCTGAGAAGTTCAACTGACATCAGCAATACCACTCCAGGGCGAAAGGAGACACTGTTGTTAGTGTTATCTTGTATTTCTCCAGAACCAAGTGAGGGAGCTCCTGCCCAGCATGGCATATAGAACAAGCCCCGACCCTTTTGGGCAAGCCACTACACAGAAAGGTGGCATCTTCATACCAACCTGGACCTGAGTCCACTAAGAGCCAGAGATGCTCAGATAGCACAAGAAACCCAGACTGACTGACCTTACATCAGTTCCTTTAGGTCGTTTCTTTTATTTTTGTTCAATTAAACAAAGTTACTGGGGTGGTACTCCAAAACTTCTACCTGCTTCTGACTTCTTTCTCATTGCAAAATGCAAAATCATCAAAATCTCTTAATCCAATCCAGGGAAAGACAGGAAACAGCCCTGGACAGGTTTTCATTCTATCGCAGGGCCCACTTTCGCACTCACAGGGGACCAGTTTGAAATCCCTAATTAACCTAACATGCACCTCTTTAAAGGTTTGGGGGGAAAACTGGAGTACTGGAGGAAAACCTGCAGGGAGAATGTGCATACTACACACTGACATGGAGTGGAAATAGATTTTGAACCCAATAAAACTTGATCAAGCTAACCCCAAAGATAAAGAAGCCAACTGAGAAAGCTTTACATACTCAGCACATTTTTTGGTTATTTGTGTAATCTTTGTCATTTTTTACCTTTTCTTTATTTTGAGATCTCCAATGATGCATAGTTTTATGTTGTTTGGACTATTACCTGTGTAATGAATGGGTGTGGTATTCTTCTTTTTGACTCATGTCAGCTGTACAAGTGGCAGAAGGGCTGGCACATTCTTGTCACTACCTGTTACTGAGTAACAACACCTTATTACCCACTGGGCCTCAGTCAGACTCAATTTCCTTATATGGCTAAGGAGTAGAGTGCATCCAAGGCTTGTGCTTGTCTTGTCCTGCCAAGCTGCCGGACGCAGCCTCACATCACCTGGAAAATGAAAAGGAATATCGCAAATTGTGTGAAGTAAGAGAGTGGAATCAAAGCTGTCAGCAAGGAGCCAACACGTCTTCAGCGCGGCAGGCCATTTTAACCTTCCTTCAGTGGGCGGGCGTACAGTGAGATCGATTCCTCACTTTATTGCAGGGGCGTGTAGCTGTGAGTTGTTGTTCGATTCATTCTCACTTATAATGTTGTTTATGGATTTGAGATGTGGAAGTATGAAAACAAGCTGTATAAAAGAGAACAATTGCTTTCCAAAGAACTTTGTGACAGTGTGCACTTTGGCACTATAAATCCAAAAACAAAAATGTATAAACATCTGTAAAATACTGAATGCATTGTTAAGCAACATCTAGTATTAGTCTAAATGAAAAGGTTCTGTATAAGCAGATTTATTGATCATAGCTTATTGATCTTTTCTTAATTATTAAAGTAGCTTATTGTGCTGCTAACAATATGCAGCACCATATAAAGTAAAAATATTATTTTACTGACATTTTTAATATAATAATTTTAGTTAATGCTCATTATTTGTTGTAACAGAATAAGCAGATTTATTGATCACAGCTTATTGACCTTTTCTTAATTATTAAAGTAGCTTATTGTGCTACTGACAATATGCAGCAACATACAGTATAAAGTAAAAATGTTATTTTACTGACATTTTTAATAAAATAATTTTGGTTAATTCTCATTATTTGTTGTAACTTATTTTCATAAAGTAGTTTGTTATAGAAATATGAAGAATGGTGATACAGGGTTTTATATGTCTGCCTCACAGCACAAGAATTTTGTCTTTGAATCCTGGTCAGTGTATGTGTGGATTTTACACGTTCTCCCTGTGTGCATGTTGGATTATCCTCCTTCATTTTAAAATTATGTACATGAAGTGCACTGGCAGCTTTACATTGGTGCGGTATGAATGAGAATGTAAAAAAATGGACTGGGGTCTTGTACAGTGTTGGCACCCACCTTCTTTCGATCCTAAACTGGGTAAGCAGGTTACCAAATTGGATGGATGAATGGATAATGTTGGAATAGTAAGCACAAAGAAGCACACTGTATAAAAAAGACTGAGAATATCTTTCTGAATGTGATATTTTTTTTTTTGTAATTCGAATTTTCATTATTACCACTACTGTGGTGGGCTGGCGCCCTGCCCAGGGTTTGTTTCCTGCCTTGTGCCGTGTGTTGGCTGGGATTGGCTCCAGCAGACCCCTGTGACCCTGTAGTTTGGATATAGCGGGTTGGATAATGGATGAATGGATGGATGGATTATTACCACTATGTTCGCTTATTTGGAAATGTGATGATAAAATACTGAGAGGTGGCAAAGGATTCAGAATCTGATCAAAAGTCAGCAGTATAAAGTAAATCACTAAGAAGGTTGCATTTTCATTCTTTGTTATACCTACACTTTTTATTTAAACATATTGAGAAAAGCAAACTAACCATTACATCAAGAATGGCATTGTGTTAATATGAATTTGTTTGAATGCCTGACAGAATGCCACCTACCTCGGGCTACCATGAAACTGGAGATGATTAATCTTAACCCGTTACTTTCATTGTGTTTGCCATTAAGGGCACTCTATAAAATAAAAGTTGATTATTTTTACATAACCTCTGGCCAGCTCTGTTCGGAGAGAGGCACTTACTACTTTTTTTCTTTCACTTTTTCAGTGCATGAAGATCCCAACTTCAGAGCAGACCATAGCACCCAGCCTCCATTTCCACATCCAGGAAAATGTCAGGTTCTTACGATGAAGCCACTGGCGGAGATGAAATCACAGACAGCTTCTGGGAGGTAACAAGGCCTTCAGTTACTGGTTCTGTACTGCAAAGGGATGTTCATTACATTTCCATTTGTACCATGTGAATGTTTACTTGTGTTGGATGCTGAGCCCAGATGCTTTTGCTCATTGTTCTGAACCTGAGGGTTAGCAAATCTGCTGTGATGCATCTTTACTTATTTCACTTGTGCACATAGATTGTATTCTTGTTTGCATTGTAAAGTGTTCTGTCTGAGAAATGAATTACAGAACATGTGGAGTGATCTGAAACTAATCAATACGGAAATACAAAAATACAAGGGGAGAACATGCAAACACTATGCAGAACCTGGCACTGTGAGGCAGGAACGACAGCTCTGCACTACCCCTCTGCCTATGTTAAAACATTTGTACTGAACTTACTAAACTTCATCCTGATTACACTTAGGTGAACTGGCATTGCTAAAGTGGCCCAATCATGTGTGTGTTTTTTGCCCTGCAATGGACTGGCACTGTGTCCATGGATTGTTCCTGCATTGCATCCGATGCTTGCTTTTCAGTTGATTGTAGGAACTGTTTTAGCCAGTTTCTTTCCTAGCTAGATGCTGCTCAGAAGAACTATGCTCAAAAAATCAAAGATCCTGTCACGTGTCACAAGGATGAAGTAAACTTGCTCCCTCCTACATGTCTTTGGTGTCTTAGATTCTGCACAAGTGAAGAAGCACTTTCACTTTTTAATGCAATCTGCACTGCAGTCAGCGATATCTGAGTCAATTTCCAGCCACATGAAATCATTTTTCTGTTTCATAAAATCCTTGTTAATCCCTATCCTCCACTCGCTGTCATCATTCATATGGGAATGTGAGATGGCCATGATAGTGACTCTGGCTTTTAGCTGCAGAGGAGCTTCAATAAGAAGATGCATCGACTTTTTTGGTCCCTTGGTACTGCCTGTGATCTTTGACTTTGACTTCTTTTATCAGCAGCTGTTTATGCTGACCTGGGATTTCCTCCCATGTGAGGAGTCCAGAAAGGAATTTCCATTCTGTTCCTTTTGGATTTCTCTGGCAACATCTTTAATTGGCATGAATTATCATATCATGGCATGATGGTGAATCGCTGGACCCACAGTGATTTCCTGCTTTAGCACTCTTGTGGTTTTTCTCTAACTCTCTCTCTCTCTTTTTCATTTGTTTTCCAATTTCCTATGCTCCAGCGGAGGGATAAGATGCTGCTGCCTAGGCACGTCAGCACAGCGCAGATTACAGTGCTGACAGGACTCCCCTCCCCTCACTCCCTGCACCTTCCTCCTCTGCCCAACAGACCCCCCCCCCCCCCCCCCCCCCCCCAACCTTCGGCTCAGCTGTTACATAACTGCATGTGCGGAGACTCATGATGACCCCCCCACTCTCCACCCCCCCTTATTGAATATCCAATCCAAGCTTGCTGAGGTATCTATGAAGCCTCCCCCCCCCCACTTACTTAAGGTGGTCCTAATGTGTTTGCATGGCATGAATTAAAGTACTCCTGCCTCCCATTTAAGTGCCACCAGTTGCCATGGTAATATAAATGCTAATGCCCCATGGACATTTTTAATTGGAGACATGGCAGCTCATCATTATGCATAACATCTGGAGCCTTTTGACTTCTTAAGTTGGTGCTGCAGAGCTCATCTCCAGCTGCAGAGCAGCCAATGGTTACAGTAAATAAGCACTGCCTTGGGATAATAAATCAGTCATTGATCCAAGTATTTGCCTGCAATCCTCCCAAGGTGAATGGCGATGTACAAATCCAGCTGTGAAGAAAGGAAATGGGCAGCTGAATTTCACACAGAAGAGGAGAGGTGCTATGCTCCCATTGTGTGCTGGCAACTGACAAATACCAGTGCCAGTCTAGCAAGGCAATGCTCATTAACATCTCTAGCATATATTTGTAAAAAATAAGTATTGGCTCAATTATTTAAATTCATCTAATGCACGTAGACAGGGATTGTGAAAATTTATTCAGCTAAAACTCTTTCCTGTTCTCAGCATCCATAGCATTTCAAAGTAATTTATCATAATAAAAGGTGCTATATAATTAAAGATTGATTGTTATGTGTACTATTCATGTAGAAGAGCCGTGAGGAAATGTTTTGCTTCCCCATGTCGATTAACTTGCAGATCACTTTGTGATGGTACTTACTCTGAAAGCTGTTACATAAAATTAAGATAAATTGATTCCTTAGCTGCTGTACAGCTTATGTAGAAGATATTTCCAAAATTAATTCTATTTGCACATTTTATCTTATCCAGTGGTCATTTACTTGTACACACTCAATGAGAGTGCATACTCTGAAAAGTGCTATATTAAGTAAAGATAAATCAATACCTTGGCAACTGCACAGGCTGTGTATGAGTTCTTTCCAAAACTTAATTTTGTTTAAACACATTCATTTACCTGGTAGTCATTGATTTCTGAAACACTTAGTGACAGTGCTTACCATGAAATGCGATGTACTAATTAAATACTGATTGACATCAACATTGTTTTCACAAGCTGCCATAATACTGAAGGACAGAGTCTTAGATGGAAGTACAGAGCTAGAGATGCTCAACTAAATACCAGATATAGTAAATGTTCACTATATTCATTATATTTTCAGATGTTATCTTACAAGGCAAGTTAGTAGTTGCAGATATTGTATTATTGTGGCTGTATTTTTACAGCTCTGAGTACCAAGAAGGCTGAGGGCCTTCATTTGAGTCACATTAAACTAGCAGCCTGTTAATTTACAAATTGTCACAATGCCACATCACTGAGCCCGGTGAATACCAGCATGAGCAGTGCCTCCCAAATATACTAAGAAATGGCCTTCTGTATCCTTACCTATATGTGCGCCATCATACTCAGTGCAGCAAATGTGATCTGTAATGTGTTTATAGAATGTGTGCCAAAAATTGTGCAATCTTTTTACTTCAAAGACAGGCAGTCAACTGTGCATAAGGAAGGTGCTCTAAATTAATTGATGCTCTAAATGAATTACATGCTCACAGCTAATTGATGCTTTATATTAATGAAATTTAAATGAATCATTTAATAAAATTAGTTCATTGTTTTTATAAATTGATTAATTATTTGCATGCTCTGAATTAAACTGATGCAGCTCACAGTGGGGAGATCAGTAAAATCTTCAAGTCTGTGTTGTTCCCATCATGTACCCTGGGTCACCACCACCATTAAGGCGAATTAGGCATTCACTTAGGGCTCAGATCATAAGGCACGGGGGAACCCAGCCACACAGGTTATCTACCAAACAGTCAGTTGGCACACTAATAAGCTTGGCCTAGAGCACAAAATAACCTAGCACTGACACTACATCATGTACCCTGTGTTTTTCCATATTTTATGAGCTGTAAATGATGCCGTAATATGGATAAAGTTCAACTGATCTAACTAGCCATTTTAGGTAAATTTCATTCAATAGCAAGAATAAAAATGTACTCACAACAAAAAAAATAAAAACAAAAAGCAAATGAGTTGCCGCCTTAACACGTGTTTGATCAATATGTCTGGAGTTTGGATAGTTACAGTGTCATCCTCCTGCATTATGTTAAGTAGCATGAAGTTTTGTTTGCTATAGTCAAGTGTCAAGTTAAGTCGAATGGCTTTATTTTCATACCATCCATACATAGAAGCATACAAAATAACATTACCAGGACCCCAGTGCAGCATATCCATAAACATTGGACATGTGCAGACAAGTACAGAACTCTACAATACTGTAATAGATAATACATTAATAATAGGTAATAAATACATAGTAACAACACCTAATGATAAAAAAACAACAGTAGCAACAAATGTACTGCATGTAAATTAACTACTAGTAGCAGATCAGTAGAGAGTGGAGCACAGAGATCAGAGTCTGAACAGCCAAGGGGTAGAAGCTGTTGCAGGACCTGGCAGAACTGGTTCAAATGCTATGGTACCTTCTGCCAGATGAAAGTGGGACAAAAGACCATGGGAAGGGTGGGTGTTGTCCTCCACAATGCTGTAGGCTTTGAGGATGCAGCAGTTAATATAGATGTCTTTAATGGAGGGTAGAGTGGTACCGATGAGCTTTTCTGCTGTGTGTATTATCCATTATAGGACCTTGCAATCATGAACACTGCAGTTCCCAAACCAGACAGTGATGCAGTTGGTCAGAACGCTGTCAATGGTGCATCTATAAAGTGTGGTGAGAATGAGGAGAGGTAAGCTTGCCTTCTTCAGTTGATGAAGGAAGTGAAGATGCTGCTGCACCTTCTTGGCTATGGAGGCTGTGTTAATTGACCAAGTAAGGTTGATTGCCAGGTGTACACCAAGGAATGTGGTGTTCTTGACCAATAAGTCTCTTACTTATGCATTCTTAGACAAATTTGTTGTGAATCAATAATAATGTAGGTGTGTTGGTTTTCTCTGTGCGTGAGCTCGAACACTTACTGGTGCCCCCTTACACACCTTTGATTGATACAACCTGCCTTTGGCTTGTTGTAGTGTGATACTGCGGGTTTTCATTTTGCAGGATGAAGTTCTGGTTACTGTTATCTAGTGCTTAAGCCCCCTTCTGAAAGTCCCATGCCCCCTGCTAAATCTTTCCTTGTACCAACCTTGCTTTGCAGTCGAGTTATTTATGTACTGAGATTTTCATACTGGTAGATGGCGAGATGCCAAAAGAGTCTTGTTGTCAGTATGTTTCTATTCTATTAAATAACTTAGTAATATTAATGCAATTCAAATTTTGATACTTTCCTGCTCATTTTCAGATAATATCATTTTCAAAGTATCTCTGGAGTTGTAAGTGGGCAAACTCAGCATTAAAATTATACTTGTTAGCGTTTTAACATATAGTTAGCACTTAGCTTGACTTTTAAAGCTGATTTAACTTCTTTAACAAACAGCTGTGAAGGCAGAGAAAGGCAGCACATTAGAGCATCAGGGGCACCTGCCTTTTGGTCCAGTTTGTGGCACTTCATCTGCAACAAGGTGACTTGGTTTGAAGAAAAGTTGAACCGCTGGATGGAAGAAGACAACAGTTGGATGTGAAGCCATTATCACATAAAAACAATGAGTTAAAGGGTGTTAGTATGTAATTTAAATATTAGTTAAGTATTTAATGGAGTAAATAAAAGCCATACCTTATACGTCCCTTCTCTCTGCTTCCCTGGGTAACCAGAACATTCTGACAAGTCCTTGGTTGTATAAAAGATCTTGTATAAAACACCTTCAGCTCTGGCTTGTTTTGTAGTTTGTCTCAGGATGGTTACATTTTTAAAGAAGGTTAGTCTTGTAGCTTAAAAAATGACTCTTATTATTATCCCAGTGTGTTTCTTCGTGCCGGTCCCAAGTCCGGATAAATGGGGAAGGTTATGTCAGGAAGGGCATCTGGTGTAAAATTTTGCCAAATCAATATGCGGACAACAATTTTAATGATTCACTGTGGCAACCCCGAATGGCAGTAGCCGAAAGAAGAAGAAGAAGATTATCTTTGCATAGTGCGTAATAATAAGTGTCTATAAATAATTCTATCTGTAAATATATAAATATATTGAAAATGACTACATAACCATAACCATTTAAAGTATAAAACAAAATACTTATTTATTATTGCACAATGTACACAGTTTAGTGGCAAGGTCATATAAATGACTAGGGGTGGGAGAGTCTGATCTGATCTGATCTTCCTTGGGTGGGTGACCCTTGAACACATTTTTTACTGAGTGGCACTATGCAGGTATAGCCCCCAGGGGATGCTGGTATTGAAAGCCTTCCTGTTGATTCAAGGGTTTTCCCCTAACAACTGAAGTGACCTCAGCAAATGGAATAAAGGACTGTTCCGAGACCAGACCAGATTAGCTGGGAAAGGGAAGGACAATTTTTGACAGTAGAATAAAAGCATGCCATTTAACAAGGCTTGCTTTTAGAATCCCAGCAGCTGTAGATGGAATCTAAGAGGGTAAACAATTTTGGACATTTTGCTCTCCAATGATGTTTTCATCCCTTAGTCCCTGTTTGCCTGGAAATGCAGAAGGTGTCCCTGCAGCATAAGGCAGAGAGCAGAACCAAGTCGGGAAGGTGTAGGAAGCAGTCATCTAGCATACTTAGCACACAATGATACAACCAGTTACACTTTCCGAAGAAACTGGAGGCTCCTGGGTGTGATCTAGGCTCCATAGTCAGAAACTGCACTGGGTCCAATAGCCATCAAGTTCCTGTGCTACCCACTGTACCAGTGTGCCACATGACAATATTGCATTTAGTCCAGGTGAAAGGAATAAAACTTTATAATATAAAACATGGGTGGCATGGTGGCACAGTGGTAGCGCTGCTGCCTCGCAGTAAGGAGACCTGGGTTTGCTTCCCGGGTCCTCCCTACGTGGAGTTTGCATGTTCTCTCCGTGTCTGTGTGGGTTTCCTCCGGGTACTGCGGTTTCCTCCCACAGTCCAAAGACATGCAGGTTAGGTGCATTGGCGATCCTAAATTGTCCCTAGTGTGTGCTTGGTGTGTGTGTGTGTGTGTGTGTGTGTGTGTGTGTGTATGTGCCCTGTGGTGGGCTGGCACCCTGCCTGGGGTTTGTTCCTGCCTTTCGCCCTGTGTTGGCTGGGATTGGCTCCAGCAGACCCCCGTGACTCTGTGTTAGGATATAGCGGGTTGGATGATGACTGACTTTAAAACATCAATACTTTAAACTTGATGTGTTACACAATTCTTCTCAAACAAGGCTCTTAAATAAAAGTACAGTATGTCTTTTAGATTTCAGCTGTACATCACAGATCTGTAACACTGGTTAGTGTTTTTCCATTCAAATAAGGAAATGATTGCTCTTACCTGATATGCCCTCATCTGTCTAGACACACTGGCAGACGTGAAAAACTCCGAAATATGCAAATGAGAACCATTTCCTTTTGTAATTTTCTACTGATATTGATGAGATGGTGAACTTGTATGCCTTCTTCCTGAGAGTGTGGCCACATGGTGTTAAGTATAATGCCTTTAAATATTGTTGTTTTGCTTTTTATTGTATCAGTAGTAATATTGGTAGAAATATGGAAATAGCTGAGCAGATAGCCTATAGTCGATGTGTTTTATCATCACTCTTTTATACATTTTATCCTCCTGGCCAGGTGGGCAACTACAAGCGAGCAGTGAAAAGGATTGACGATGGGCACAGACTTTGCAATGACCTCATGAACTGCATCCAGGAGCGGGCCAAAATTGAAAAGGCCTATGGGCAGCAGCTGACTGACTGGTCAAAGAGATGGAAGCAGCTTGTCGAGAAAGGTAAAAGGTGCTCCATTGTAACATACCACATCTTGAAAGTTGGTTGTTTTATTCATTTGAGGTGCCTACAGTATATTATGATTGTGGAAGATTAAACTGTCATTGCAGGTAAGCCTCACAATTGGAAAAATCAGATCAAGGTAAAGGCACATGTGATCAGTTTAAAAGTGTCACTTGGGCCTTTATAGCGATTTAGTATCTCTGGCTTTCATTGAGTATCTAGAGTTATCCATATATATACTGTATATATATATTGGTTATTATTATGGTTGGCAAAGAGTTATTTTCTGGAGCCCACTTGGCTGATCTCAGTTAGTTCTCTTCTGCTTTTCTGAATGAATACTGGATATATTTTGTGTAAACTGAAGCACTCATGGAATGTGATATGTTTAGCGATGTTCATAATAACATACCCCATTGTCTCATTGGTTAGTACACATCTCCAGGGAAATGCCATTGATTTCCAGGCATGGTCACTCTTATACACAGTTGGCACATTCTTGCCATGTCAACATCAGATTTCTTTGTTTTTTTCCCATATCCAAAAGATGAGCATGTTAGGTTAATTCAAAGGTCTAAATTTGCCCAGTATGAGTAGATGTGGATGTGCAGAATGTGTGTGAGTGTGACCTGCTTTGAACTAGTGATTATTTTTTCCTTGTGTCTAATGTTTGAGTATTGATTCCAGTTCTTCATAATTCCTAGTAACTGACAAAGCAAATTCAGAAAAGGGAAGGATGGACATATCGTACAGTGAGCTAATATTCATTAACAGTGCACTTCCAACGGCTCTTTAAATTTCCTTAATGACCTGTGATGCCAGATTGGAGTGTAACAGCTCACCTTTTCCTCTTGTGTATGCCACTTTGCCTACACCACAGTGCTACCCTTTAAGTCCAGTGCTGGGTTTACCTTACTCATTTCCCTTTCACTGGTGGCTTCTCCTCAGCACTGGCCCAGAATACACAGTCTCCTATCACTATTTGACCTGCCTGGTGTTTGGCTCCCTTTCCCAACACAATTTCGTCTTCACACATTCATCTATTAGGTCCGTCCACCTATGGTGCCCCTATACTCCTTACTGACATTGCAAGTTAGCAAACAGGGATTTGTTATCCCCCGCTGTTCTCCCTTGGCTTGTAGCTGCCTGTTAAATGGATTCATTCAGTGAGACAAAGGAATTTGAAAATTTAATGTACAGTACAAGTGTTTCTTCAGCTTTTAAAAGCGGGAACCACTGTGTAACGACATCCAGTATCACTTATTTCTTTCTACCCTCTTCTTCATTTTTTATGCCTTTGAATTTGGCCCCCTGTTGATGACATACAATTCTTTTTGGAAAAAGCTGTCACTCTTTAATCAGATAGAAAGTGCAGCATGTAGTGCTTTCAATGTACCATTAGCTTTGACTTCAAACAGAAGCTGCCTTTTCTCTCTCTCACACCATTAGGTCCTCAGTATGGCACCCTGGAGAAAGCCTGGATTGCAATGATGACAGAAGCAGACAAAGTCAGTGAGCTGCATCAAGAGGTAAAGAACGGGCTCCTCACCGATGACTTGGAGAAGGTCAAGAACTGGCAGAAAGATGCATACCACAAGCAGATGATGGGAGGCTTCAAGGAAACTAAAGAGGCTGAGGACGGATTCCGAAAAGCACAGAAGCCTTGGGCCAAGAAACTTAAAGAGGTGAGTGTGTTCATGGACCCATGGGTCACTAACTTTCTACATCCTACCCAGCCCCAAGTACATGTCTTCTACCATTTTTCAGCCTCACTATACAAATGCCTGTAGATCTGAGTCTGGAGATTTACTAAGGATATTCCACATGATTGGCCATAACTGGACATAACTGGAGCTGGACAGTTTGACATCCGTGGCAGAGAGACGGGCACTGAACAGGCTCCTGTCAATCATGGAGAATCCACTGCATTCACTGAACAGTATCATCTCCAGACAGAGGAGCAGCTTCAGCGACAGACTGCTGTCACTGTCCTGCTTCACTGACAGACTTAGGAGATCGTTCCTCCCCCACACTATGTGACTTTTCAATTCCACGGGGGGTCGGGGTTCAACAGTAACATTATACAATGTTATTGACTGTTATACCTCTCACTCTCCACCTTGCACTTTTTAACTTGCACTGCGTTTTTATCACTCTTTAATTAATATTGTTTTTATCAGTATGCTGCTGCTGGAGTACGTGAATTTCCCCTTGGGATTTATAAAGTATCTATCTATCTATCTATCTATCTATCTATCTATCTATCTATCTATCTATCTATCTATCTATCTATCTATCTATCTATCTATCTATCTATCTATCTATCTATCTATCTATCTATAACCAGCCTCCACCACCTGTCATCTATACTGAAGGATGAGATTCTGCTGCCTTTCAATGAAATTCCATAGTACATGCTACTTAGGGGGTTTGGGGTTTAGGGTGCGCTAATTACACAACTGCTAGAAGGCAGTAGCCTTCTTATGAAATTGTGTCCAAAATGATATGGGAGTGCTATGCATATAGTTGTGTGCAAGCATCTGAGCAGTCTTTGAGCAGTGCATTGGGGCATGTGAGCAAATGTACTGTATGTTTCTATAGGTAAATAACTTTGTGTTTATGTGATGGTATGTTGTGTATCCATCTGTGTGTGCATTATGTCTGTTTGTGAGCATGCTTTTGTATTTGTGGATATGTGTGCTGTGTTTCATCTATGCATATCAGCATGTACAGGTCCGTCTCTATGTCCTCATGTGCAATGCTTTGTTTGTATATGCTTGAGTCTGCAAGTAGTCTCCATGTGTATGTATATACTGTACATCTGCATATGAGTGTTGCTAAGCTGGACTATGAGTACATGGAAATGCATCTGTGTTTGTATTTGCTTTTATTTTGTGCATATGAAAATGTGTTTCTCTTTGTGTATTTCACGTGCAGTGCTCTTTGTGTGCATATGTGTCTGCCAATAGTGTAAATGTACACATTTCCATATGTCTGTGTTGTCTGTGTACACGGATATACCATTATGTCTGATGTGCTGTACTTTACATGTATCTATATACTGTATGTACTTCTGTGAGTGTAAGTGCATGTACAGTATATACATGTGCATCTCAATCTACAGGACATTTGTTCTGTATTGTGTTCTGTTTCTATATATTCATATGCTTTACTTTATGTGTTTGTATGCAGTATTTGTATATATGCATGTACAAGCACATTTGGCTGTGAATCAGCGTGCCTGCTGTTATGCATATGTGTATGTACACACATCATTCATCTGTGTCTCAGCTTACTCTGTGTTTGTGTACAAAGTTGTGTGTTCATGTATGTGTGTGTATTGGAGTGCTTGTATGGAGGTTTGAAAGCAAATGCTTCCCAGAGTACTGCGTCTGCTCTCATCACCAAGGATGCACTTGATAAATCCCGTCACGCTCTAGCTATTGACGGCTTCCTCTGCGATGATAGGATTAATTTTGCAATTCAGTTCTGACAAGCCGAGGATCAAGGCGACAGCGGGCTCCTGGCAGGCAAGGGCTCTGGCACTGCAGCGCTGCAGCACTAAAGAAAAGGCAGAAGCAGGAGCAGCTTGTAGGAGCCAGGTGGTCAGGCATGAAAGAGGGTGATAAAGTCATGGAGGTGGTCAGGCTTGAAAGAGGGAGGTAAAGTCATGGAAAAATACACAGAGTCCTGTGTAGATTGCTTCCTAGAAATGGAGAGCACACACCAAGACCCTGCACCATCACAGCCAGGGATGGAGGAATCCAGGGAAAGCTCTGTAGACATAATCCACATGCCATGTTACCATTACAATTTTCTGGAAAAAGTAAAAAACCTTGATTGAACTTCACAATTCTGAAAGTTTGTCATGATCTTAACATGTAGAGTGGCACCAAATACAAATTGAGACCCAGGGCAGACTCATTGTACACTGTCTTGTTTTTAGGTGCTCTCTATGGTCCTTCTGAGAGGGTGCAGTATCACCTTTTCACTATGATGCTCCTGCCTTCAGTGCCTTGTGCACTTGTGCCAAGCAACTTGGCCAAGGTACCCTTGCGTCCATATTCAGGTGTCTTCCTAGAAGATGGTGTTCTGTTTAACATGGTCAGGATGTTTTTATGTCTGATTCTGATGTACTCTGTGATCACTAATGTGCTCAAATCTTGCGAACTGGCAAGGAGTGCAGAGTCCACCTGATTATTCTGTGACCATTGATGAGGTTGGAGTGCACAAGTGTCTGTTTCTGAATTATATAAATATGCTATTGTAAAAGTTCTTTTTTTAAATGAGTTGAGTCCAGCAACATTCCATAATGGTTGCTTTTGTTCAGTTTTTCTCTACTAATGTGGCCACATATTTACAGTCTTGATGAACAAGGATATTGGTGAAATGCATGTATCGGAGCATCTCTCAGATCAGATTCATGGCTAGTATGTCTATTTCTGATCAATTTTGCTATATGTCCAGTTACCTAGTGTTCATCTGAGGTTATTTCTATCTTCTTATACCTGGTTCTTCTATGCGTGTTTATTATGTGTTGAAATCAAAAGAGTAGTGGGGAACTTCACTGGTTCTAAGCGTTCCAAATCTACATCTTTGCTATTTTATGAGAATAGTGATTTTTGTGTTCTTGGGATTTCAGGAAGAGTCCCCTGACCTGTGGTTCAGTGCTTTCATTTTGCCTCTGAAGGCACCATAAGGCTTTAGAAGCTCCATGTTAGTTGTATGCTATAGCAAAATTTAAGCATCTCCCAGTCAGCCACAAATCAAAATACCAGTCCCTCTGCTAGTAGAGTAACACCTTCAGAATCTGCCTTTGCAAAGGACTGACCATCCATGGCAGCACTTTGTAGCTTTAGTTTATATAAAGTGTACCTATTCACATGCACTCTGCATCTTTTTTACCATTGCATCTTCTGCTGTGACACCTGCGTTACTCTGATGGCTTCTGATTTCTGTGGTGGTCCAGGTTGGCTACACCCTCTCTGATTACTTCTGGGACCCCCTTGAACCTGGAATCGTTAGTAGACATGAACTGAGTGGAGCCAGGCAAATGAGGACACCCACATTCAGCAAAGGGTTGGTACAAAAGTGGCAAGTGCTTTTATTAAAATCCACAAAGAAACAGTGTCCTATATTGCAATGCAAAACAAGGTTTCCTAAATAAATAAATAATCTATAAAAACAGTGTATAGTCTGTGAGTTAAAATTGAAATCAATCAAGGCAATCAAACTAGTATAAAACAACAGCCATCGAGTCCTTAATCTTTCTCTGTTCTGAGCCCAGCGCAACTCCCTTTCTGCCTCCTTGGCTCACCCATGGCTCACTCAGCCTTTGGAGACTCCTCACCGACCTCCATCTTGGTTGCCTCCGTCAGTGTCTGCCAGACTGCTCAGAATCAGCTGTCCTCCCATCTTTCTTCTCACGCACCTGGTGTCACTCAGATCCCTGAGGTGGACTCCACCATCAAACCCGCTCCTCTGAAAAATCAGTGGGGACAATCTTCCCCTAGAGTGCTGATCCTTTGCTCTGCTTTGACCGCATTGCCTCTGTCACATGCTTGCTTGCTGGCTCTGCTCAGATACCCGATGCTGCTCACTCGTGGTCTTCTCAGCTGATCTTGTTCTATTCCTTGATCTCCTTCTCTGGTGTGCAGGCTCCCTTATATTCTTCCTGATTGAGTGAAGGTGTGGTTATCCAACTACTCCAGCACCTGACCAATCCATTCATGTGCACATGCACATGTGATCAGCCAAGAACCCCAATCAACCTTGGAGCAGTGCCGGCATGCGCACCCCCCGCACCCATTTCGGAGCCTGCATGCTCCAGGACGCAATTTTTTATTTAAAATCACATTTCGCCATGGACCTCTTATCACACTTCTGCTCCTGCTTCATGGGGTTATATTAGAGGTCTTTTCTTATATCTGCATCTTATCACAGTGGAGATGATAATGTTTGTCACAAGCTAATGCTGGTGAACTTCAAGACTAACAGTACACCACAGAGAAGCTATACCTGTATGCAAGAACCTTGAGGCCTACTTCACATTCTCCACCAACCTGCAATAATTATACAAGAATAAAAAATATTAGCACCCCTCAAGGTAAGATGGAGGAGAGTTCTGATTTTCTTGTGTCCATGGCTCGTTTCAGATGGAGGCAGCAAAGAAGACTTATCACATGGCATGCAAAGAAGAGAAACTGGCTGCCCAGCGAGAGGCCAACAGCAAAGCAGAGGCCTCCGTCACCCCTGACCAACAGAAAAAACTGCAAGACAAGGTGGACAAGTGCAAGCAAGATGTTCAGAAGGTGAGAAAAGAGCTATGCTTGTGCTCTTGTTTTCCTATTTTTTCTTCATTTGCAGCCTTGCTGGTTTGTTCTTGTTTCTTGCCATATGCATTTGGAAAACTTACAACTTATAGCCTGTACCTGTCCTTCCTGGTCAGTTGTATCCAAAATGTAGCTCTTCTGGACATTCTTGCCAGACTGTATGCTGTTACTTGTCTCTTTGCCTTCTGGGTCACCTGACCTCACCAAGCACACTTTGTCAATCCAGGCAAAGGAGAAGTATGAGAAGGCCCTCGAGGAGCTGAACAAGTGCACGCCGCAGTACATCGAGAACATGGAGCAAGTGTTTGACCAGTGTCAGCAGTTTGAGGAGAAGCGCCTCAACTTCCTGAAGGAGGTGCAGCTCGATATCAAGCGTCATCTGAACCTCACAGAGAACCAAAGGTTAGGGATTTTGTGTGTGTTTATTCTGAAAGGATTAGTGTGAATATAGTTATAAGTCTGTTGTGCATTATGAAATATTACCAGAAATGAAATGTATTTATTTCAAACGGCTCTGTGTTTGAGTCATAATGTTTCATGTGGGTTGCTGTAAAACTCTCGCAATGGCTGCAAAACCCTTTTTGCCTGGCAATTAGGTGGTAGAGCAATCTATATGTTTTAGATCTCAAAACACTGAGAAACACTGGGGTTTTCTTGTCTTGTCTAATATTTTTAGCTGCTCAGATCTTCACTCAGATTGTCAGAGTGCTCAGATCTTTAAATGATGGTTGTCCATTGTCCCACATTTATCAAAGACATCTAGATTGGCAACAGAGCCCACCACTTTCTGTTTCAGCTCAACCATGGTACTTTTTGATTAATCCCCTAACAGTATTTTTCTGGCACATTAAGTCCATGCTGACATCTTCTCACTAGGTAAGTTTTATCTTGGGCTATGTAACATTTAAACAGAGAATTATAATATTTTAATATCAATGTTCCGAATAATAGGATAGATTACTCACAGAACAGAACTGCTCAGCTAACTAACAAACACAGAACTATGTACTGAAGCCAAATGGAATACATTATGATTTACACTCCAGAGTATCTCAAAATAAAATCTGTCTCTTATAATGTAAGTTTTATGCCCTACATTTCCCCAAAATGATGTAAGTGATCACTTCAATCACTTTTGTGTACAGTATATAGTGACTTTATAGAGCCTACAGCAGCGGTTCTCAAACTGTGGGGCTAGAAGGCGCGAAGTAACAAAAAAGGGGGCGCACATGTTGCCATATGTGGCGTAATTTCGCTATTCGTAGGAAAATTTTAAACTTGTAGCGGTGTATCGGCAGCAAAAAATATAGGAATAAATTTTATTAGGGTTTCAAAAAAACGTTAGGGGGGGTGCGATTAAAACTGTTATGAAAACTCGGGTCGCAAATACTTAAAGGTTGAGAAACGCTGGCCTGCATCATCCTAAAGCTTATTTTTTAATAAGCACAATCAACCTGTTTTCACTTTGTTAAACGCTATCCCAAAGCATTAGAGAAGTATGGCACACTTAGTACTGTACTCAGGGCCAGATTTATATGAAAAGAGGCCCTAGGCTATTCCACTTATGAGGCCCTTTCACCTTCCATTTTTAAGTTTGTAAATTACATGAGAGATAATAAAATTTTGCTAACAATTTGAATGTAGGCCCCTCTTGATCTTGAGGCCCTAGGCTGAAGCCTAGTTAGCCTATAGGAAAATCCGGCCCTGACTGTACTGCTCTTTAATCCTGAGTGGTGATGCACATAATTTTTAACAAATAGCTTAATCAGTCTATACTGAATCCATCAAAGTTCACTTCATCCTCTTTTTCAGCACTTGCTAGTTTTATAACTGCCTATGTGATACCTTTGAAGTATTTCAAGTATTTTACACTAACTGCCTATCACTCCATTATACTTCATATACAGTAGTGTGTGTTATGATGACCAGTATCCCCAGTTGTGTCTCATGAACAGAGCAGTCAATCAGTTGTGGATATTGCCTTTCCCGATTGCAACTGTTCCAAAGTGACTAGTGTGGAAATTCTATTGTGTCTTATTCAATGACATATACAAGTAGCCAGCAATCAGATCTCAAGTCTGCCACCTTGTGGCCATAATTCCACTAGGCTATGCAAAATTTTCAGTTCCAGTCTGGATCCTTTGCTGCATATGCATTTATTTGCCTTTTATTTTCCAATAGAATCAGTCAGGCTTGTTGTTTTGTTGATGTCCACTGCTTCAGAAAATGCAAGATGAAATGTTCTAACTCATTTAATTTAAGTGTCATCTTTGTGCCTCTTTGGCTCCATGTCATGTGTCAGGGCCATCATCACGATTCACACGTTTGCCTTTATTGCTTTCTAGCTGTCATTCACTCTGAAGACCACATTGGTGTGTCCATTAAAACAGAATTTTCAGGCTGCTCTGCTGAATAATCGCCTCATGGAAAGTGGGCGTCAATAGCCTGCCGTGTGCTAAAATGGCACTTTGGTGGACATCCAGCTTGTGGCATTGCTATTAAATGTTCCGATATGCAACATTTAATTAAACTGAAGCACTGCATGAGTCTGTGGGAACAAGATGTCTTTTCTCATAGTGGGGAAGTCTGAGATATAGCAAAGAACTAAGAGCATGGCATATCTGGAAGAACAAAGAAATCATACATATGGCAAATCAAACTAACACACATAGGAGCCTTTTTGACATTTTAAAATACAGCTTTATATTGAAATGGGTGATATAGTACTTCAGTATTTGGCACTGCTGCCTCACAACTCCAGAGTAATGGTTTGCACATTCTCTCATTATCTGAGTTGGTTTTCTCCTGATACTCTGAATTTCTTACGACAGCTCAGAGATGTGCAGATTAAGCCGATATTACATTATAAAACTTTTGGTTGTGGAATATGTCAGATTTGCAAATTGGAGTCGCTGATCTTTTTGCTGCAGTATGTCAAATTACATGACTGAAACCTGCAGCACATGTCACATTTACTGACTGGCCGCTGATCTTCCAGCGCAGTTGTGCTTGCCCCTCTTTCTGATAGCCAATGGCAAGCTGCATGAATGAGCCAGAGCTTTAGGTCAGTAGCAGTTAAAAATGGTTAAAAATGGGACATCAGACAGATGAGCCTCTCGTCTGTTTTGTAAGGTTCAAAACATGTATGTTCCTTATCTCATCACTACATTCTATGAATTGTACCTCCAGATGAGCATTCATTGATTCATTTGGTTATCAGCACTCCTGCATACACAGCCTGCCCTTCTGACTAACAAGAAATTCAAGCCTGTTTGATTTTATCCTAGCCAATCACAGACTAGTTGGTCTCACTCATTAGGTATGTCACATTAGTCGAGTACCTCCGAATGGCTAAGATGACGTAAATGAAGGCTATAACTGGAAAAGTCATGTAATGTGACAGGGCCTTTAGGCTAATTGATGGCTCTGTTCTGTCAGATAAGAGTAAGTGTGGCCGGTGATGGGACTGGCATGCCATTCAGAAAAACTTCTTGTAATAACCCAGCCCACTGTCACCCTGAATTTAGATTAATCTTTTGAGAAAAACAGTGATGGTTTTAAAATATTTTCCTGTCTTTTTTCCATACACCTCTATCAACAATTCATTTGGAGATAAGTCAGAGTAATTTCCTGTGCATCTCAACTTATCTCAAATCGAGTACTTGGCATATAAAGCAGGAGATAGTTAGAGATAACTTAAAAATTCTGTTGATATGTTCTTATCAAAACACTATAGTGTAAGTATTGCGTTAGTAGTATCAGATAATAGGAATGGATTGATGGATTAATTGATTGCCTTTGACAATGCCAATAATTAATTAGACAATTCAGAAAGGCTCCTTTTCTTACCTTTCTTTGTAAGTAAGGATCCTGGACATTAGACATACATAAATGAAGCAAAAAT
Source organism: Erpetoichthys calabaricus (assembly GCF_900747795.2). Taxonomy (NCBI): domain Eukaryota; kingdom Metazoa; phylum Chordata; class Cladistia; order Polypteriformes; family Polypteridae; genus Erpetoichthys; species Erpetoichthys calabaricus. The sequence goes on from NC_041396.2 coordinate 84,500,607, forward strand.
GGTTTAAGAAACAGAATAACATGGTTTATAGAAATATAACAGCTGCTTATACAGTATGTTGACAAAAAAGTAGGGAAGGGGCGGTCAAAAAAATAACACAGAAGACACTGGCCATCTTTACTCCTTAAGAGGTTTTCTGGGTTTTCAAAGCTTTTTTGTTTAGTGCTTCATTTTTTTTAATTTTTGAGTGATGTCACAGTCAACTTGCCCTAACTCTAATGCAGGGGTGGGCAATGTTGGTCCTCGAGGGCCGCAGTGACTGCAGGTTTTCATTCGAAGCCAATAGCTTATTTAGAAAATAATCCTTGCCAGTCTCAGACCTTATTTAATTTTATGGTTTGTGTAGCAGTAGAGGCTGTTATCGACCTCTTGAACCCTCAGGTACCACGCCAAACACCAGGTAAATGTACAATTATTATTTATTTTATAATAATACTGTGCACTAAGCACCCTCCACTCCACACTACTCATACAATAATCAATACTCTCTACAAATACCAATCCTCCTCTCTCAGACACTTCGCCACCCTTCCTCCCAGCTCAGCTCAGCGTCTGGGCTTTCCCACAGTCCTTTTATATTCCTTGACCCGGAAGTGTTTCCCATCCTACAGTCCATGTAATTTCTTATCACTTCAGGGTCAGATAAAAAGTCCTTCTCTTCAACCCGGAAACACGTCGTTCCTTCTGGTCATATGATCATGACATGCGTTATAGGGCACGTATAAGTCCTTGAGCCTCCCTGCAGCGTCCTCTGGTGGGCCCCACGGTGTCCAGCAGAGTTGGGAATAAAAACTCCATTGTCCATAATTCCCTGCTGGTCTTCGGGGCACTTCCATGCTACAGGGAGGGCTCCATCTGGCGGCCTGGAGGTATTGGCCGGGATGAACAGCTGGCCATCTCCCACACTTGTTAGTCTGCAATGTAAGGTTCTTATATCGTAGATTTTTTTCCTTTCCAAGGATATCATTCAAACGATTTGAAGCCTAAAATGGATCATTTTCAGTCTGTCTCATTTTCTCTTAAATGTTATATTAAACCAAATAGTGCATGATGAACACACACAGGTTCATAGGTGGAGTGGTGGCTCTGAGGCTAGGGATCTGTCTGCACTGGCAATCGGAAGGTTGCCGGTTCGAATCCCGTAAATACTCTGCGTTGTTAGGCCCTTGAGCAAGGCCCTTAACCTGCAATTGCTGAGCGCATTGAGTAGTGAGAAAAGCGCTATATAAATGCAAAGAATTATTATTAGGTGTAAATGGAAACAAGTTAGATGGACAACTGCTGGCTTCTTTATCATTTGCCCCTTATTCCTAATAAGAAGCCATTAAAACAGTGAATGCAGCTTTTTAAGACTGAAATAAGTAAATAATGGTGAGGAACCTTAACAAGCGAGACCACTAAAATGAAGCATCAAAATGTCATTTGAGCAATAAGTGCTTCATCAGCAGTAATTGACTTCTCATTAAGAAACTGGGTTAGAACAAACACTTGCAGACACTACAGCTGTCCAGGACTGACATTGCCTACTCCTGATTTAATGCATAACCTTGGATCAGAGTTGGCTAAGCTGTTACATTGCAGTTCAAGGCTTTTGTTTAGACAAAATCCTCTAAAAGCTAGAGGCTTACCTTGCACAGTTAATCATTAGCTTGTTACATAGTAGCAATCAAAATGAGAAAGAAGGTCTTTAGCTGCTTGTTTATGAGATAGTTACAGTTCCTGTTTATCTTGTTGCTGATAAACAGTTTAACGATACCAAGCTTTTAATAGTGATGTCCAGTGCTGTGTGGTGTTGCATATTCCTGCTTTGAGTTTAAATGTAGTACTTTGCTTGTGTTGGAGTGTGCGCTTTGTCTTTGTCGCAAAGACTTTCATCCATGGTGTGCTGTTACCGTCCTCAGCTCACTTTCAGACTATTCGTCTTGTCTCCTTCCACATTGTAGGGAAAACCATGACTCTTTCTGCCACAAGAGGTTAGGCAATGAAGTTCACTTCTTCAAGTAAGTCTTCTCAGTCTTCCCAGACTGGTCTCACAGCTTAAGCTTGGAGGAGTGGACCTTACAGCTAAAACAGGGTATCCAGCTCCAAGCATCTACAGAGAGTACATTTAATGCCTAAACAAAGTTCTTTCTTGCTCCGAACAGAGTGGCCAGCTTCCTTCTTCAAAGACATAGAAGAGATGCATGTTAATCTGCATCCAGCCCTGCAAGCAGGTCCTCCAACTTGCAGGGAAAATGTGGGTGTTGGTGGCAGGATTGGCACTCCAGCCACCACAGAAAACCTCACACTGCTCTGGGTGGTTTGTCGTGTGGTGGGTGCAGCAACTTGCTGTAAAATCAGCGCATTCTCTCAAAAAGCCTCTGCTGATTGCATCACGACTTGTTCCTTGTTACACATGCTGTGTCTACTTATAGGTAACATTACTTTACCTCTAAGGTTAAGCCACATTTCAGCTTGCTGATGTACATTTTAAAGTAATGGACTTTTTGTCTATTGGAGTTTGGAGATGTCAGCTCATCTTTGATTAACACCTCATGTTTGCCAGATCAAGCTCAGATGGCAAGCTAACCAAATTATGGTAGAGCTACAGTCAATTGCTTATAGCGCTCACCCTGGAATGCCATTTGTAGGGTGCCGCTGGCTTTCTGCAGTCCTGTTAAGTCTGTTCTCTTTAACAGTTCTTATGTTCCACCTGAACCCTTGAAAAAAGGGGTAATGTGCACTTTGTCTGAACACGGACGTGTCAAACAGAAGTACATTTCAAAAGGTTTCTAAATGCCCTTCAGATCATAATTGTGTTTTGAGATACGAGGCCTTTCATGTAATTTATAAGGGTAATATTCAAGAGAATTTTACTGCAAAATAATTATTACATGTCATAATATTTCTTCCATCCTGTAAGAATTCTTGGAAATTGTACTCTCTGAGGTTTGCTAGTCGATTGGTTATGGCTCTTTGGGTACATCCAATCATTTTCATTAATTTTGTGGCAAATATTATATCTTGTCATGCACATTGAAACGGTGGGTGCCTCCTTGCAGTACTTGTTGCTTGGATAGGCTCCTTCTTCTGGTTCCTCCTGACCTGGAAACAGCCCGAATAAATAATGGGCTCTCCCTTAAAGATAGGGTGAGAAGCTCAGTCATCCGGGAGGGGCTCAGAGTAGAGCCACTGCTCCTCCGCATCGAGAGGAGTCAGATGAGGTGGCTCGGGCATCTGATCAGGATGCCTCCTGGATGCCTCCCTGGTGAGGTGTTCCGGGCACGTCCAACCGGGAGGAGGCCCCGGGGAAGACCCAGGACACGCTGGAGGAACTATGTCTCCCGGCTGGCCTGGGAACGCCTCGGGATTCTCCCGGAAGAGCTAGAAGAAGTGGCCGGGGAGAGGGAAGTCTGGGCATCTCTGCTCAAGCTGCTGCCCCCGCGACCCGACCTCGGATAAGCGGAAGAGGATGGATGGATGGCTGAATAGCTTCTGTTCATTTTATGTTATTTCAAGATAATCACTGGTCAGTTCAAGTGATATAACTCATATGTAACTCTCTAAGTCATGATCACTATAGCTTCTGAGCATCTATCCTCTTATTTAGTGCATTTTATGTTGAGAGCAGTTAGCAGTTCCATTATTCCATCCAATTGGTGAACAACATTAATCCATTATAGTCAAGGCAGCTTTAGTCGATCACAGAAACATTGGGAGCAAGATAGAAACCTATCCTGAACAGGGCGCCATTCGATTGCAGGGTATACTCATGTACACGACTACACTTCATACTTGGCTGTCTTTGAGGCTTAATGAAACACATATGTAGACAACGAGAGAACATGCAAAATCCACATAGCTGGTGATTGGCTAAACTTGGAGCCCAGTCTCCTAGAGTTCTGAGGCAGCAATGTTAAGAACTACAACACCATGCCTTCTCAACTAGGAGTTAAACAAGTTTTTTTTTTAACCTCTCTGCCAGAGCCTTTTGGCCAATGTCATTTGCAGGAAAATTGGTAATAGGTTCTAGCAACTTTTCAGTTAATATGTTGTCAATGACACACAAATAAAACAGACAAAAAAAGGTTCGAGGCAGCCATCTGTATAGTATTCCTAGGTGTAAATGGATACATTAGTTGTACAGATGTGTACAGGTTCGAGTCCAACATACTGTAGAACTGATTTGAGATTGTCAAGATGGCAGTTTTAAAGGCAAGCAGAGGAAGTGACATCATCAATTGGGCCGGAAAGTCATCAATGAGGGCTGGAACTGGAAGTTGCGCCATCAATGAGCCCAGGACCTGAAGTGTCGTCATCAGGGCCAGGCAGAATTTCCCATAACTGGTCTGCAGAGAAGTGAGACCCCTGGTCTGGCGTGAAATTACACTCATTTAGGCCCTTTCGCTGCCCCCCATGCACACGTATGTGACAATGTATATCCTACATATTTATTTATTTTGTATTTTTTCTTCTTCTTCTTTTCTACAAAGTTAATCTCTTTTTAAGTATGGCCAATGTTCAGATGCCTTCATTTTCATAGGCTGTTTAGCCTCATAGACTGTGTTCCCAGTCTTTTTTTAACCCATACACAATAAACAGCTTGCTACATTTCCTGTACAGTCCTTTTTGTCTCAAATCAGCCACCTCATGCACTCTAAACTCCAGAACAATCCTAATTTGCCAGGTGACACAATCACATTACATGCTAGGCAGTTCCAAAGCAAGTAGACGGCGATGTTTCTGATATTGCCACAAAAGAGATAATACAAAGAGTCTGGTACCATCCTGCACATCTTTCCAGAAAAACCTAACATATTCGTGGTTCCATAAGAACAATTAATAACTGTTTTGTGAATCCCATCTCCAATAATGAATATTTTTTTTTCACTTGAACTATGTAATCAATTATAGAGTAGGACACACAAAGGTTCTGAAAATAGACATAGAAATGATTATAATATTGGGTGGCATGGACTTAAGCAAAATTCAACAAAGCAGCTATCCACAATCCTTCAAACCTGTCTTAATATGTGGTTTGACTTTTCTCAGCTACTCAAGTGTCTACAGGGAATTGGAGCAAACCATCCGCACCGCCGATGCTCAGGAAGACCTCAAGTGGTTCAACAACTTCCATGGCCCAGGAATGCACATGAATTGGCCTCAGTTTGAGGTAAGGGGCTGCGGTGAATTTGCATCAGTTCACTGAATGGAAGCCAGATGAGATTCTTGAACAAAAATTATGGGTTGTCATTGGATGCCTTTGAAATGAAAAGCAAGCCCTTTGAGATCATTTAGGGGTCTCAGCCTGAGCACAGGAACTGAAAAATTAAATAGGTACAATGAATATATAATGTAACGTATAGTTTTCTGAACAGCACACCCACACTGAGTACCATATGTCCACTTATAGGTGAATGCTAAGCCAAATGCTTTAAATGTTAACTTGTGTGCTTCTTATAATCTTAAAACGTCCTTTTCACAACTAAAGAGGCATTAAAATTAGAGTGAGGAACCCTATACCAGGAAGACCATTGTAACTGCAGGTTTAGAGGCTAATACAAGACGTTAAATGAGTCTCTTGCTTTAGTTTGTCTCCTTGTGTGTTCCTACCTAGACAAAATTCTGAAATTGATGGTTTAGTCTTGCGCATTTGAAGGCAGTGTTGTGCAGTATGATGAAAGAGAGAGCTCAGCTGCTGCCAACAGGAAGTACACTGATTTACATCACAGGTTCATGGCTGACCACCAGCCATTACCACAGTGCAAAATGTATGACCTGGGATGGATTGTCTTGTGATTTCCCAACATTGCATTTGGCATAGTTGGCAGCATTTGCACTGTAGATGGGTACAGCATAGTGATGGTGCTGCAAAGAGAGGTGGGAGCTGTGTGTGAGGCAGAGCTCAGCTGACATCAACAGGGAGCACTCCGCTTTGCATTGCTTGCACCCTTTCCTTACACAAACAGTTAATGGAGCTCTCCTTTAGCTTACGGTTTAGGGACGACCTGTGTATTCTAGGTGTCACAAGTTTGCAGCGACCACCGGCCATTAGTAATTTGAAATGGATTATGGTATGATTCCATGACAATACTCTTGCCATAGTTGGCAGGATTTGCACTCTAATTGGGTATAGTGTAGTGGCAGTGCTGCACAGATAGTTGGGGAGTCTTTCTCCACACAAACAGTTAATGGAGTTCTCTTTTTGTTTGTGCTTTAAGAAAGCTGTTTCCAAGAGTCCTTTAATTCAGATGTTACATGTTTGTGGCTTAGCACCAGCAGTTACCATTGTGCAAAATGTGTGACCTGGGATGGATCGTAGTGTAATTCATCAACACATATGAATAAAAATTCTCGCCCTGCATCATTTCTCCCTAAATCATGCTTTATTTTTTTCCTTTGCCGTAACAACAATACTTTCTTCATTGCATAATCACCATGTATAAGATGAAATCTAATAAGTGTCTGCACCCTCGCATGATCATAATACCCTGGCTCCTTCACAGTCCTTTTTTTAACTCAAAGCCATCCCTCCTCAAACACCTACACGCTGCTGTCTCAGGCCTTTCATCTAATATATTCTTCACTTCTTACACACACATACTGACAAATACACATGCACTGTAACCTATACTAATGTACACAGCTTTCTTTTTAATGGATTTTCTTTTTAATTTCTCCCATACATCAGCTTTTTCTCCTATACATACAGTGCATCCAGAAAGTATTCACAGGCATCACTTTTTCCACCTTTTGTTAGGTTACAGCCTTATTCCAAAATGGATTAAATTCATTTTTTTCCTCAGAATTCTACACACAACACCCCATAATGACAACGTGAAAAAAGTTTACTTGAGGTTTTTGCAAATTTATTAAAAATAAAAAAACTGAGAAATCACATGTACATAAGTATTCACAGCCTTTGCTCAATACTTTGTCGATGCATCTTTGGCAGCAATTACAGCCTCAAGTCTTTTTGAATATGATGCCACACCTTTGCACACCTATCCTTGGCCAGCTTTGCCCATTCCTCTTTGCAGCACCTCTCAAGCTCCATCAGGTTGGATGGGAAGCGTCGGTGCACAGCCATTTTAAGATCTCTCCAGAGATGTTCAATCAGATTCAAGTCTGGGCTCTGGCTGGGCCACTCAAGGATATTCACAGAGTTGTCCTGAAGCCACTCCTTTGATATCTTGGCTGTGTGCTTAGGGTCGTTGTCCTGCTGAAAGATGAACCGTCGCCCCAGTCTGAAGTCAAGAGTGCTCTGGAGCAGGTTTTCATCCAGGATGTCTCTGTACATTGCTGCAGTCATCTTTCCCTTTATCCTGACTAGTCTCCCAGTTCCTGCCATTGAAAAACATCCTCACAGCATGATGCTGCCACCACCATGCTTCACTGTAGGGATGGTGCCAGGCTTCCTCCAAACGTGACGCCTGGCATTCACACCAAAGAGTTCAATCTTTGTCTCATCAGACCAAAGAATTTTCTTTCTCATGGTCTGAGAGTCCTTCAGGTGCCTTTTGGCAAACTCCAGGCGGGCTGCCATGTGCCTTTTACTAAGGAGTGGCTTCCGTCTGGCCACTCTACCATACAGACCTGACTGGTGGATTGCTGCAGAGATGGTTGTCCTTCTGGAAGGTTCTCCTCTCTCCACAGAGGACCTCTGGAGCTCTGACAGAGTGACCATCGGGTCCTTGGTCACCTCCCTGACTGAGGCCCTTCTCCCCCGATCGCTCAGTTTAGATGGCCGGCCAGCTCTAGGAAGAGTCCTGGTGGTTTCGAACTTCTTCCACTTACGGATGATGGAGGCCACTGTGCTCATTGGGACCTTCAAAGCAGCAGAATTTTTTCTGTAACCTTCCCCAGATATGTGCCTCGAGACAATCCTGTCTTGGAGGTCTACAGACAATTCCTTTGACTTCATGCTTGGTTTGTGCTCTGACATGAACTGTCAACTGTGGGACCTTATATAGACAGGTGTGTGCCTTTCCAAATCATGTCCAATCAACTGAATTTACCACAGGCGGACTCCAATTAAGCTGCAGAAACATCTCAAGGATGATCAGGGGAAACAGGATGCACCTGAGCTCAATTTTGAGCTTCATGGCAAAGGCTGTGAATACTTATGTACATGTGCTTTCTCAATTTTTTTATTTTTAATAAATTTGCAAAAACCTCAAGTAAACTTTTTTTCATGTTGTCATTATGGGGTGTTGTGTGTAGAATTCTGAGGAAAAAAATGAAATTAATCTATTTTGGAATAAGGCTGTAACATAACAAAATGTGGAAAACGTGATGTGCTGTGAATACTTTCCGGATGCACTGTACTTCAGCAGTTGCTTCATTCAAGATGTGTACTTAACACTTCCCAACACAATATACATTTGTTATTTCCTTTTCTGGTACATGTGCTGTGTTCAGCATTCCAGAATTATTTTCTTCTCTTGTTATGTTCTCAAATGTGCACATTTATCCTTTACTATCACCAAGATTGGTGTCCTTTTTACATTTTACCTGCGTCTTAATTCTGCACAGGCTTACAGTACATTCAGTGCCTTTAAAAAAGTATTTAAATCCTGACCCCCTGTGGATGTTTTCACATTTTATTATTATTCAACATTCAAATACATTTAATTTGATTTGGCTTTTTGACACTAATCAACAGCAAAAGAATCTTTAATGTCAAAGTGACAGATCTCTGCAAAGTGATCTACATTAATTACAAATATAGAACACAAAATAATTGATCATATAAGTTTTCACCCTGTTCAGGTCAGTATTCAGTAGATACCCCTTTGGCATTCATGACAGCCTTGAGTCCGTGTGCCCAATTCTCAATCAGCACTGCAATTTATCTCCATTCTTCTCTATATAACTGCTCAGCCTTTTTCATGTCCAGCCACAAATTCTCAGTTGCATTGAGGTCTGGACTTTGACTCTGCCACTCCAGGACATTAACATTTGTGGACGCTAGAGGCGCTGTTGCCCCATTGAACCCACCAGACGGACATCCAGGACACACGTTTAAAAGCACCAAGAAGATTCTTTAATATTTTCTTCAATAATAGTGCACAAAGTACCGCACACTCCACAATTCTCAATAATAATTCAATAATCACAATAATCAATTACAAATACCAATCCTCCACCCCCACCCAACTCCGACTCTCTCTGCTGGGTTTCCCAGAGTCCTTTTAAAGTCCATGACCCGGAAGTATTCCTTCTCTGGGTCAAACGCCTTTTTCAAGTATCCCGGAAGTACTGCAGGTTTCCGTCCTCGTGACTCCGAAGTACTTCCGGGTTGACACAACCGTCATAGTCCCCAGGTTCTTGGTGAGCTCCCCCTGGCGGCACCCAACAGGACTGAAGAGATGGACTCCATGTCCCATGCTGCCCTGCGGGAATCTGAAGAACCATTTCCATCCAGGGGAGCTGCCATCTAGCGCCGGGGGAGATGTATTGCCCTGAAAAGGCTATTTTCTTCTGATGAGGGACGTCCCGGCCAGACTGGAACGCCGGCCGTCCATCACACATTATTATCTTTAATTCATTCCTTTGTAGCTTGTGCTTTATGTTTGGGGTCGTTGTTTTGCTGGAAAATGAATTTTCTCCCAAGCCAATGGTGTCTTGCAGCTGCATCACGTTCTTTACCAGAATTTCCCTACACATTCCATTTATCCTCGACCCTCACAGACCTTCCATGGCCTGTTACAGAGACGCATCTCCACAATAGGATGCTGCCACCATCATGCTTCTCATTGGGGATGGTGTGTTTTTAATAATGTGCACTGTTTGCCTTAGCCAAACAGGGTGTTTAATTTGATGGCCCAAAAGCTCAATTTTGGGCTCATCAACAACAGAACATTTTTCCACCTGACTTCAAAGTCTTACATGTGCCTGGTGGATTTTTCTTTTTGAACAGTGGCATTCTGTTTGCCACCGTCCCATAAAGCTGTAACTGGTGACATACCTGAGCAGCAGTTGTTGTCTGCACAGTCTCTGTAGCTTGTAACTCCTTCAGAGTTCCCATAGATCTCTTGGTGCACAATCAGTCAGTCTTTGTGGACAACCTGCTCGGAAGAGATTTACAGCTGTGCTGTATTCTTCCCATTTCTTAAGGATTGATGCAACAGTCACTTGGATATTTTCTTGTATCTTGTAACCCCTGACTTGTGTTTTTCAGTCACCTTTTCACAGAGTGTATTCGTTTGTCTTAATTGTTTAGGTTAGGCCACCACACTGACCCACTTCAGGTTGGACCCTCCAGATAAGGTGCATTTATACTACAATCAATTGAAACTCCTTGACTACAGACCGGTGATCTCTGTTTAACTATTCATGTGATTTTTTTAAACCAATTGTCTGCACCAGTGATGATTTTGGTGTGTCATATTAAAGGCAATGGATACTTATATGCTCAATTATTTTGTGCTTTATATTTGTAATTGATTTAGACTACTTTGCAGGAATATTTTTTCTGTTGATTAGTGCCAAAATAGCTCACTGAAATCTACTGCAATTGTATAAAAATGAAACGTGAAAACTTCCATGAGGGTGAATACTTTTCATAGACACTGTACATACACAGTCCAATATGGTACCTGATGAATTCACTTGCAACACACATGCACACTGCTGATCCCTCTGTACAATTATGTTTCATAGCTAATGTCCTCGTCACATCACAACCTGCTTCATTTGTCACACTTTCTTTATCCATACTTGTATAACACACACTTTACCTTTTCCTCAATGTAATGATCAGTGTAACTCATTATTAATGTCTATAGCCTCCCATTAATTAGCTGGCTAATTTAGCTATTCCTTACACACTCTACATTTCCATTTCACAGATTTCACCGATTCTCCCTTTCATACTTTATATATACACTCTTCCACATCAAAGATACTCATAATCATCTTTGGAGAGCCAGTCGATCCATTGAGCGACATAGGTGGCAGCCAAAGGTGCTGTTACCTGCTGGGCACCATTTATGAAATTAAATATTGCATACTCTGTACCCTGAAAAGTGCGCCTACCTTAAAGTCTACTATATATACAGAAAGGGGTGCCGTTTGTGTACTGAAGGGGCACACAATTCGGACACTGAGAGGAAGTCCCCTCCAGACATTGAACTCTGGTGGTACTGAGTGGACACTTTTACCCCCACGCACTGTTTATAAAAGTAAAAGTACATAAGCTCTGTACACTAAGGGGGACCATCACCCCATCCTAGAAGTCATCGAAGTCTAATATTACTGACTACCCGCTATGGACAATGAGGGGCACCATCTGTCCACCCCTCTCAGTGCTTCAAATGAGCACGACTGGTACTGCCTCTTTGTTATCAATACAGGCGTCTTTCACTGACTAATGCTTCTTTGCACATACAGCATTTCCTTTAATCAATCTGCCTAGTTCTACACTTCACACACTTTCTTCAAGAGTACATCTGAACTCTTAACATGTACAGGTCCACACACAATGCCTCATATTTTCATTCTTCTTATGCACACCTCCATGCACAGTCTCTTATTTGCTATTACTAGTCCTGATTTAAAATTTTGGACTTTCTGCGAAGCTGTGGGTGTACTGATGGCTTGGCAGCTTTTAACTTGGATGAAGATGAGCCACAGCAGGTTTTTAGCCAGTGCCCTACTGCCAAATAAAACGCTGCATGTGCCTCCCACAAGACATGCATTGATGTTCATTTGGGGACATAAAGTTTCTTTCTTTAGGGTGCATAAAACAACGACTGAAGTCAGCACTCAAATATAAAAATGGTCATAAGTGGCAAATACTACTCCAGCTATGACTTTTGACTTTTTTCTGTTACCGCCATTCACTTTTTTCTGGTTTGTCTCCTACAGGAATATAACCCTGACCTGACGCACACCATCACTAAAAGAGAAAAAGTGAAGAAGCCCAATGAGGGGGTGACCCTTACCAATGTCACCCCTGGAGGAGAGCATCTGGCACAGGCTGGTGACCGGGGCAGGTAGGACCTGATGATGGTAAAAAATGAATAACTTTTAAATAAGGTAGTAACTCAAAAAACACATTACATAATTTGATCTGTTGGGTTATAAAACACCCACAACACAAGATGGTTTCATTGTTTACCTATAAATACAAACCCTGGAAAAAGTAAAGATTGTAAATCATAAAATACCAAATACCAATAAGCAGATATTGGTGTGCACACTCACAAACACACTGACACACATCCACTCACACTCTCATGTTAACTCTAACTCATTAACATACATACAAATGCTCCCAAACCCTTTCTTCTTCTCATTTGTATAAAGCATTTGTATAAACATTGCGTGTGTCCAAGTTGACTGCATTTTATCAGCATAGGAGTCAAGGTTTTTTTTTATCACAAAAACAAACTGTGTGTTACCTTCTTCTTGCAGTGTGAGCAGTTATGACAAAAACCAGGCATATTCAGCAGAGTGGTCCGACGAGGAGTCTGCCAACCCCTTCACAGGGAATGAAACTAATGGAGGATCCAACCCCTTTGATGAGGAGTCTTCTGCAAATAAAGGAGTGAGAGTAAGGGCGCTCTATGACTATGAGGGGCAGGAGCAGGATGAGCTGAGCTTCAAAGCAGGTGAGTCTTCCAGTCTCTGTGCTCCAAAATTATTCAGACAATCAAAGATAAGAGAATTTAAGAGTCAGCTGAGCCGATGAGCTTTAAGAATGAGCTCTGTATTTTTCAAGTCAAAGTTCTTTCTTCACAAATGTGGTATATATGCATTTGCCAGGTGATATTGTGTTCTCAAATTAAGCACTTTCTATAAATTTAACAAAACATTTTGCCCACTCTTGAGCTTTACAATGGAAGGTATGGGGCATGGAGAAAAATCTTAGAAACTTACCAAATATGTTGATTTTTCAAGCCAAAACAGTTGTGATTACAAACACATTGTTATAGAAAGCAGTTAACTTTAACGCATAATTTCATGTGGCAAATGCATATATAGCATGTGTGGTTGAAAAAGGCACTGCAGGTTCACACAGGAAAATGTTGGGGTGCCAGCCCAGTCGTTCTCATTTAATTCACTCAGAAAACAAAACAGAAGGGCTTCTATGCCTGCCACTATATTTGAAAGAACAAAAAAGAACTAAGGCAAAGAAAGCTGTTTCACTTTGGCAGTTGTCTTCACTAGGGTTTGGCCAGCTGTGCTCTATGGTGCAGTTGGTTGAGAACTGACTGCCTCCTTCCAGTACCAGTGGGCTTCAAAGGTGGAAGAGCAAAAGGGTTGGAGATCTGGACATCTTCTCATTGCTGTGGACAGAAGAAATGAGGAAAAGGCTAGTGCTAGCTCCCCCTCTCGACCTGGGGTGGTTATATGTGTGTCACTTGCTTGTGTCACACACATTTATGAAGGAATAACTTTGATTTGGAAAAACACTGAACCAAACAGAGGAGCAAGTGCAGATCTTGTAAGAATGAAGTAATAGTGAACAGGAAATGTTAAATGAAAAGTCAGGACACCTTTGAAGATGTGGCCAGGTAAGATTTAGAATCTTGAGAGAAGATTTAAGAGAAAGATGGCTGGCCAGGAGATAAGGACAACTCTCCAATGGAGATATAAGGGAATAAGGGCATTATGATGGTCAGGAGTCAAGGATAGGTATCCAGTGAGAAGGATCATGAGAGATCAGTTAACCAGTTAGGAGATTAAATGTATTGTCCACTTGATGCCCACCTCCTGCCACTGATAAATTGGTTCACTTTGGTTTGGATTTCAGGAGATGAGCTGACCAAACTGGAGGATGAGGATGAGCAGGGCTGGTGCAAGGGTCGCCTGGACAATGGCCAGCTTGGTTTGTACCCTGCCAACTATGTGGAATCCATCTAGTTTTCCTGCCTTGTGGACCAGCAATCTCGATGCCCCCCCCCCCCCCCCCCCCCCCTCCAATCCTAAACCACATCTCCCACCCTGTCCTACCCCACACCCCATTCTTACAGAGGCAGCTTGGACTGAACCAGCCAATTGAACTGCAGCTCTGGTGTTGCTTGGTCTGAAGAGACAAACTACTGAAGTACTTCCCTCGCCAGATTCCGCAGTGCTGTCTAGTGAAAGATGTCCTTAGTTAAAATACGAGAGGACCGTGATGACCGCATCTAAGGCACATAAGAAGGACAACAAAAGGCAACGTTCTGGCTGGACTATCCCACAAAGCAGTACATGTGCTTTACATCCTTGTTCGGTACTGGACTTTAGACCTCCAACCGTGCACAAGTGCAGGGAATCATTTTGCGTTTTTGTGTAGCTGTGCTCAGTATGAATTTTGTGCTGCAGATATGACATATGTGTAGCGGTATGTTCTATTCAATGAGTATTACATAGCTATCAATTCTTGTGGAGCAGCCTGCGCTGCACAAGGAACACATTCTGTATATTTGGTGCCGTTTGCGTAATCCCATCCTGCTGCACACACGTATTGTGCGGCAGAGAGATGTGCTACGCAAAATGCTCTCTTTGTGTTTTGATGACATTCCTGTTGACGGTATGTGCTATACAACGTGTTGTTTCCCGTATCTGACTCTAGTTGTCCAACAGCATGCTCTCTCTGATATGCATTTCAGTGACGCGCAGAAGACGCAACATCAATAACTGGTTACAATGGCATAGGTGTTTACAATTTTAACCTCCCTCTCACCACCACCCAGAGACCATTGTCTGATGTTTTTTTGTAAGATGTCTTGAGGAAAGCAGATTCCGATTCTATAAGCAAGTAAGAAAAAAAGCCACTCTTCATATGTTTATTTATGTATCTTTACAGCTCTTTAGAGAATCATTTGAAGCTTGTTGCCATGATAGAAATGAAACCTTTCTTTAGAAACATTTATTTTTGCTAAATCCAATGCCCCCTTTTGCATTTTGATATACTAGTTGATGACTTTCATTTAATAAAGCTGCTCACTTTGGATGGGGCTGTAGAAGGACAAGCTGATTGAAGAAATGGAGTTAGTTCAAGATGGGGAGTGGGAGTCATGTCAAACTTATATTGAGGTTGTTAATGAATGTTTCTGATGGACAGTGTGGCCTAGTGTCTCGTGCTTCAAAGCCTCACCAGAGCAAAACCATGTGCGGCCTGTGGGGTCCTTGGAGGAAAGTAGCTTGGTAGAGAACATAGTCAATCAAGCTTTATTTGATTCTGAAACTTTCTTAGTAACGTAAGTGCAATGGATTTACAAAGCAATTACAAACTTTGATTTTACTGTTCAATATGTAGTTTTCCCTAGTCAATTGGTTTTAGTTTTACTAATGGAATAATTTTGGATTCAGCTCTTCCGCGTCTTCATATAAGTAAATGTGTATACACACACTATATTATATATATATAGTATACAGCATATTTATATCAATTTTTGAAAATGCTTAATCCCTTTCATGGTTGTGACGCTATCGGTCCTTCATAAGGCGCATTCATGCATATCCCTACGCTCACTGCAACTGTGCAAATATGATACTGTGAATTAATCTAACACACACGTCTTATAAATGCCTATCAGATGCGTACTGGATGCCTCAAAAAGATGCCCTAATATTTTTGTAACCCCTAATAAGATTTTTTTACTTGTTTGATCCAGAATATTGTTTGCCATTGGTGAATACTTGCCAGTGCTGTGATTGGCAACCATATGCTTCTCAAAACTGGGAACAAACTTAAAAACAGGTTCTAAGCTTATAGTTGGAATAGTCACGCTTAAAATTCACAGTGAGGGTACATTTATAATCTTCTGGTTGCACTTCAATTTAAATTAGGAATACCGATAAATCCATGCATTCATCCATTTCCAGTACTTATTTTGTGCAGTTTAGGGTTCTGGGGTGAAGTTCAGGCTAATCCTGGCAGTCAATCCTGAAATGAGCACCAGATATGCTCTTAATCAGGATTTCATAAACAATTGCTCTTTTTAGTGTCTTCAAGACCCATTCTTTTTTGAATGTCCGCATGGCTGTGGCTGTACATTATAACCGTCCCTAACAGAGAATTGTGGACAGTCAGCTTGGGTTTGGAGTACAACTGATAGAGATATGTCGATTGCTTAATTGGTGTGAGGCAAACCCATCGTGACCCATCACCTTTAAATACAACAGAAACCCGCGACCCAACGGTGGCAGAACCCCTGTTCTAAATTAATGACAGCTTCATTTTTTAACAAAACCGAAGTGTTGCCCTTAATGGAAAGAGTAAATATGTACTCAGCTGGGATAATTGTCATTCAGTTGGCTGCTGTTGACTGCATTGCCTCAAAGCAAACTGTGCACAACTAAAAACACTTGTTATGATTCATTGTGCTACCCAAGTCTGCTTTTGTGCACCCCAAGCAAATATCTCAACAGCTTACATTACATTTTATTTATTTGGCTGGCACCTTTATCCAAGGCGACTTACAATATTTATGATACAACTGGTAACATTTCTTTTGGTTTTCCAGTAGGAGCCCAGGCCAGTCAAGTGACCTGCTCATGGTCACACAGTGTCAGTAGCTGGATTTGAACCCACAACCTCAGGGTTTGAAGTCCAAAGCCTTAACCTCTACACCACACTGCCTGCCTCAGCTATGAAAATGAGTTTGGTTGTATTTTAAATACAAATATTTATGTGGAGGTTGAGTGATTGCATTCCTTTTGATGGACTGACACCTGTTTTGGTTCCTGCTTTGTGCCAGTTATGTTGCACTAAGCAGATTCTGGTGTCTTGCAAAGAGCCGGACTAACAGGAAAATATTATTCATCTAAATGTTTGGGCTCATTGCAATGAAGTTACACAGGCTTGTGGCAATTTGAAAAATATCAGATTCCTTCCTAGTAGCCTGACTCACTGCCAAACACCTCGACTAATTGCAATGAGTCAGATTTTTCAATTCAATTATGATATAGAGTGTATACTTACATAAATATATATATATATCTTACATATACTTGTAAGATGTATTTATATACCGTGTATATTTACACAAATAAATAAATATATTTATATGCATATACTGTATGTATACATATACTTATTTATACACACACACACTCAAATGGTTACTGTATACTGTATATATATTATAATTTAGCAATGGGACCACTATCAAGTACAGATTGGTACAGATGAGGAAGTCTCCTGTCTTGCCCTGTAAACCAGTCCCAGATATAATTGCAATAGAACATGTCTGGGAAAATCCTTTAGACCTCACTCTTTATGCACTAACGCCTCAGTGATGGCTAGAGTAGCTGAAATAAAAACATTGGTTAAAAAATGCAAAAACAGATCAAACTGAAAGTACTGCTTTGCATGCCTGTGTTTGCTTTGGACTCCATACAAATCAACTTCCCTTGTGACTTGTTGTGTTATGGCCGAGCCCTGTCGAGGTGTTTGAATTATCCGTCTTGCCTTGCCACAGCTCATAGACTTGGTTGCGCATTATCTGTGCCAGTCTATCTGCTGTAAACTTTTTCTGTTCAAGTAGGTAAAGTGGGTTGAGTGGCAGGAGGCAAACGGTAAGGTGGTATCAAAGCGCGGACCATCATCTCTCAGTCTTCAGGGAGGGGGGTTACACCCATGCCTATAGCTCTGAAATGCTCCAGGCTCAGCTCATATAATTTGGGACTCTTGCTTGCTTCAGATTTAGTGCCCACTGGAAACTCAACCCTCACGCGCTTCCAGTAGAACTTTGCACAGTCTTCCACAGAAGAGGCAACAATCACCTTACACATCAGGGACAGCAGGTGGGTAAATAAATAAAGAAATAAATAAACAAAAAAATTGAAAGTACAAGCCAAAGAAAATTTAAACTGGTATAATTTAGTGTAATGTGAGCTTGAGATGCGGGAGGGGGGTTGTTGTGCAAATTGTACAATGAATGTGTTAGTATTGTAAAGGCCTGGGCAGTGCTGGGACTGATTGTGGCCATATGACACTCTGTTCAGAGATGTGCACAAGAATGAGTGGAGCAGAATACATTTAACTTCATGGAACTGCCTAATTCAGAGCAAAGAGCACAGAGTTAATATATTTTGTCTCTTAGAAATGACATGAGTTAGTATGCCCATCACAAGGCAACATTAATAGTAACTTGCACTCTGTTACAGTGAGTGGGACAATGAATAAAAGAAGCTAAATCACATTTTTTATAGCACCTTCACAATTACATCGCTACACAGTTTGTGTGCTACCAGTAGAAGCCACACAGAGATGAGGTTGCAGTTGTTGTTCTTGTGCTTTTCTGTGTACCACTAGGCCTCACTGCCATTTTCAATGAACTACAGTTATCAATACCTACAGAAGCACAGGAAATCTGTCAGACACTCCACACTCATGGGCCATTCGAACCACCATGGACAGACAGCCTTAGATACCAGCAGGATGGACCCTCTACTGCCTTGGGTGTAGGAGAAAAAGAATATGGCAAAAATTGACAGGCAAACATACCAAGCAAATCATGATATAATCTTTATTTTATGTAATGTATTTTATTGTGCCCTAAAGATCAACCTGGATTAGGACCTGAGTGCAGCGGGTGCCACCTCAGCACCACACTGGAACACTGTGAGGTGTTTTATAGTTGCTGGAGAGCCAATCTTGCCACCAGGGAGAGAGGCTAATACCATGATTTTGGAATCATTACTCATAAAAATAGATAAAACAGACAAAATAAAGGAATTCATAAAATACTTGCATTCCTCACATTTACATGCATTCTTCACATTATTCACTGAAAACCGTTTAAATTTAAAAATAAAACGCTTCTGGATAAGCTCATAGAACACAGGAGGATGACTAAGAGGAGGATTCTTCTTCTGTATAAGAAAATCTTATGAACTCCTCCAATAAATTGGACAAAGACTCCATAATAATTTCCCCTTGGGATTAATAAAGTATCTATCTATCTATCTATCTATCTATCTATCTATCTATCTATCTATCTATCTATCTATCTATCTATCTATCTATCTATCTATCTATCTATCTATCTATCTATCTATCTATCTATCTATCTATCTATCTAATGAATCTGCATACTCGCTTATCCCAAAGTGTGAATGGCGCGTCACATGCTGGTTATCTCTTCTGCAGCACTGAATTCATGTCCCAAATATCTGAAGGCTAACTTCATATGGGCTACCCAATCCTATCCTCTTGATGTTCACCCCATACTGGCCAGTAAGTCTCTGTTTCAGAGGAATGAAGGTTGGCTTCGTACCTAAGAGTTGGCTTAAGATCATAAATAGCTGGAGGACAATTTTATATTGGCCAGTCATTGGCTGCTGCATAATGGAGTCCCAGTGTCCTCTTCTGAACTGTTTTCATAAGTAGTGGCTAACTCTAGGGACTGACTCCACAGAAGTCATTTAACCTTTTCTGCTTGAGGCTGACTCCATATGGGCCAGCTAATATGTAATGTAGGACTGATATAAGTAAAGTTTGGAGAACAAATCCATGGTAGCCAGTTAGTCTCCAGTATTGAGCCAATATCACAAAAGGCCAAACATCCATCCACCAGTATGACCAGTTTGACCCCACTGCTGGAAAGTCTGGTAGCAGATTTCACAATGGCTACTTCCGGAGTGCTGTCGTAAATAACTGGTGGAGGGTGATTGCCTACACTGTAAGTTTTCAGAGTATTGTCATGAATATATGATCAATTTGCTTCTGCTGACATAATATTACAGAATAGTGGTTGCCAACTTGTAACTGAGTTCCGGGTCTCATCTAGGACATTGGTGTCACAATGTGTAGAAGCAGAGTTTCCTGCATGTGGTACTAGACAACTAACCTTGGACTGCTATTAATAAATTATCCAAGCCTATCAATGTCCAATAACATCCTCATCACAATGGGGTGTCAGATGCCCACAGATCTGCCCATCTCAGCTGCATCTTCTCCTCTAACTTTTCATTTAACTGAAAAGCTAATTTACCATTTAACAGCAAAAGTAGGGTAAGATGACCACTACCTTTGGTAAGGTGCCTAGCTTTTACAAATGAAAGACGAGGAAGGGGGATTGCCACTGTTTCTTGGCTCATCCTTGTGCACATACCTACTTTATGCTTAGAGGTTCAGCCAGGCATTGAAAGACCTGCTGCCAAGGCCAACTTCTAGGTGACAGAAAAATGAAAAACTGAAGATGCTGACATGGTACTAATAACACAAGAAGGCCATACTAAATAATCAGGATCCGAGACGCTTATATTGCGCAGAAGGGTAAGTGCTGTAACTCTCCCAAGTCGTTTTGTGCGTCACAGGCTTAGGTAGAAGAGGATCACACTCTTCTTATGCAGGCTCATTTCATCCATGTATCTAGCCTCACCAGAAACCTTATGCTTTATTCCATCCAGACCTCCAAAAACCTTTGGGATTAGAGCTTCACAAGCCAAGTCAGTCTGTTATTTATTCACAGCCGCTATACAAAATAACGATGTTCCTAGGGCCAGCAAGAACAAAAGAAGTAGTGTCTTTATTATACATATATATAAATATATACATACATACAAGAGATAAAGCAAGCAAATAGGTTCCATAATGTATTTAAATTAATTTATTTTAACTGCAATCAAACTGTAAACCTGTAGGGGGCACTGTGATGTCTACCCTTCAATGATTTGTATATGATGATGTAATTTAAAGATACTATATTATATTGTGTCTGTACTATTGTGATTAAAATAACATAAAATGAATGGGGCAGCAGATTTTTTTTTACCCACCCAGGTGCTGGAGAAACATCTTGTGAAAATTATTTTCCATAGGTTGAATGTTTAGATGTAGATGTTGTGACCTCGATTTCTCTCTGGGTGCACTGCCTGTTCAGTAATGATTAAACATATTAACGATTATATATTTAAAAAATGGAAATGAGTCTGTCATTGAAATGTCTGAACCATAACACTTATGGTTGAAAAATAATAATAATTTGTGAAAATCTACTGTGTGAAAGCTCTTTTCTTTTACTTTTCTGGTGGTTCTCCACGCCTTGATAAAATAGTTACTTCATGACCAGATCGTCTTCCCAAATCAATATATCCCATCAGGTCTGTGCTATGAGTCCATCAATACAAGACACATCCGCCTAAACAAAATCCTAAAATGCTTTGTGATACTCACCTGAGCTGTCCTGAGGTTATGAAGTACTCATTCATGCTGACTGGACAACCTCCATGTCATTCAAATCTCGGCTGAAGGTTTATTGGACAGGAAAGTTGTGGGATTCACTCAGTTGATAGAGAGAACTTTATTTGTCCCCAGGGAGAAACTTGGCTTTAAAGCACTGAAGATGGCTAATTTGTTAAAAACAAAAATGGTACCAGACAAACAAATCTGCCACATTGTACATTTAAAGAGTAGGCAGTGAAGGGGGTACATGGTAAGTTTAGATCTCGGAGGACCAAACATACAGAGCTACATTCTGAAATATGATTTGAAATTGAGTCCTGTCAGAGCTGCCTCATTTAATCTGGTCCATGACATGAAGCACACTGGACCATTCCTAATTCTGAGACCAAAATTTTACTTCTTTTCAAAATGCATTAGTGACGTTGGATGAGAAATTTTAATGTTTACTGTTGTAATCAGTTCACCATCATTTCTGAATTTCCAAGTTTAGGCATTATGAAATGATGGCACAGTAGTTAGATCTGAATCATCACTCTCCCAGGAGCCTTGGTACCCCACCTGGCCAATATCTCTGTGGAGTTCATATGTTCTTCTAATACCTGTGTACGAGGTGAGACACAAAAATAACTGGACTGAGCTTGGGGCTTTCCTGGAAAACCGTCTGGAGGTCGGCCGGACGTGAATCATAGAACTATATCCCCTCCTACACGCCGAACGGCTAGGTAAATCCTCTGAATAGCCCAGTCAGTATTTGCACAACAATCGCTACACGATTCGAGTGAAAAAATCGAACAGTGAATCAACATCAAATTTCTAGCAAATTTTCTTTTTCTGTAAAGCAGTTTTTAACTGACAAAAACATTCCCGTCCTCGATCATCCTCCCTGTTCGCCCGATTTAGCTCCTTGTGATTTTTACTTGTTCCCGAAAATCAAAAGTGACCTGAAGGGAACACATTTTTCTTCAATGGATGAAGTGAAGACAAAAACAGCAAGAGTGCTGAAGAGCCTCAAACAAGAAAACTTCCAGCACTGTTTCAATCAATGAAAGATATGTATGGAGCGGTGTAGAGATCGGGAGGGGGAGTATATAGAAGGTGACAATGTTAAGAATGCTGTAATTCATCAATAAATATTTTTTTTTACCAATCCGGTTATTTTTGTGTCTCACCTTGTATGTTTACCTATAGGTGCTCTGGTCCAAAGACACCCATGTTAAGTCAATTAGTGACTTTAAATTAAATGGAGTGTCCCCTGCACTAAATTAACATTCTTACCTTATGCCAACTCCTCCTGGAAAAAACTCTGGCTTCTAGGACCCTCAATTAAATAAGCCAGGTTTGATCTTAGATGGCTCATTAAGGCACATCCTGACAGGCAGTGGTGCAAGGCTGAGTCCAGACGCAGTCTGTTTAAAGTTCCCTGTTAATGAAAGAACACATAGTTGAACTGTGAGTAGAAATTGGAGTTTTCTAGTTGTAATGCTTTTTATCAGGCAATATTCAAGTGAAGAATAGATGGATATTTTGTAGGAAAGGTAATTACAAAAGCAAACTTCAATGCCAATGCAATTTGTTTTGTAAGTGAGCAAATCCTTGAATTAATAAGTCTTAATAGCCTTTTCCTTTTAATCAAGGCACTAAAAAGTGGCAATGTCTTGCATGTTAGCCAGACATACAGTTTTGCTGCACTCTGTACATGTGACAATACTACTACTACTTCTGCTACTGCTACTACTACAGAAGCCAACCCTGCCAGGATTTAAACTGAAGTCCATATACACCGATCAGACGCAACATTAAAACCACCAGCCTAATATTGTATAAGCCCCCCTCATGCTACCAAAACAGCTCTGACCCATCGAGGTGTGGATTCCAAAAGACTTCTGAAGGTGTCCTGTGGTATCTGACACCAAGGTGTTAGAAGCAGATCCTTTAAGTCCTGTAAGTTGCGAGGTGGGGCCTCCATAGATCTGACTTGTTTTTCCAGCACATCCCACAGCCACTCGATGAGATTGAGAGATGAGGAATTTGCAGGCCAAGTTGACACCTTCAACTCTTTGTCACATTCCTCAAACCATTCCTGAACAGTTTTTGCAGTGTGACAAGGGGCATTATCCTGCTGCAATTAGGGGCTACCATTGCCATGAAGGGGTTTGTGTTGTTTGCAACAGTCTTAGGGTCAGTATTAAATATCAAAGTAACATCCACATGAATGCCAAGATCCAAGGTGTCACAGCAGAACATTGCAAAGAGCATCACACTGCTGGCTTATCTTCTTCCCATACATCCTGCTAGCATTTTTTCCCCAGGTAAATGACACACACACACATGGCTATCCATACAGTCTAAAAAAATGTGATTCATCAGACCAGGCCACCTTCTTCCATTGCTCCATGGTCCAGTTCTAACACTCTCATGCTAATTGTGTTTTTTTTGGGGTGGAAAGTTGTCAGCATGGGCCCTCTGACTGATCTGCGGCTATGTAGCCACATACGCAGCAAGCTGTAATGCACTGTGTGTTCTGACCCCTTTCTCTCAATGGCCAGCATTGTGCTTTTCTTCAATTTGTACTACAGTAGCTCTTCTGTGGAATCAGATCAGATGTGCTAGCCTTTGCCACCCATGTGCATCAATCAGCTTTGGGCGCCCATGACCCTGTCGCTGGTTTACCGGTTGTCCTTCCTTGGACCACTTTTGGTATTTACCAATGCATACTGGGAAAACCCCCACTAGACCTGCGATTTTGGAAATTCTTTGACCAGTCATCTAAGCATCAAAGTTTGCCTTTACACTTGCCCATTTTTCCTGCTTCCAATTCATCACTTTCAAGAACTGATTAATCGCTTGCTTCCTTATATATCCCACCCCTTGATAGGCGCCATTGTAATGAGATAACCAACGCTATGTACTTCACCTGTCAGTGGTTTTAATGTGGTAGCTGATCTGTATATGTCAGGTGACAGTGTTCCTCACTCCATCATCTGGTTATCATTTCCAATCACTTTCTAAGTGAAAATATTTTGATGGGTATAGTTTCTACCTCTTCTTCATCCCTCCCCTCTTTCCAACAAAAATGTCTTTGAATTCCAAACTGATCACATTCGTTTATTGGAGGTATCAGCTTCCTGGTTTGCCTAATCTAATCATATTCTGTAGCTGACAAGAGGGCTTCCCTTCTCGCTGTTTCTCCAGCAAATGCAGCTTATTTTACATTTAGGCTTGAATTCTGGGAGGAAATGAAAATCCTTTCTGATCCTTTTATCAGTGAAAAGGGAAAAATGCTTAAAGTATGCTGTAATGTATTATTGGTAAGAAGGGAGAGACTTTCCACTAGAGTGAAAAAAGTGCCAATACTGGAGTGTACAATCAAAATAAAAAGAACTCCACACACCTGACATTTTACAGCATCTGTAGTGATTGCTCATTCATGCTGCCATAGCTGAGGATGTCAAAAAAGAATCCAAACTAAGAGGAAGTAATCTGGCACCATTGAGTCTTTAATAATAGAAAAGCCTCGTAACAGTGGCAAGCGAGAGGCACACAATCTGCTCGCTGTCTGTCAGAACACACTGACTCAATGTACCATCTAAAAAGGGAAGACAAGAAGAGAGAAAACCTCTTAATTTAGGGTGACATTTATAGAAGGCTTTTTAAAGAGTGGTGGGTGGGGGGAATTCATGTGCTCAGGCAGACAAAGGCAGCACAAAATCAAAGAATAAAAATTTGTTTTCAGAGAACCAATAATCAATTATTACTATCTATCTATCTATCTATCTATCTATCTATCTATCTATCTATCTATCTATCTATCTATCTATCTATCTATCTATCTATCTAATTGATTTCATATAATGGCTTTCATATCTGTCTATCTATTGTACCATGGCTGGGAAGTAGATAAGAATACTCTGGGAAATAGTTGGGGTATCAACCGCATCACCCCATTTAGATGAAACAAAAATGCAGCCTTTAGAGCCCAAATTACAAATGAATATAACTGTCTTTTTCCAAGAGAGCAAAAAAAGGTCAGGAGCTCTGCCCTCCTTGATCATCAGGTCAGAAAACATCACCACCTACTGGGAGCAGCTCCTTTTTATATCATTGTGACTAGAAGTGGTGGCGCTTTCTCTGGGCTGTGTGGATGTGGCTAATCATCCCAATTAGGCTTCTGTTCTATGCTGTAGGGAAAAAAAGAAGATACTGTTAGAGTCAGCGCCCCCTCTCATCCTGGGGTGGAATTGCTTACCCCCTCAGAGTCCAGAAGGTAGTCTCCAGGTGTGCATGCATGACACGATCTATCTATCTATCTATCTATCTATCTATCTATCT
The DNA here is from genome assembly GCF_900747795.2 of Erpetoichthys calabaricus. Lineage (NCBI taxonomy): Eukaryota > Metazoa > Chordata > Cladistia > Polypteriformes > Polypteridae > Erpetoichthys > Erpetoichthys calabaricus. Next base: position 84,526,045 of record NC_041396.2, read on the forward strand.
ATCTATCTATCTATCTATCTATCTATCTATCTATCTATCTATCTATCTATCTATCACGAAGGGTTATCAACAGTAAAAATGAGTACACGGGCAATCCCAGCACTGAGAAACGATGAAGTCAAATGAATTAACGCCAAAAATGTTGATCATTTACACTGCAGATTAGTTAAATGCGTATCAATAGACTATGCTGAAACAGTTGGTGGTGATCGTGCGGAAGTTGAAAACATCAAGTTACAATATTCCGAAGAATATCTACAACAGTTAACACTGGTCTTCCTCCACACGAATTACTGTAGAAAAAATGATGTATTCAAGAAAAGTAATGTAGTGCATCTTCAGGGGATGACATTAGACAACAAAGGAGATCTTGATATGCCATTTGTATTAAAACGTTAACAGCTTCCCATTAGAATAGCTTTTGCAAAGACAATTAACAAATCACAGAGACAAACATTCAAAAAAGTTGTTTCATTTAATAGAGAGAAAGAAACGAAATTCAATCACGGGCAGATATACATTTCGTTGTCTCGATGAAAGTCCAAACACAGAATCACAATTCAATGCAATATTGATGAAAATGTAATTCAAAAAATTGTTTTTGCTTAAGTTTTACAGTAAAAGTGTAAGTTTAAAATGTTTTTGCATGTTAATTTCAAAGCCAAACAGAACAAAATCGTATTTTGCAATGAATAACTCTAACACAACATGAAACATAATTTACTTTCAAATTATTACATTTTACTATTTTTTAATATAATTAATTACTCACTGTAATGTAAAATAGTTAGTAAATTGTACATCTGCATCCCCAGATGCGAGTGGCAGAACCGTAAAAAGGCTAGCGCGTAGCGCAAACACGGGAGTTGGCTAGCAAAACGAGCAGGGGGCAAAGCCCCCTAGTTATTCCATAATTTCATGTTACAACTGATGAATTTTTTTTTGTTTTTTTCAAAAATAAACACATATCTTGATTTTGATACTTGCAGCTTGTACCAAAAAACAGTAAAGTAAAGGACAGTAAAGAATTTACCGCTTTGTAACATTGACTTCCTTCTCACAACACTTAATACATGTTTAGGTACTGAAGACACTAATTTATTGAGTGTTTTAGGTCAAATATCGTCAAGTCTTAAGGTGTGCAACAGTATGGGGGGTAATTTGCATTTCAAAATGCACCACACGTTCTCAATTAGGGACAGGTCAGGACTGGGGGTACCTCAACACTCCCACACTCTTCCTTTGTAAAGTGCACAGAATATAGTTTGGCATTGTTTTGCTGAAATACGCAAGGAAGAGATGTCTTAAAGGCAGCACAAGTTGCCTCAAAGTCTGGACTGTCTTTACTATTCAGCATTCATGATGCTTTTACCAGTGCACTGGCACATCCCTGTACCATCACAGACACTGGCTTCTGGACTTGAACTGTCTGGTTGTTCCTTTTTTTCTCTGGTTCAGAGGACCCAACTTACATTTCTTCCAAAAAAGACCTGAAATATTGATCTGTCCAACCACAATACTTTGTTTCTACTGTGTAATGGTCTTTCCCACATACCTCCAATCCCTCATAAGTTGACGACGCTTCCAGACACTGTTAAAATAAGGCTTTCCTTTTGCCCAGTCCAGTTGTAACTGGCATTTGTGGATGTAGCTACGTAATGTATTATTTGATAAAGGTTTGCTAAAGCACTCCACAGCCCATGTGGTTCTATCGCTTGTTGATGAATGACGGTCTTTGATGGACTGCCTTCTGAGGAATTGGAGATCGAAGGCATTCAGCTTAGGCTTGCACACTTGCCCTTTACGCCCTAAAAGTCCTCCGGATTCCAGAAGCAGAAAATTTTGTGGGGGCTCTACACAAAATTAAACACCAATTTGGAATTCCTTGAGTCTCAAAACCTTATAATCCATATATAGATTTTTAGGTACAGCACAGGAATTTACATTAAAAAAAGTCAATTTCTAACACTTTTAAGGGATCATTTTTCTTTCATTGAATAATTTGGAGCTGAATTTGAGAATGATGTCATCATGGAGGGCAGATACAAGGGATGTTGTTGTTTTTGTTTCTGTCTCTCACACCAGAAGTGTTTTAAATTGACAAGGTATTATATCAATTTGAAAGAATGTAGACAAAGGAGGATTATCAAGAATCCCACCCTGTAACATTGTACTGGAAAATAACTACAATAAGAATGTAAATTAAAAGCTATATAAATTTAACAAATACACAAGACAAGGTCCTTGGCGATCCCATCCTTGGCTACAGAAGCTGGCTCTTGGGAAGTGGAAAGTCACCTCTCTGAAGGGGAAGGAGCCTGAGCTAGTGCGCAAGGTTGAGAGGTTCCGGCTATATATAGTCAGGCTCACCTTGATGCACAGCATGGACTCTGGAACCAATCTCCTTGAGAGGGGCTGAACTCTCCACCACTCTGGAGTTGCCCCCGGTGAGAGGCGCCGAGCGGATGTGGGTATACTTATTGCCCCCCGACTTGGAGCCTGTTCATTGGGGTTCACCCCGGTAGATGAGAGGGTAGCCTCCCTCCGCCTTCGGGTGGGGGGACAGGTCCTAATTGTTGCTTGCGCATATGCACCGAACAGCAGTCTGGAGTACCCATCCTTTTTGGAGTCCCTGAAGGGGGTGCTAGAGGGCGCACCTTCTGGAGACTCCCTCTTTCTGCTGGGAGACTTCAATGCTCATGTGGGCAATGACAGTGAGACCTGTAAGAGTGTGATTGGGAGGAATGGCCCCCCCAATCTGAACCCGAGTGGTGTTTTGTTATTGGACTTCTGTGCTCGTCATAGGGGTGTCCATATGTGCACCTGGCACCAGGACACCCTAGGCCTCAATTCAATGATTGACTTCATGGTTGTGTCATCGGACTTGCGGCCACATGTCCTGGACACTCGGGGGAAGAGAGGGGCGGAGCTGTCAACTGATCACCACCTGGTGGTGAGTTGGCTTCGTTGGTGGGGGAGGATGCCGGTCAGGGCTGGTAGGCCCAAAATTGTGAGGGTCTGCTGGAAACATCTGGCAGAGTCCCCTGTCAAAAGTAGCTTCAACTCCCACCTCCAGCAGAACTTCAACCATGTCCCAAGAGTGGTGGGGGACATTGAGCCTGAATGGGCTATGTTCCGTGCCTCTATTGTTGAGGCGGCTGACTGGAGCTGTGGCCGTCTGGTGGTTGGTGCCTGTCTTGACGGCAATCCCCGAACCCCATTGGTGGACACCGGCGATGAGGGATGCCGTCAAGCTGAAGAAGCAATCCTACAGGACCCTTTTGTCCTGTGGAACTCCAGAGGCGGCTAACACATACCGGCAGGCCAAGCGGAATGTGGCTTCAGTGGTTGCTGAGGCAAAAACTAGGGAGTGGGAGGAGTTTGGGGAGGCCATGGAGAATGACTTCCGGACGGCTTTGAGGATATTCTGGTTCACCATCTAGCGTTTCAGGAGGGGGAAGCAGTGCAGTGTCAACACTGTATATGGTGGGGATGGTGCGCTGATAACCTCAACTCTGGACGTTGTGGGTCTGTGGGGGGAATACTTTGAAGACCTTCTCAATCCCACTAACATGTGTTCCAATAATGAAGCAGAGTCTGGGGACTCGGAGGTGGGCTCTCCCATCTCTGGGACTGAGGTCACTGAGGTGGTCAAAAAACTCCTTGGTGGCAGGGCCCCGGGGGTGGATGAGATACGCCCGGAGTTCCTCAAGGCTCTGGATGTTGTAGGACTGTCTTGGTTGACACGCCTCTGCAACATCGCATGGACATCGGGGACAGTGCCTCTGGATTGGCAGACCGGGGTGGTCGGATTCGGATTCAGGAGGAACAGTGTGGTTTTCGTCCTGGTCGCGGAACAGTGGACCAGCTCTACACCCTTAGCAGGGTCCTGGAGGGTGCATGGGAGTTTGCCCAACCAGTCTACATGTGTTTTGTGGACTTGGAAAAGGCGTTCGACCGTGTCCCTCAGGGAATACTGTGGGGGGTGCTCCGGGAGTATGGGATACCGGACCCCCTGATAAGGGCTGTTTAGTCCCTGTACAACTGGTGTCAGAGCTTGGTCCGCATTGCCGGCAATAAGTCGAACCCATTTCCAGTGAGAGTTGGACTCTGCCAGGGCTGCCCTTTGTCACCGATTCTGTTCATAACTTTTATGGACAGCATTTCTAGGTGCAGCCAGGGCATTGAGGGGGTCCGGTTTGGTGGGCTCAGGATTGGGTCACTGCTTTTTGCAGATGAAGTTGTCCTGTTTGCTTCATCAAGCCGTGATCTTCAGCTCTTTCTGGATCTGTTCGCAGCCAAGTGTGAAGCGGCTTGGATGGGAATCAGCATCTCCAAATCCAAGACCATGGTTCTCAGTTGGGAACAGGGTGGAGTGCCCTCTCAGGATTGGGAGCGAGATCCTGCCTCAAGTGGAGGAGTTCAAATATCTCGGTCTTGTTCATGAGTGAGGGAAGAATAGAGCGGGAGATCGACAGGCAGATCAGTGCCGCATCTGCAGTGATGCGGGCTCTGCATCGGTCTGTCGTGGTAAAAAAGGAGCTGAGCCGCAAGGTGAAGCTCTCAATTTACCGGTTGATCTACGTTCCTACCCTCACCTATGGTCATGAGCTATGGGTAGTGACCGAAAGAATGAGATCTCGAATACAAGAGACTGAAATGAGTTTCCTCCGCAGGATGTCTGGGCTTTCCCTTAAAGATAGGGTGAGAAGCTCGGTCATCCGGGAGGAGCTCAGAGTAGAGCCACTGCTACTCTGCATCAAGAGGAGTCAGATGAGGTGGCTCGGGCATCTGATCAGGATTCCTCCTGGACGCCTGAGGTGTTCCGAGCACGTCTAACCGGGAGGAGGCCCCAGGGAAGACCCAGGACACACTGGAGGGACTATGTCTCTCGGCTGGCCTGGGAACGCCTCTGAATTCTCCTGGAAGAGCTAGTAGAAGTGGACAAGGAGAGGGAAGTCTGGGCATCTCTGCTCAAGCTGCTGCCCCCATGACCTGATCTTGGATAATCGGAAGAGAATGGATGGATGGATGGATGGATGGATGGATGGATGGATGGATGGATGGATGGATGGATGGATGGACAATACAAGGTATATCCAGTCCTTTCTACATTTATTAGTTTGCAAAAAATCATAGTCTACTAAGTCTTTCTTCTCTTTGTCCCCCTTGGGCTATAAATATGGATTGAGAGATTGTAAAAACTAGCATAACTCGCTCACGCCTCAGATTCAAATCCTGACCAGGTTATTGACTCACTGGAGTTTGCAGATTGTCCCTGAGCCCACATGTGTTTTTCTCTGACTTTTCTGTTGTTACATCTTGGAGACACTACACTGGCCCAATATGTGTGTAAATGTGCCCTGCACCCCATCCTGACCAAACAGCTCTTTATAAATACACTGCTCAAAAAATGATGGGAACACTTAATCATCGCAATCTGACACCAAGTAAGTTAAGCTTCAAGGATATAAATCTGTCCAGTTAGGAAGCATAAGTGATTATGAGTTGACTTTACTTGCTTTGGTGCAAATGAAAGTGACAGCCCCCAAAAGGGAATGGTTTTGGAGGTGGTGACCACAGACAATTGCTCTCTCCTCATCCTTACTTACTTACTTATACTTACGGCCCATTTGCTGGTATCTCCTCCACGCACTTGAGACTGTGCTGGGAGACACAAGAAACCCTCTATAGATGTGCTATCCTGAAGGAGCTGGACTACTTGTGCAACTTGAATCGGCTGCAGGTACCACTTTAAATTACCAGTAATGACAAGGACACTAGCAAAACACTAAACTAGAGAAGAATCAGTCAGGAAGGACAAGGACAGAACAATTGTCTGTGGCTACCACCTGCAAAACCATTGTCTTGCCATTGCCTCTCCGGTTCACCTGTTGTTACTTTCATTTGCACCAAAGAAGGTGAAGTTGATTCTCAATCGCTTATGCTTTCTAACTGGACAGACTGATATCCCTGAAGCTTAATTGACTTGCTGTTAGACTCTGATGATTAATTGTTCCCTTAATTTTTTTGAGCAGTGTAGTTTGGCATTCAGTTTGATTACTTTTATTTTTTTGTAAACACACTTTCACTTATAAACCCTGCTGTCTTGATATTCGTTCACCAGAATTAAATGAAATAAAATTAGAATCAAGTGAAATTTAAGCCCCATTGGGTCCATCTAGGAATCAATTGCTTGGCGGTTTTTCAGCAATCTGGCTGTTTCTATCCATTGTTTCCATTCCTCTTTAGGAAGTTCAGCATGCTGATTGGCGAAACTAACCTGATTTGTATAAATAATGGCTTCTAATGAGCAGAATGTGGTCCCGTGTTGCTAATGGGATCGACTTCACACAACTACCACCCCAACCCCCTGGCCTCCCTGCTGGAGAAAATCGGGTTTAGAAAATAGATGGATGGTTACTGTTCTTGATTGCTGTTATTAGCCACCATTTCCTGGATCAAGCACAGCTCAGTGCCTGTCATATCACATTAGTTCAGCCAAGTGACTCATGTTGGCAGCAGTGTGCACACTTGGAGGCCAGATTTGTGGCATAGGAACTGGAATGACTCACAACGATAAAGAAATAAATAAATCAACAAATAAATAGACAATAAGCCATGGGGGTGCATATCAATAGCAAAAGGGCAGTTTGACTTTAAAGACATTCCCAAATGACATGGAGTGAATAACAGCAACATGAGACTAGGCTTTTATGGCCCATATTTTATTGAGAGGTGGACTTGTATACAAGACTTCTGCACGTACATTTTACAAATCTTCTCAAGAATAATGCATGCAATGTGACAGCCCTACATGGATGTGTGCTTTGCTGAGCTCATCGAATGTGTTTAACCGGCCATGGCAGCAGCACTGGCTCTCACTTTTACAATTTTCATTCTAGATGAGCTCTTAATCTATGAATAGTATCTATTGTTGTAGCTATAATTATCTTGAATGCAATTCTGAAATTATTTTCATAACAGAACAATCCAAAACCTCTTGTATCCACCTCAGAGTCATGGATATTTCCCAGTAGAAGCAAGGCAGGAACCAAACATGGATGGGTCTCCTTCAAAATTGAAAATTTTCAAACTTGTTAAATTAAATTAGGTTCAAGTAACTTTACTGAATCTAGGGATAGCGTTCTTGTCCAACTAATTACACAATTTAGATATAAAAAACATGCTGAGTGTTGTGGCAAAACTGAACAGAACTGGAAGTACACCTTTGCTGAAAGTGGAAGAATGGAGAAAGACCCTCGTTTTTTTTAAAACCCAGCTTTTCCATCAGATTGGTTCACTTTTAAACAATCATAATTCATATTTGGTAACATTCTATCCTTGATTATCCACACTAACTGCAACTTAAATTTCAAGTGTTAATGAGAGGTCAGTTTTAGGCCTGTTTTAGAATTATGTACATACAGGCAGTCATCGACTTACGGCCAATGCATCAAACAACCAATCAACTTACAGTACAATCTCACGGGCATACAACTCTTTCATCTCGATCTCAGTTTATTACCTGCAACACTTTCGACTACGTTCAGTTACATTTGTCGTACAATTCCGAATCTGAAGGCATGTTATCCCATTGTAACCAGTGTTGTGCTGCTTCAATCTGGCTTTGAATCTGGTTAACCTCAGAAGCTTCTGCGTTGTGACTCATGATGTGCCGCTTTGTATGAATTGCCGCAAAGCAGTAATGAAACCACAGTGAACTCATTTATTGTTTATTATTAACAGGCTGAAATGTTAAAACAGAAAACATAGGAGTGCTCAAACTTTGCAGGTACAATTGCTCATCTCACAGTCAACACAATGAACACTGGGAGAGGCTCACACTGATGACATAACATAACACAGACAAAGAAAGGAAGCTGATCAAGGTTCAGAGCCCATGCGAGCAACAGTAATAACAAAACAAAATAATAAAATTAGTTATAAAAAAAATGACTGAGAATCTACACGTTGTGCTAAGAATAATGATTAAAAATGATATAAAACAAATAATATAAGTTAAGGGACTTATTATACAGTACTATACACTTGGTCAGGTTTGAATACGTATACCGGTCCCCGTCTTACGTTCTGATCGTGATTGTAAGTCAATGACTACCTGTGTGAATTCCATTACTTATGTCAGGTATCAAATTTTCCCATTTTGTCAGCCATTCAGTGGCACACAAGGCCTTCTCTGCAAAAAAAAAAAGAACATAGTGAGAAGAGATGCAGAAAGCCAGTGGCCTTCCCACCTATGGCTTTCTTGAACTATTCCATTTAAATTACTAAACTATCTCCACCAACATTTGGTCAGCTTACTTCCTTTGTTTCACATAATAACAGGAGGTGTTAATCTGGGTCTGGGTTCAGCTTATATTTTATAGCAGAACACCATAGCAGGACACTCCAACAGCCCGCTGTACACTTCAGCTCTTCTAAGATCCACTCTTCCAAACTTAAGTTACGTGCCATCGATTGAATCCAGCTTCAGAAGACTGAGAAGCAGCATTATTTTAAGAAGGTAGGTTCAGCTCCTAAAGGTGCAAAGAACACAGCCTAACAGTGAGCTGAGAAAGGCAACACTACACTACAGAGGAAGAACCACATGGCAAAGACGAGCACACTCCAATGCAAGCAACAAAACACAACATTGCACCACATCCTTAAAGGCGTATCCAATAATTGTATAAGCTTAATATGTCACTGTGCTATGTGCAAATATATTTTATAAATCTACTTTTCTTTCTACTCATATGCACAGTTGACACAGAGCCAGATTTAGCACAGGGGTTCCCCATATAAGAACTGCTAGGCAAGCATTATAAGACAAGACAGTTAGGGACAACTGGGAAATGGGCAGTCAAACTGATGACCATTGTATACTATTTTTGCATATCAAAGTCAGCATGAAACTGTATCTTTTTTTTGCCTTGTTTGGAATGGCATGAGTCACCTAAGTGGGGGCCTGCACATGAAGAAAGGGTATAAAGCCTTGGAACATTGCCCAGCACACCTTTGAAGCCAACGGACAGATGGGAGATAACGTCATCCGATCCTGAAAATCCTATGAACGCAGCAGCGAAAATGGAATACTCTACACATCGGGCCCCCACTCCCGAACTGGGTTCTTGCCATTGGCTTCCTTCATCTGTTATGCAGCGTAAGCCATCATTAAACAAAGCTAAGTTATTTCTCCTATGTGATTTCTTACCGCCGTATCACTAAGGGAGGGGTATCACCTTTTTATATTATATCTATATAGATTCAGGTTATGTAACATGCCGCAATTACAAAAGAACTCATTCCTACATGGGAGTTAACGCCCCCTGCTGGATACAGCTTAGTATCATAAAACTGCTGTACCAGCATAAATTAGAACTTTACGTAGCTAATAAATAGACAGTTAAGGACCTGATTTTTAATGTTTGATTACTACTCTATAACTAGCTAATAATTAATGGCATCAGGTAACCCTTTAGCTCGGAGGTTCCCAAACTGGAGTGTGACAAGGAAGAAGGCTGTGTTGCAATTCACCAAAATTTAGTGAGGTGTGTGGTGCAATCGGAGTCTTGTAGTGTGCTGTCATTTGTTGGTTATTTATTAGTTAGTGCTCCTGTTTTATGATTAAAAAGAATTAAGCATTGCTTCGGCAATTATGAATGTGAATGCATGTGCGGGTTCCTTGTTGTGTGTGGAGTATTTGTGTAGACAATTTCAAAGTTTGATTAACAGTTTTGCCAGAAGGGGGACTGTATTGGATGCAACATCTGATGCTTGCATTTAGCCTGTCTCACCTGCTGGCGGTCCTGGCAGCAGTGCAACAATGCAAACTGTGTGGTTCATCTGTTTTTGAACTGCAGTGCAGTTGCTATCAGTGGACAAAGCTTGTCAACCGAGTTTCATGGCTCAGTGGCACCTATTGGTTACAGGGAGTCACCAATCCATCAAACCCCTTAATTGTTTAATTGTGTAATTGTGTTTCATTTCCTCATGCTGCATGATGCTTCACGGAATACCAGGTCAGGTTGGGGAGCATGCACTGGAACAGCATGTTATGGCACCCACCACATGACGAAACACCTCGGGTTCCTGGTTGGCAACCCCCTAGGCAGACATGTGGTCCAGTCAACCCATCCCACCAAATGAAATGGAACTCTATCTGTCACAGCCAGGTGTTACATAGGTGTCCCCTTGGCCTGGTCCAGCCAGTTGGGTCCTCAACAATGAGGATCCTATGAACTGGATCACCCTCTAGGAATTGTGCCACATTGTCATAGTGCTGTAACTGATGCTCCCTCATAATGAGGGCAATGTGCCTCATTCAGGACTCTGTGAGAAACTGCTTGTTCGATATAAAGTCAAACCAGTGGTACCCAAGGATACTCCGAAGAGACACAGTACCAAAGGAGTCCAGTCTTCATCTCAGGTCACTGGATAGTGTCAATATCTCGCAACCATATAGCAAAACAGGAAGCACCAGGACTCTAAAGACTTGGACCTTCGTCCTTTTGCATAGATAGGAGTGCCACACACCCCTTTCCAGCAACCTCATGACCCTCCATGCTCTCCCTATCCATCTACTGACTTCATAGGAAGAGTCACCAGAGAATGAAGGCCGCTGCTCAGATAAGTAAACCTCTTTACAAGGTCAACACTCTCTCTGCAAGCAGACACACTGCTGATGGCTGTTCCTAAGAGGTCATTAAAGGCCTGGATCTTCGTTTTTATCCGGGACACTCACAAGCCCAGACACTCAGACTCCTTGCTCAGTCTCTCGAGAGCCCCAATCAGAGCCACCACTGACTCTGCAAAGATCACAGCATCGTCAGTACAGTTAAGATCCATGAATCTTTCTTCACCAACAACCCCAGAATCAACTGGGAAAAACGCAGAGGTTCTGCTTCCACTCTGCACAGCACTCACAGTACCAGTGTATAAGCCAGCCATAACACCAAGCAACTTTGGGTGGAATACCCAAACCCTGGGATCATCAATTTAGGGGGACACATTTACAAGGTTATTAACATTAATAAATATTTTTTTTTATTTGTATCAGTATGCTGCTGCTGGAGTATGTGAATTTCCCCTTGGGATTAATAAAGTATCTATCTATCTATCTATCTATCTATCTATCTATCTATCTATCTATCTATCTATCTATCTATCTATCTATCTATCTATCTACCTAAAGGTAAATTGCTTGATTTATGTTTAAATTTTATCCACTGAGTTAAACGCTTATTTTTTTGAGTTCAGTTTCTTCACCCACTGTACTTTATGTAGTTTAATTTGTCATTGAAAAATTTGAAATTTGACATCCTCATCTTCAAATGTGATATTACTTTTGGAGGGGGTGTGAACATAAATCAACCATTTTCTATGGGTGTGGGACACAGAAAAGGTTGAGAACCGCTTCTCTAGCTTTTTTTAATTTGGAGATTATAAGTTTAGCCCCCCTGACCCAAGGCTGTGTATTTGAGTAAGGGTGAGCTGGCGGTGATGGTAACATTTCAAAAGTGAAACGCTAAATGCTAAAAAACTTGTAAAACCATAAAATTCTGTACACAAACAACAAACAGCCAGCTTCTTCTTTATTAGTGAGGAACAGACCCCACTAGATTCACTTTGCCTCAAGTGTGGTGAAATTGGGGAAATGTTCAGGAACTTTGCAAAAGTCAGCAAAATATGTTGAAGTTAAGGGGGAAAGAGACACTGCACTAGCTTCAGTGAAGTATAAGCATGTGTTGGCCATTCAATTGTTCCTGTCACTTAGGGAAATGTCTGACAACTATGCTGTACAGATTATTATGGCCTAACAGGTGACCTGAGCTGTGAGGCGGTAGCAGGGGCGGTCCTAGCCTGTTTGGTGCCCTGGACGAACACCCCCTCTGGCGCCCCCCCTACCCCCCAAAACATAAACAAACATAATAACTTACATATAAATTGGAAGAAATAGAACTTTAAATATAAAACAAGCACACACAGAAGTCAAAATAAGACATACATGTAACAATTATTATATTAAATAAGTATAAAAGGCAGATACAATTAAAATAAGGCATTCCTAAATTGCACGGTATCCTTCAATAAGGGCACGCACAAAAAGGCGAGCTTCAAAAGGGCGACCTCAATTGAGCGAATGTTTTAATATTCTTGCTTTCGCCTTTTTATACGTTCAATCATTGCCTTTATCTAATAAATTTTCTGTAATAATTTTGCTGCGTTTGCCATGATTCGCTGCGCCCAATTGAGGTTGCCCTTTTGAAGCTCGCCTTTATTTACGCGCGCCTTTATTCACCCAATTGAGGTCGCCCTTTTGAAGCTCACCTTTTTGTGCGCACCCTTATTGAATAGAACCAAATTGCACAATTAACATGATTGCACTTCGCACAGCACACACTGATATGAAATAATTGTCATCTAAATCAGGACCATTCTTGCCTTCCTTGATGCAAAGTCATCAATAATGTCATCATCTGAAATCTGGTCAGCAATTGCATGATTGATGCTGATGATGGCAAGGCTAGTGAGGCATTCCTGAGACATAGTGGACCTCAGACATGTCTTCACAAGTTTCAGCTTTGAAAAGCTCCTCTCTGCTGAAGCCACAGTTACAGGTAGAGTAAATGCAATTCTCAGAGCAGTCCACAAATTTGGGTATATTTCTGAGAGTTCACTGTCATGCACAAAGTTCAGCAGCTCAAGAGAGGTCATAGATTTTGATGGTAAGTCAGGCAAATTCTTAATCTCCTGTGCAAGCTCTCTGGCATCCAAGTCTGATTGGTCCTGAAAAAGCAAAGTAGCACTGAGGGCCTTACACTGTTCAGTGAGGTCATCATTTGTGAGATTTGGAAAATGTGTTAGTACTCCAAATTTCTCTCCCACATTTTCCAATGTGGTGAATCTCTCTTGCATGGAAGACACTACAGCATCAACAACAACATTACAAAAGGTCACCTCCAGCTTCTTTAGGGCATCACTCAATGGCTCATCAAATGATTCGTAAGAGAAGTTCCGCTTTGTAGATCTGTCTTTTCTGTTGCAGAACAGCCTCTACATTCATGTCCTCACACATATCCTTGGCTGACATTTGTGCAGATGCAAAGCCTGTTGCCCTGTAGTTGCGGAGACCTCTCGCTGTCTTTTTGAGGAGATTGACCACTACATCCACATGCATGTTGGGAGACTGCATGAGCTTGCTCACATGGTGGGTTTGGTTCAGGATGTCATACTTTTTTTTTTTTTTTTTTTTTTTTTTTTTTACTGTTCTTCATTATGTAAAACACTTTGAGCTACTTTTTTGCATGAAAATGTGCTATACAAATAAATGTTATTATTATTATTATACCACACCACTGTATAAATGCTGAATCTGTATGATCCCACCTCCTCAGACAAAGACTGGGCCTCAATCTTTATGACTGAGTCTTTGGTGTGTTCTGTCACCTCAATGAAAGCCTCTCTCACTGCAGATGCTTGGTACCTCAGGGGCTCAACGCTGTTGATCTTACTTTTCCACCTTGTTTCAGACCACATCTTCAGTGTAATGTTAGCTTGTTTTTTCAGGATGGCCCATCTCTGAGTGGAGGCTGAAAACAAATTGTAAAGTTTTTACAAAATCCCAAAGTAACTTGTGGCATCAATAGACCCCTTTGCAGCATCAGTCACAACCAAATTCAGTGCATGAGCTCCACAGGGAACAAAGAGAGCTCTAGGATTCAGTTCCAGGAGCCTGGCTTGAACGCCCTCATGTTGGCCCCATTGTCATATGACTGACCTCTGCAGTCCTCAAAGAGAATTTTCAGCTCTTCCAGCCTGTTTAAAATCATGGATGCAAAATGTTTCCCTGTGGATTCGTCAGCTTCCAAAAAACCCATAAAATACTCTTTAATATGGAGCTTCTCTTGTAATGACACAATCTGAATCACAACTGACAGCTGTTCAGTGTGGCTAATATCTGGAGTGCAATCTAGAATTATGGAGAAAAACTTAGCCAGCTTGATATCATCAACCATTGTTGAAGTGATCTTTTTGCTACTCAACAAATCAATGAGTTCATTTTGTACATGGTGACCGAGATAGCTGGTGTGACTGCAAGTGCCTTTCTGGACACGGTTAATGTGCTCTTGCATTATGGGATCAAACCTTGCCATGAGTTCTACTTCTTTTAGAAAATTGCCATTTGATGGAGAAAACAATGTTTCTGTGTGTCCCCTTAGTGCTAAATTTCTGATTGCAAGAGACTGAATGATAGCAGTGAGACGAGTCAGCACCGCTCTCCATCTTATTTTCTCAGCCTGCAGAAGTGCCATCTCTTGTTTGTCAACTGTTTCACCTTTTTTAATCCTCATTACCAGTTCTTTCCATGCTTTCATGGAGTTATGGTGTTCAGGACTATTGTCATGTGAGGTGAGAAGAGAACTGGCATGCTTCTAATCTGTCAGTCCAGAACTTGTTAAATTGATGTGTCTTTTAGAAAACAGCTTGCAGCAGAAGAAAAAAAGGCTGTTGTTTTTCTCAGAATATACTAGCCTGCTTCTAGGCATCTTTTCACCGCTAGTGTTTTCTATAGGGTATAGTGTTTGTATAGGGTTTTTTTTTCTGCGATTTCACACAACCCAGGAAAAATTAATTGTGACATAATGGGCTTGGATTGACAATATTATGAATGAAATGTGCTTTATTTGGAAGCACCCCTCCCCTTTTGACAGGTTGTGTGTGAGACTTCAGCACAGCAGCAGCAGCAAGCAGGCGCACCGAGGGTCCTCGTGCTCACTTCCCGCATATATGGATGTGATAGAATTTAGAAAACACATCGGTGCAAATTATGTCTATATCATAATGTCTGGTGCGTTTGTGTTTGTTTGTTTGTTTTTATTTTGTTTTATTTTGCGAGCTGGTTATTAGATGCCGCTCCAGCCAGCCACAGAATACCCGGTATCCGTCAATAAGGGCATGCACATAAAGGCGACCTTCTAAAGGGCGATCTCAATTGGGCGTGGCGAATAAAAGCGCACATAAATAAAAGCGATCTTCAAAAGGGTGACCTCAATTGAGCGCCGAATAAATGCGCGCATAAATAAAGGAGTGCTTAAAAAGGGTGACGTCAATTGAGCGCAGCGAATAAAGGCAAACGCAACAAAATTATTACAGAAAATTTATTAGATAAAGGCAATGATTGAACGTATAAAAAGGTGAAAGCAAGAATATTAAAACATCCAATTAATTAATGCATGAACTTGAGGTCGCCCTTTTGAAGATCGCTTTTATTTATGTGCGCTTTTATTCTCCGCGCCCAATTGAGGTCGCCCTTTTGAAGGTCGCCTTTTTGTGCGTGCCCTTATTGAATAGAACCCACAAAAAGGTGACCTTCAAAAGGGCGACCTCAATTGGGTGCGGAGAATAAAAGCGCACATAAATAAAAGCGATCTTCAAAAGGGCGACCTCAATTGAGCGCTGAATAAAAGCGCACATAAATAAAAGCGAGCTTCAAAAGGACGACCTCAATTGAGCGCCGAATAAATGCGCGCGTAAATAAAGGTGCGCTTCAAAAAGGTGACCTCAATTGAGCACGGCAAATAAAGGCGTTCGTAGATAATTTAGTTGAAATGGCTCTGGAGTATGTGAAGAGCAACAAAGGTGCAGATCTACTCGTAGTCGAAGGCTATACATTCAGAAAGGAGAAAACTATCAACGGGAAACACATCTGGAAATGCACTGAATATAGGATTGGAAAATGTTCCTCTCGCTGTCATACCAAAAATGGATTATTCGTCAAGAGACCATCTACGCACAACCATGTTCCAGATGTGGCGAAGATCGAAACAAGGAAAGCAATAGTGGACATGAAACAACGAGCAACTTCTTCTACTGACGGACCGCAGGAACTCGTGGCTACAGCAACCCAAGGTCTGTCATCAGCATCTCGACTATCTACGTGGCATTGCACATAATCTACAGCTTCAAGTAACTTGCTTTCACCTTTTTATACATTCAGTCATTGCCTTAATCTAATTTTCTGTAATTTTGAAAACAACGAAATATGTTCAGTCATTGCCTTAATCTAATTTTCTGTAATTTTGAAAACAACGAAATATAGAGAGCTTTAGAAATAGTTCGTTAGAAGTAGTTCGTTAGAAGTTCATGCATTAATTAATTGGATGTTTTAATATTCTTGCTTTCACCTTTTTATACGTTCAATCATTGCCTTTATCTAATAAATTTTCTGTAATAATTTTGTTGCGTTTGCCTTTATTCGCTGCGCTCAATTGACGTCACCCTTTTTAAGCACTCCTTTATTTATGCGCGCCTTTATTCGGCGCTCAATTGAGGTCACCCTTTTGAAGATCGCTTTTATTTATGTGCGCTTTTATTCGCCACGCCCAATTGAGATCGCCCTTTAGAAGGTTGCCTTTATGTGCGTGCCCTTATTGACGGATACCCTTTTTGTGAGCGCCCTTATTGAATAGAACCTCCCCGGTACCGCGCCCCGCCCCTCTCCTCCCTGTGCGGCAAGCATCAACAAGCAGGCGCACCTCGCAAATGGAGGGCGCCCTTACTCCCCGCAAATGGGCAATAGAAAACTGATCGGTGCCCATGCAATCCCAAAAATGCGCTGACATGATGTCGGAACAGCATGGGCGTGTGCAAAAAAAAAAACAAAAAAATTTTTTTTTTGCCCGATGTCCATGATGCCGCCCCCACCACGATGCCGCCCTGGGCAATTGCCCATGTCGCCCATATCAAAAACCGCCACTGGGCGGTAGTGATAACCACTGCACTACCATACATCCCCAAGATAAAATTAACAGAATTAAATATTAAACAATAAAATTTCTTGAAGACACTGCCAGGCAGAATGCATGATTTGACTGAGGCTTGCCCCCCATGGGTCTAATATTTGCTTGTTCACTGCCACTACTTCCAAAAAACACAGCAGTAAAGCATGTGGATTTTTCACTCCTTCCTGTTTTCATCAACTGCATAGTACTCTGGGTAATGCTATTAAAAGGGCAGGTTCAGTGTTACTGTACATACAGATCACATACAAGCCCATACAAAAAGAAATTACCTTTAAGACATAAATATACTGACACATTTCTAGTTTCCTACTGTGTGTGCATTTTGCGTTTTGCTAATTTTTAGCCCACTACTAGGATCAGTGTTATACACCCAAGTGGTGTCGGGCACTGTCCAGCATTGACTGCTACAACTCTATGATGTCACGCTGACCTTGCAAAGCATCATGGGATGCTTGAAAAAAAAGTTGATCTAAGTCAGTAGCACAACAAACTTCCAGGAAAATATCTGGTAAACAAGGTTACTGGCGGACAGAGAATTTTGCTATGAAAAATGCTTTGCTGAATTTTGGCAATCAATGCTATTCTTGATTTTATACTTACCTCTCTAATCTATTTTGCATCTTTTATATATGCCTATATGTAAACAGTTCTCATATTTCTATAATCCTTGTGTTCATCAATAAATTGCATTATTCTGTTTCTTAATAATAATAATAATAATAATTCATTACATTTATATAGTGCTTTTCTCAGTACTCAAAGCGCTATCCACACATATAAATGTGCCTCTGTTATCTTGATATAAGTCTAATGGCCAGCAACCCATTTTATAGAGAAAGGTAAGGAAAATAAAGTATGATTTTTTTTCAAATTGTTTAAAAAATATATTGATATAGCCAAAAGCAATATCAATAATAAATTAATTGATCACTTAACATCAATTGATTAATTCTTTATCCCTCCCACATCTCCTGCAACAGATATCAGTCATGTTGATTAAGCACAAGGGTTTAATTCCTGTATCTGATTAACAGAGACGCCAGTAACTAACAATTTGATTGTCTTAACTTTGTTGGTCCATTGCTTGATCTGTGTGCATTTTTAATCTCTTCAGATCTATCGTTTAATGCACCGGAATTAATGTTAATAACAGTTTATTTGGCGTGGCATATACAGTGGTGCAGCCTCACAGACCTAACATCCTGGGCCTTAATCCCTTACCTTGTGGCTGTCAGTGTGAAGTAATGTCCTCATGTCTGCATATCATGGGTGTTTTGTTTCAGTTTTGATCCCATGCACTTCTGATATTTAATTAGGTTAAATAACCATTGAAATCTGACCATGATGACTTAGTCAGAGTGTAAGGGTGTGTGGGCCCCATCCAATGTTGCTTATGTAGTCCCTAAATTGGATTAAAATAGGTTGAAAATGGATTGATGGTTAGTTTGTTTTTAATACATCCTCTGTTAATGTGATATGGGATCAGTTAAACAGGAAGTGTCATGAATTGAATGAACTCCAACATCACAAATGGTGTTAGGCCTCTAACACACCCTTAAAGCAGGCATGGGACCTCTCTAGACTTCTCAGGAAAGGCCTCACCTAAGGTACCCTGGCCCCAATACTTTACATGCCTGCTTTAGCACATACAGGATTAAAAGGGAGACATTTCTTTTAAAGTTCAACAATACCTTCAATGTTCCAAAATATCAAAAATGCTCTTCAAGGGAAAGGGCTTAAGGACAAGGCAAATAAGGATATTTTTTGAAAGTCACAAAGAAGAAAATAAAGGTGAAAAGGCAAACATGATTTTTTTAAAAGGCGATCCAGAGCAAAAAAGTCACAAAACAAAATCCAATAATCAGAAACCAAGAACAGAAACAAGAAAATCCAATAGACTCTAGCTGTGAGCTCCACTTCATTGAGGAGGTGGTAACTTTATATTACACGTCAGTGATAACACCTGGTTACACTATGGTTAAGATTAGGGTTGGAGTAGGGATATCTGACTCAAATCAGGTAAACCATGTGACAAAAACCTGCAATTCAATTGGCTGTCCAGCAGAGCTACTGAATCGCAGAGCTGTGGAGCTCTACAGTTGGACCCATCTCAGAAAATCAAAGAAACTAGAAAAATCAAAACTTACAGATAATGTGCTCTAGAACAACAATCAAGGAGCTGTTAAAGGTTCTGCTCCCCAGTTTCAGATATACTGTATAGACGGACCTTCAGCAGTGACATCATGGTGGAGCCACCCACAAAACACAACGAACAAAGGAGATCACATAATTCATAGATAGTAAATAAATAAGCAGAATATTAGTAACTAAAATACCTAAACACAACAAACATCAGAAAAATAATAAATTATAATAATCAAAGAAGACACAGAAAAGGAAAATACACATGAGCTAAGGAACACACCTTGGATGAAACACAACAGGGAGGTAAATCAGCCAAGAGTCAAATAAGTGAACATATAGAGGTTTTAGCTTACTAATGTGTTGTGTGGACTTTGGCTAACAGAAAATCTGAATTAAGTAAGTGGTTAGAGAAAGATGTGTGAATTGAATGTCTTCACATTCTCTTGTGTTTGACATGTTCTCCTATTCCCCTAAATATAACATATTTCTGTCACCATCAGCTATATTGGTAATCAAGTAATGCACAGATTGTTTCCATTCTCTGCTGTTCTTTTTCTGGTTTTCTGTGGTGGCGATCTACACCTCCACCACCCGATCAAAGCACCGTGCAGTCCCTACATTGATGGATTGAAGGCCAGAGGTCCACATGACCATCATTATCAAATTCTTCCATGTGAAGCCTGAATACCATGAGGACTGATTGAGTTCATTCATGGTAGGTAGAATGTGTAGAGGGGGCTGGGTGGTCTCGTGGCCTCGGGACCCCAGCAGATTTTGTTTTTTTTTTCCTCCAGCCGTCTGGAGTTTTTTTGTTTTGTTTTGTTTTTTCTGTCATCCCTGGCCATCAGACCTTACTTTTATTCTATGTTAATTAGTACTGTATTGCCTAATTTTATTTTTATATTTTGTCTTTTTTCTCTTTCTTCATCCTGTAAAGCACTTTGAGCTACATCATTTGTATGAAAATGTGCTATATAAATAAATATTGATGTTGTTGTTGTTGATGATTAATCAAAAAACTCAAAAAAGCCATGTTTTGGAGTTTGATGTCATTAAATGTTATAAGATCTTTTTCTTAAAACACCATATTCCATGCTCTTCTACAGTCCTCATTTGGCTTTACAGGCTGCCCAAATTGCCATTGCACAAGCAGCTCTGGGTCAGATGGGAGTTCCAGTTAGATAACAGAAAGACTTTTATCCAATAAAAAAGACTGAAGTTTAGGTTTCAGATCCAAGTAAAATGTCTTGTTTGTGACATGGTGTAATTATGTGCAGGTCAGCTTTAGCTTTTCACCATTTCAAAGTGACCAAATATGTCAAATCCAATTTTAGCCTGTCACCTTTCAAAACAGTGCTGTGCAAATAAGGAGCCTTCTTCGTATGCCTGGAGTCTGAGTCGTTAGTAGATTGGTGCGTTTGCTTGCATTTGTTAAAGGATTATACAGCAGATACACCACACTTTTACATACAGCTTTAAGGAAAACATTTAAAATACTGCAATTTTTATTTTATAAAAATTTTTATTTTTTTTTATCAAAGTTTAAGCAGTTCAAGTCCAGTGAATAACCTTAAATGGAACAAAAGTAAGCAGTAAACTGCCAGAGGTTAAAAAGAAAATGTGAAAAATAATATAATTTTCAGAGTTATACAAACAGGCCTTTTTCATTGAACAAGCAGTGCGTTACCTACAGCTTTATTGCATCAGTAGAAGTTAGTTATCCTTGAAAGTTGATGCAAACAATTCCTACGGGTGTCCCAATGTTTGTTGATTACTTACAAACCCTTATTTGATTATATCGTACTGTATGTTACTATAATAATGGGTGCGAAGACATTATAACCATTAAACCTGTAGGTCTTTCCTTTAGAGAAGTTGCAAAGAAAGCCAAGGTGTGGTTGAATACATTCTCCTATGTCATCAAAAGGAACTTGGAAACTGAAGGAAAGTCTGACAGGAACTGGTCTGGCTCACCCAAATCCACAAAATAATCAGAAGACAAGTGCCTGAGTGTCAACACCTTGTGTGATAGGCACCTCATGGGACAACTGCTGGTTATCAAAGTGCCTGAATAAGTCTACAGTGTCATATCTCTACTGGCTAATCATATTGTGGGACTTCATCTTGTCATAGACATCAGTGGTTAACCATCCTTGGAGTTGGTGGTCATTCACAGATATTGAGGGGCTCACCGAGTGTGAGAAGATTAGCACTGCTTAGTGATGAATTTAAATTTGGATGATAGGCAAATAGGGAATGAGATATGATTGCAACACAACAACCAAAAGAAAAAAGCTAAGAGAAGACAATAATTGTGATTTGAAAAGTCATGAAAAAGTCATCCAATAAACCATAGAAAACGTTTCCCTATTCAAGGAAACATGAAATTTAAAATTAATCATGAACCTCGCAAAGTCGCCTTGTGAAAGGAGAATCTGGGTGCAGAGTCTTCACTCTGAGATAGAAGATTTATGAAGCAGTGGCCCTATTTTCATCAGAACCAGTGTACAAAACAGCTATGTGATTTGAAATAATACAAAGATGTCATTATTAGGTTGAGGGAGATAAATGTAAGGGTTATTAGTGTCAGGTCAAGCAAGATACAAGACACCATATTTGGAGACATGGAGTCCTAGAGATGCCGAATGCCAAGTGGACTCATACATCTTATTCTTGTGCCACTACTCCAATGGCCTGTAGTGGGTGTGCGACAGTTATTGGTGACAGGTCGAGAAACAATGCTGGTCAGGAAATTGTAGCACATATCCAGCAGAGGGCCATCATGTGACTAGGGGTATGTACCTGTCTGAAAGTGGCACTGCCATCAAAAAGCCTTTTGGTCAAACAGCCATTAACTAGCAGCCAAGGCGACCGGCTGTAATAGACAATGCTGTGTTTGGCATAATGTTCAGATGCCTTTGGCCACCATGGTTGATGCCTTTAATTCTTTAAAGAGCTGTGAGATCTGAAAGTCTTCTCCACAATAACTCACCTCGCTTATCAATTATACTGATTCATGACGAGATGATAAATGATTTTAACGAAACAGTGCCCAGAGATTAAATGTGGCAGGAAAAACAGGCGAAAATGGAAACTAGAGAACACAGTCAACAAGTTTAGATGACTAAGCAAAACATCTTTACATCAGAAAAATATTAATTCATAACTAGGAAAAGACAAATCAAAATAATACAGTGCACCCCAACAGGGAATCCTAATATCAAAACTCTTGAATGGAAAGTGCTGGTCTTTATGCCAGCATTCTGAATGATGTCATATGTCGCATATTCCCAGATGATTCTGGGAAAGATCACCGTAGCAGCAGTCGATGCTCTACTATAAATAACATGTCATCCATATTACTAACCGAGAATGCTAAACCGGATGATGGACGCAGGCACATCCGGCAATGGGCCGTAGCTGCAAAAAGACGTACTGCGCAGGCGCTAAAAACAGTCCGCGAGAGTCGGCTGAGGAGCCGAGAAAGGCGGACAAAAGAGGGCGAGAGAGGCGGATGAGGGGCCGCGAAAGGCGGACAAGACCACAGAAAAAAGGAGTGAGCACAGGAAAAATGGAGAAATGAGGAAACGCAGGCAAAGCACGAAACACATTGCACACGAGACTAGACCCAAAAAAAAAAAAAAAAAAAAATAGAGGCTCGCGCACAACAGCAAGGCACCCCCCCTCCCCCCCCCCTACAGGCACCGGACGGGACACACACCAAGAGGGGGATTCAACAAGCCCATGGAACACAAAAAAAAGAACACAAAACTACCCCACAGACCCTACAAGCAAGGGACGGGACACACACAAACAGGGGGATTCAACAAGACACAGGAACACAAAAAGAAAGAAGACGCTCGCGCGACAACAATCCTCAACACCCCCCCCCCCCCACACACACACACACACACACACATACACATCCATAAGAAGTGACACCCAAAGCCACATATTCTAAAGTGAACATCAACACCTTCACACTAGACAGCATAGGTGTCAGCATTGGTGGATCTCCTTACAATAAAGCACTATTAACCGTTCAACTGCAGAAAAGGAAACATATTAACAGTGACTGCGATCCTCCATATTACTTATCCATATTTCGCATGCTGAGAAAGAAACAAGTCATGAATACACGGTCACGGGTACAAAACGAAAAGGAAAGGATAACAGGAACAAACACACGAACACGAAAGAAACAACAAAATAGACGGCTATGCAGCATAGGTGGATCTCATTACAATAAGGCACTATTAACCGTTCAACCGCAGAAAAGGCTCCATATTAACAGTGAGTGCAATACTCCTTATTACTTATCCATATTTCTAAAAGAAAAAATGACTCGACTCCAAATACGCAAAGCTCAACTAAAGCTTCTAACTAACGATGTACCTAAAAGTAAAAACTTTATGAACTGCATTAGATCCTACAATAGTTCATTTAATATGCACAAATCTACATCCTAGATCCACATGACGCAAACTATCAATCAAAGTGCTGCATCGCAACAGGCACGGATTCAAAACGAAACACCTCCCGTCTCAGACATACGTTAATGGCAGCGAAGGCTACAACGGGCTTCTCACACAGCACAGGCAAATCGATTACAGCTCCAAAACAACACGTCCCAAATACTACACATGCAACAACGCGTCTCTCAAACGGCACAAGCAAAACATACACCAGGAAAATTCATTCGGATTAATGAATGTCATTTGCAATCATTGTCATTCAGTTCACTTCCCTGAAAAAACAACTGGCAATACAAGTTATACATTTACACGTTGTTGTCAAAAGGGTCAAATTAGACTGCCTTCTTTACATTCATATACTGAATATCTACAGAAGCTTATAACTGACGATGTACCTGAAAGTGAAATCTTTATCAACTACATTAGATCCTACAAATCGGAATCCACTATGAACATTAACGGTGGCACTGCACGTGACATCCGTCTTGAAAAAATGTTGTTTATTGATGAATGTTCAATGGCATGAACAAACGTTTATGAATAATAATATTCGATTTGGAGGAAAGGTACTTTTATGAGGAGGAGATTTTAGACAGTGATTAGCTATTCTTCCAGATGCCATGCACTCAGCTATTGTTCAGTGCACCTTAAAATACGCAGACAATTGGCATTGCTTTCAAAAGATACAGTTAGTAAAAAAGATACGATGTCCAGAAACAGATCATAACAATTGCTTATTACAACTGAGAGATGGTACACTCACCAATACAGATGGACTTCACCCACATATTATTAAAATTCCTCAAGCCTTTATCTGCGACGACTTAGTTACAGAGAGATTTGGAACAGCAATCTCATTAGACCAAATGCCCCTTTTAACACAACGTACTATATTATGTCCAAAAAATATTAATGTGGAAAACATAAATACCCAAGTCATTCCATTACTTCCTGGAAAGACACAACTCTTTCTAAGCTCTGACAAACTTGACTCTGATCACAACAATAACCATCTTAAATGACCTTACAAGTTCTGAGCTGGAATTACCTTTTACACTTAAACGGCGTGTACAAAGAAATTTTCAAATAAACCTTTACACTGTGCCACACACTTTATTGTTTGCTTTCTATTTGCATCATCTACACCGTCACACTATTCTATATCTCATTCATACATCACGCTCTTTGTCATTCCCAACACCAGGGGTTGGCGAGCGAAGCGAGCAGGGGGCGGAGCCCCCTAGTAGTGATAGAGTTGGGAGCATGCACTGATACAGCCTGTTGCCGCACCCAACACACGACAAACCACCTCAGGATCCCAGATTAGGACCCGGGTGCAGCTTTGCAGTGGGAGACACCTCAGCAGCCCACTAGTTTGAATGGAGTGGAACAGTGTGATAAACTTATTACTTAAAGTAAGAAATTAATATAAAAAGCATAGTCCTTGAGGTCAAAACCCCAATATTTCATGTACAAAATGTACTCAGACCTTTTAAGGAAAGCAAAAAACAAATCACATGCTGGCATCATGTTGTTGGTAGCTAACCTTTGCACACAGGGCATTTTGTGGTTTAATAGGATCAAAACAATGTGCACCCATCACAATGTCAATGGCAGTTATTTCCATTGCTTCTCTGACTTTTTTTTTCTTGGGTGGTCCTGGCTTAAGACTTAAGTTCTGGTTACATCGTGTTTTGCCCAATTATCCATTTAGAAATGAAAAACCTGTTAGCCAACTTTCCAGAAAAATGATCGGTGCTCAAGGGTGTATGGAATTTTGACCACCTTCTTATTTTCCATTGCACACATTATAATCTGTTTGCATATTTTCTTTCATAATGTATAAAGTTTAAGAGATTGGTCTCAGAGTTATGGAGTATAACCTCAAAAAGCAGAGGTTACAAATTATAGACAGACATTGTGTAATTGTATGACGTATGTCTTGGAAATTGGATACTGATCCTCTGAGGTATGCTGAGCCACTGACTTAGCTTATAGCCATTTATAGACATGCAATTCACAGTCCAGCCATCGTCTTCCATGTTACTGTTACTCGGTCACCCTGCCATGACAGTGGTGGAACTGAAGGACCACGAGGCAGTACTTTGGAGCAGAGAGATATGCTTCTGATAGACACATTGAATATGCATAAGATAAAACCCTTTTATTTTAGATAAAATAGCAAACCGCATGCAAAATTGTTCATCTAAGAAGAAAGAACTAATGAAACTTACAAGAACCCCGACCAACAGTGGACAGTCTGCCGTCCACCCTCTCATTAGCTACACACAGCCTGCATTTTTCTGTGTGATCATTAAATGGCATCCACATTCTTAACAGCTGAGATGAAATAAATGGCAGGCCACAAAATCATAAAAAAATGGGTCAGCCAATGATGCCTAAGTAAATAAATGTGCCAAAGTCAAAATCTGAAAATCAGTTGTGTCTTTCATCTAAACAAAGTGTAACACAAAATTGAAGTTATAAGCACAGTTCTGTGACATCTAAACTAAACCACAGAACACATTCTTTAGGGATTGTAGCCAGAGTCATAGACAACAGGAGCTCCGCACTGCTGGCTGTAAGTTGTTATGCTGATAAGGTAACAAGGCGTGACTTAGTGATGAAAATAAAAAAATCATTTACAATAATTTCAATACATTAACAAGAATAATTTGTATAACCATATAGCTACAATTAAAAATCACAATAAATACATATACAAAATCCTTATGTTTCATAGCCTAAAAACTCTCTAGAACTTATCATAATGTGGGGCAAAAAATATATAAATATTTAACCATGGCAGAACTATAACACATTATAACACTTTGGAATTTTCAAAATATAGGAAATTTGGTTTCCCTATCAGCTTAAATTAGCAGCATTAGACACTCTGAGCCACCTGTTGGAATGCAACACATCTGTAATGTTAGGGAAGGAAGAACAGATATTCTGTCAGACCTAGGCTTTTATATTCTTCATATTGAAATGCTGGGATTTTTTGTGTCTATGTCACATTTGCTTAATTTGAGCAGGAGACGGTGCCTTTGTGGCTTCTCTTCTCTTTTCATCTGGAATAATGGCAAATGAGTCCACAGGTTACACTAAATGGTGCATTTCACAAGGAGGAAAACAAAGTAGAAATACACATAAAGGAAACGAAACTCTGCATTCATGTTTGGCCAAACCACTGAATCTCTTGTGGGCTGAGGGGCTGCCTTATTTTGACCCCAGGGTCACCAGACAAGTATTGGTCCAATGGCTTCTTGATTTTGAGACTTCAGGAGCCCTTATAGGTCCACATATTGGGTACTTTAGATACCTCCTGCCTTAAGGCATCATGGTTTAGCTGCTCCCAGTTGGGGAGACTGCATGGAGCCTAACTAGAGGAGAGTTATGACTGGTTTCCTACCAGTCCTCATGTTGAAAAGGACTGCACATGATCCAGCTACTTCACACTGGGACCATGTGTTGTTCTCTATCAGTTGGGAATTTTCTGGCCTCTGCCAAAACCTCAGTTGGACATGCAAGTAAGAATTTCATTGTGCTCTGCTCATGGAACAATACCACCATGACTGCTACTACTGCTATATCACTCTAGTGGTCTCTTTGTACATGAACAGAATTTTAGGTTGGCCCAGTGTATGCCATCCTGCCTCTCCTTTAGTATGTGGATGAACCCTGACAACTTCCTCTCAGAATGGTACAAGAGATTGTGCTCAAATCGATGGCGTGACTAGAATTTGTGGAGCCCTAGTGCTAAAAATAAATTAGGTCTCCCCATGTCAAATTAAATTAAATGCATTTAAAAATGACTGCCATCAATGGAAAATGTCAAGTATGTAAATTGCAAAAAAGGTCAATAGTCATAAAAACATTTTATGGTGTGGTGGGAATGATAACTCCATTAACTCTTTCATTCTAATTTCAAGTAGACAAGCATGATAATAATACATTAAGGCTTGGGGAATAACAGCCATGCAGTCACCATGGGCCCTCAGCCTCCTGAGTCCCCCTGCCTAATAGGTCCCCTGCCTCCTCATGGGACCCCCAATACTCATGGACCCTCATTCCCCTAGTGCCCCCATGCTTATGAATCCCCCCAGCCTCATGGGTCCCCTTCGCCTCATGGGCCCCCAACGCTCATGGGTCCCCCAGCCCCACACTGCTTATAGTTACACTGATGCTTCATGTTAACTGCTTCTGTGGCACCCACTATATCAGCAGCATTTAGCCTGAGTTGCTTTGGATTTAAATGCTTCATTAATTCAAGAAATGCAACAGTTCTGAGCAAATGTCCCTACTGAATCCACCTTTTTATCCACTGCCTGTATTCATTTAGCTGCAGCATATCCCCTGACAGCCATTAACACCTTTCAGAAGTTAGATCTTGACAGCAGATGACACTAGCGACCTTTATTTTTGATGAATGCGTGGGGAAATCCGCGCACGCACAGGTGAGGGAAGTTGGGCAGCAACCCAAAGACTGCGATAGTAGACAAACTAACAGCCTCCTGTCATCTGAGAGCCCATCTGATCGGTGCCCTGGGTGGCTTCTTGCTGTGCATGAGATGAAGAAAAACAACTTTATTGTGAACACACAAAACTTGTCATCTTTAGGCAGCTCTTGTTGCAGCTCTTTTCTCAGTGTCATACTCAGTTATTTCCTTTTCTATTTACTCTCAGTGGATGTCACCTGATGCGTCAAGTGCTCCCAGCATGACTCAGGTTATTGATGGGGTTTCAGGCTGCATTTAGGATGCAGTTTATAGAGGCACCCAGCAGTATACATGGGCAACACAGGAAGAGCAGTGCCACAATGCCACTCATTGGGGCATCAAAGTTAGCAGATAGATAGATACAGTAGATAGAAAGAAAGAAATGCTTCTTACGTTAGGTCAGAGAAATTACAGAGTCACTGTTTTTCCTGTGGATGAGACCCACATAGTAGTAGGAGAAGTGGCATGTGTACAGAGTACAGCGCAAATCTGACTTGAATATCCAGTCAACATGCCACCCATTACAACTGGCTGATGCCACAGAGCATGGATGAGAGCAATTCTGAGAATATTACAATAGCCTTAATAGTTCGGCCCACAAAATGTCTTGGACGCATACCCCCAGTGGTGTAGCTAGGGGCGGGCGGAGGGGGCGGTCCGCCCCGGGCGGCACATTTTTGGGGGCGGCATTATTGACCAAAAGGCTCAGAACACTTCATGTGTAAGCAGCAGGATTTGGAAACATATCACTCATGAATGAATTCTCTGATTTTCATCCACAAATGCTTCAAAAATAATTTTCAGACGGTCCTTCTGTGATGGCATCAGACACGGCAGTTGAAATTTATGAGGCGATAACAAAAATTAACAGAAACATTAGATGATAGATAGATAGATAGATAGATAGATAGATAGATAGATAGATAGATAGATAGATAGATAGATAGATAGATAGATAGATAGATAGATAGATAGATAGATAGATAGATAGATAGATAGATACTTTATTAATCCCAAGGGGAAATTCACAAATTCATTACACCGATAATAATTTCTAGTAAGATAAACAACTAATTCACAATGTATAATTTCGTTTCGTTAACAATCCGAATGCGGTCTTGCTCATCCCCACCTATCGCTTGTACACAACACCTGTTCTGGTTTTCACAGCGTAATTATATTAAACTAATAATCAGAACACGGCTTATCAGTGCGTCTGTACTATATTCTTGGTCTAGTTGATGCTTATAAATAATTGTATGTGAAAAAAATATTGCTGTTTATCTATATATAAATACATCTATGAAAAATGTATCTTAATTTTTCTCTATGCATCACTTTAATTTTCTATTTAAATAGATTAACATATTCAGATATGTTGGAGGGCGACAAATTGAAGCCCCGAGTGTCGCGAACTCGAGCTACGCCACTGCATACCCCCTCAGGTGAAAACAGCAGCATTACAATTTGACTCCTTTAATTACAAAACTCATCCTGCCTCTGTGAAAGGTGAGCTTGTTGACAAGCCTACAGGATGAGTCTTGAGAATGACCGCAAGCAATTGACCAATAAAAGTCATAACATCAAAGACCACTGATGTACATAAAAAATGAAAATGACAGAATGGGACCAGTCTTAAATTTAGTGTGCACAGACTTATGGGATACCTGCTAGAGTTTCAACCAAGAGACCTTTTCACAAAAATTCAGAATGATGGGTAAATCTACTTTCTGTTAGTTTGCCAGCAATGGATGGCATGTATTCTGCTTCTGTACTTTCACTTCCTATCATTGATTATTTGTAATGTAGGATGTGTCATTGTAAAGTATTCGTAACAAAAGAATGAAAACTGCATGAAGACAGTAAAATTTCAGTGAAGGAATTCTTTTATAATTAATATAAGTCTGGTAGGGGCAGCACGGTGGCGCAGTGGGTAGTGCTGCTGCCTTACAGTTAGGAGACCCGGGTTCTCCCTGCGTGGAGTTTCCAATGTTCTCCCCGTGTCTACGTGGGTTTCCTCTTGGTGCTCCGGTTTCCTCCCACAGTCCAAAGACATGCAGGTTAGGTGCATTGGTGATCCTAAATTGTCCCTAGTGTGTGCTTGGTGTGTGTTTGTGTGCCCTGCGGTGGGCTGGCGCCCTGCCCGGGGTTTGTTTCCTGCCTTGTTGGCTGGGATTTGCTCCAGCAGACCCCTGTGACCATGTAGTTAGGATATAGCAGGTTGGATAATGGATGGATGGATAAGTCTGGTAGCCTTCTTATGCAAGTAAACAAATAGTTTCAGCATTTTTTTATTTTTAATGTTAGCTTACTCCATTTCAACAGATGTAAGTATATTATGAAATAGAATGAACAAGGCAACTTAGCTGTAATCTTATCAAATAACCATAATTCATCTGTGTTTTCCTAGCAACCATTTATCATCACATTATTTTCAAGTGTCTTTTCATGTTTATTGTACATGAGTTATTAAGATCCTGACATGAAACATGCAGGCATATAGCATTCAAACTCATGGTTCATATTGTTAGTCAGAAAAAGAAAAATTGAATAACATTGTAGTTATGTTAAGTTGTATAGGC
Organism: Erpetoichthys calabaricus; assembly: GCF_900747795.2. Classification (NCBI taxonomy): domain Eukaryota; kingdom Metazoa; phylum Chordata; class Cladistia; order Polypteriformes; family Polypteridae; genus Erpetoichthys; species Erpetoichthys calabaricus. The sequence goes on from NC_041396.2 coordinate 84,556,557, forward strand.
TAAGGATCTACACTGGTGTCTGGAAGGATGGCGGTTCAAATCCCATTACTGCCAGAAGAGGTCCTACTCTCAAATCATTGGCGTGACTATAATTTGAGGAACCCTAGTGCAAAAAATAAATTTGGGCCCCCCCCCCCCCCCATGTGAAATTAATTTAAATCCATTTTAAAATGACCACCATCAATGGAACATGTCAAGTATATAAACTGCATAATAAGTCAATAGTTATAAAATTTTATGGAGTTGTGGGAATGATAACTCCATTAACTCTCTCCTTCTAATTTCAAATAGACAAGCATGATAATACATTAAGGCTTAGAGAATAACAGCCATGCAGTCACCATGGGTCGCCTCAGCCTCCTGGGTCCCCCTGCTTAATAGGCCCCCAGCCTCCTCATAGGATCACAATACTGAGAAAATTGTTCCTGGGGTGCTGCACAATGGCTGACCTGGCACTCTGGCCCCCAAATGTCATACAATAAGACAATTTCCCCTCAGGGATTATTACAGTGCACCAAATACCAAAAAAAGTATTGACCAGGAGCAGGTGCCATTGCATAGTTGTGTTCCATTGAGAAGGTTCCTGCTCTACCATTTTCTGTCTGCACAGATCCTCACACGTTAACTCCGATAAAGGCATTTGGCCCTTTCAAAGCCGATTTCTGTGTCAGAGCAACACTAAAGTTTCTCCAATTTAAAAAGGCACAGCATCAGTCTAAAGGCAGAACGTAAACTTTATGAACTAAACAGATTTTAAAGTGCTGGCTACAAACAAAAGTGCTGCAAGGGCATATAAAAATTTGATCTTTTATCTCTTCTGGTACTTTGGATCTATTGTCTCTACTATGTTTGATCAGTGGGAAGGCTGTTGAAAAAGTCAGATAAGGATTTTTATGTTTAGAATTTGGACACCAAGAATACTACACAGGCTCTTCTTCTACGCTTCTATCATTGACTAGGTTAACTGGAAGAGAGTGTACTCGGTAATGACACCCTGAAGATAAAGTGTGGAAGTGTGAAAAGGCCAAATTCAGAAAGTATTCAGAGCTTTTCAAATTCTGCACACTTTATTGAGTTAGAGATTAAATTTAAATAGATACATTTTCCATTTTTGCCTAATTGTCTACATTCAATAATTCATAATGGCAAAGTGAAGACATGTTTTCTGAAAGTTTAGCAAATTTCTTTAAATTCAAAAACTGAAATCTCTCATTCCTGAAAGTATTCAGATCCTTAATTCAGTACTTTATAGAAGCTCCTTTGGCACCAATTACATCATTGAGTCTTCTTGGGTAAGTCTTTGCACATCTGGATTTGTGTAATTTATCCTGTTCTTCCTGGCAGATCCTCTGAAGCTCAATTAGACTGGAAGAGAATATTCAGGAGGCCCCATAGATGTTCTATGGGCTTTGACTGGGGAGTGTGAGAGTCTCATCTGTGATTATACTCCAGCTTTGTCTTGGCCGTATGCTTCGGGTCATTGTAATGAACTGTTGTCCCAGTCTGAGGTAGCATGCAATCTGGAGCAGGTTTTCTTCAAGGATCTTTCCGTATTTGGCTGCATTCATCTGTCACAGGTGTCTGGTCACACTTATAGGTAATCTAACTTAGACACCATTAAAATATCCGACTACGCCACCCAGTTTTATTAAGAGACTGGGAACTCCTGAAATTTACCAATAATAGCACACAGGTTTCTTTAAATTGGGCGGTGAGTAAACACACAATGAAAGACACAACAGTAATTTTAGAAAAAAAACAACAGTAAGTTCTATTACACAAGACAATATAAGGTACATTAAAAAGATAAACGAACATAACAAAAACTAAACATATCAGGAATCAATTTCCCTTTTTTTAAAAAAAGGAAAATACACAGTCCACCCACTAAAAGTCAGTTAAAAACAAGAATTTGAGGATACAACCTTTAGTGGTGCAGAGTCCAGTTTGTGCACTGTGTTACCCCAACACTTAATTGTTCAACTGTCCATGGATGCACTCTGTTCCCCCGGACACTCGTTCCCCTACAGAAGCTGTGTCAAATTGTTGAATCCCTGTCAGCGTCTCTTCGTTGTTCCTTTTTCTTCCACTCTGGGCTCCTTGTGTGGCTGAAAACCTAGGGACACCTCATTCCTCGTCTGTCAGCTTTGCTTGGTCCTTTCATGCGGATTCCCTCTCTCGCTGAACCCACATCCGGCGTCTCTTTGTGGAACTGTCTCTTCCTCCCTGGAAGTGTTTGCCGTCCTTGTACCTCACGTCGTGCCAGCCAGGTACCTTTGTCTGCCTGCAAGCCCCTGTGCTCTGTCCGAGTGCCTTGGTAGCGTTTTCTGTGGACTGTCCCCCTCTGACACATCCTTCCCTCAATTCTAACCATTCATCCTGTCCAAGCCACTGAGAACCATCCCCATGGCATGATGCTGCCATCACCATGCTTCGCCATGAAGAGTAGTACCTGGTCTTCACCAGACATGGTGCTTGGAGTTCTGCTCAAAGAATTCAATTATTTTTGTCTCATCAGACCAGAGAATCTTTTTCCCCATGCTCTCATATACAAATAAACTGTCGTGTGCCTTTTACTCAAGAGTGGCTTCTGTCTAAATGCCTGAGTGATGTAGTGCTGCTGAAATTGTTGTCCTTCTGACAGGTTCTCCAATTTCAGCAGAGGACTTCTGAAACTCTGTTAAGTCACCATTCGGTTCTTGGTCACTTCTCTGACCAAGGCCCTTCTTGCCTGGTTATTCAGTTTGGCTGGAGGGCCAACTTCAAGAAGAGATCTTTGTGGTTCCAAACTTCATATTTCAATTGAGGAGGTCTATAGAGAGTTCCTTGGACTTCATGACTTGGTTTTTGTCCCTGAAATGTGGCATTAATTGTGGGACATCATATACACAGGCATATGCCTTTCTAAACAATGGCATAACAATTGAATTTGGCACATGAGGACGCCAATCAAGATCTAGAAACATCTCAAGGACAATTAAAGCCAACAGGATGCCCTCTGACCACAATTTGGAGTGTCACAGCAAAGATTCTAATACTAATATAAATGAGAGTTTTTACTTTTTAATTAATTTGCAGACCTTTCAGAAAACATGTTTTCACTTTATTATTATGGGATATCGAGTGTAGATTGATAGGCATATAAGGTAAATTCATCCATTTAAAAATAAATCTACAACACAGTAAAACTGTGGAGGAAAGTGAAGAGATTTGAACACTTTCTGAACCCACTATTCTGAGGATGATGATAATGGCACTTTATGACTTCTTTGTCAGGACCACAGGGTATTAAAACTAGAACAAAGCCAGGACAGAAGGCCCAGACACATTCACCTTATTTATATGGCACCAGTTTAGAGTAATCAGTTTCCGAAATGTTACACATGAACCATAAAGGACATGGAAATAACATAGACAGTTTTTGACTTCCCTTATTGAATTATTTTATTTAATAAAGGATCATTTTTACCTTTCATCCTGCAATTCATTTTTCATTACAATGTCATAAAGTGTCACTGGATGGCCATGCTCACTTGTACAGAGTGCCACCTAACATGTACTGTACATTAGGGTGGAAAACCATTGCAGATAGGAAGATAATGAGCATATTGCACACAGAGAACATTTGGCCTGGATTTGAAGCCCACTTTGGAATCAGTTATTTTAACACCTGTAATTCAGAGTAAGTAATCTAGCCTGAAGCTATGCATATTTGGGCCTGACCAGTACTTGGATGTGAGACCATCTAGGAAAAGCTTAGGTTGCTGCTAAGATGTTGGTGAGGCCATCAGTGAGAGCTTACCCTGTGGTCTGAAAGAGGATTTCAATGCCCCAGTGAAGTGACAGGGACTCTGTGCTGTAAAAATGACGCTGTCCTTCAGATAAAATGTAAAACCAAGGTCCTGACTAAATGTGGTCATTAAAGATCCTGGGCATCTTTTGAAAACAATAATGTGTTTTCTGGTGTCCTAGCTAATTTGCCCACCATTGCTTGGTTATTCTGCCCCCCATAATCACCACCCTGTCCGTTACTAGCTAGCTATCTCTCTCACCCCTTCATCACTTGATGGTGTACTGGCGAATAAATGGCTGCCATCACATCATGGTGGTTGAAGTGGCTCTCCACTTCACTTGGAGTAGGTTAGAAATGTGCTATATACAGTAAATATAATTCATTATTTTTTATCTGTTTTTTTATGTTAAAGTTTTACCAGTTTTCTTTGCAATGATCAATGATTAAAAAAGAAGATACATGGATTAATTATTGTAACAATAATAAGTCCGTGATGGTTGAGTGATTTGTATAAGTAGAAAAGATTTGGTGGAAATGTGGACCTCTGTGGTTTAGTTATGTTTTATTTTATGTGTAATACAGTATTGGTTAAGCTTAGAAGTAACTGCATATAAATGCAAATAAAAACCATTACATCAAGAAAGAGATGCATTATGGTGTAGTTTTTCATTTCTAGAGTTCTTAACAGCCTTCTACTTTTGTCAGTCTGCACTGGTTCACCAGACTAGACTTTTTTTTACTTACGTTGAAGGTCTTGAGTACACTTCCTTAACATGTATACAGCCCTCATGTCATCTGTGCTGTCTTAAGATATTATTATTAAATGCTTTTTGAGAAAATGCTTCCATCAGAGCATGCTTCTCACTGTTGGTGACGCCTACTCTCTGTATATGCTTACTGTTGACCTCTTGGGTTTATTCCACTGCACCTCCTAATATTCTGCTTCCTAATTCCAAAATTCAAAAAGTGAAACACTTTTACACCATGTCTTATGTTGAGGGGGCTACTTGTGTTCCCACATATTCTCACACAGGTCCCCCTCTGACATACAATTTGTGTCTCTTTGGACCCCTGAACTTGCCAGTGGTGTTCAGGGAATGTTGGTCTGTTTTTGTGATGTTTCAGAGCTGTAGAAAAAGTGAAGCAAGTGAGTCATCCTTCTTCATGCACTACAGAAGACACGGGTGCACCATCTGTAACTTTGAAAGGCGTCTCCATGGCAGTGTACCCATTCACAGTGGTGGCATGCAGTCAGCAGACATTCTGACCATCCCCCTTGCTCCATTTCCTTTTTCTGTTTTTTTAAGTGTATTTATGCACAACACTATACTTGAAACAAACAATACATCCCTCTGGAGCCGAAAACACCAGGGGTAGGAGACAGATGAGGTAAAGCAAAGCAAAGAAATATAACAAAGACATTTTAGGCAGCAAAAAATTGTTCAATTTTTTTTCTCAAAAACTACAATGCATTTTCTTTTTTTTTTAAATATATACATTTTAACAAACAAAACAAAGATCACAACATTATAACAGGATTCATAAACCTTGAGTACAGGGCAGTGGAATCTTCATGGCAAACACTTCAATAATTGTACAAAATTCAGGCACACTTAATGTTAGAGGTCGTCTGTGGGGACTTGTTTTGAAGACGTTTAGACAGTTTAAGAGCAGACTGCAGTGGAGAAGACTTGGCAGTGACAGATGGCATAATGGCACATGATCGATAGGAAATGCTACCTGCTCTTCGAATGAGTGAGTTAGACCACCCCAATTTTCTCCTAGAGCGTCATTCATCATACGCACCACCACAAGGCCGCTACACTTGAAGAGGCCAACAGGGTTTACACATTCCCAGTTCCCCCAAAATCTACCACAGAATTGTAAGAGCTGAGAGTTCAAATTGTAACGATGACAGAAATGCCAGCATGCTGTTGTTTTAGTTGCTGCAGTAGATGGCAATGTTGAACTGATTTTTGATATTATGGCCCCGTAATGCACTTAAAAGATATTGTCTAGCTTGATCCAATTTCTGCTCTCATCAAAACTGACATATTCACTCATGATTCATTGAATGATTTTAAAGAACTAATTAACCAACACACGTCTTTAGAATTTGTGTGGAAACCAGAGAATTTGGGGAAAAAATCTACATTAACAGAGGAAGAACGCAGAAAACCTGACACAGACAGACCCGGCTGGATTGAAATCCTGAACATCAGATGACGCCATCCACATTTACTCTTGTTTGGGTATATTTATATTGTGATGATCCTTGGTCTTCTCATCAGATACAAATCACGAAGCAATGTTATCCATATTCGTTTTATGCTTTATTGGGCAAGGGTACTCGGAAGATAATTCTGTGTTTGGAACTGTTTGCTGATTGTGGTATGCAAGTTGTTTCCGTATTTTGTTTTATTATTCCTCTCTAATGTTAGTGTCAGGGAAAGCTGTTCAAAACAAAAAAAATGGTGGTGGGGAAGCTTTGTTCATTTTTGGCAATTTTTTCAGATTTATTTTACAAACAGGTACTGAAAGAAATATGAACTATGGGACACTTAGCTGATTTATTATTTCTGATTCAACATTCTTAAACACAACATTAATTGCAGCTAGTCTTAATTTAAATTTGAATTGCAATTTTTCTGTACAGTATTTTTGCAATTTAACACAGCCATGTACTGATAATTAAATTTCAGGGTTCGATGATAAGGGTCACGTTAGTTTTTGACCCATGCATTTGATTATGTCTTCCATTTTATGTGCTAGGGTTCTTTTTATGTTATGCCATTTCTTATCCCTGGTGGGTACATTTGGAAAAATTCGGAGCAGGTGCTTGAACTAATCTTGCAGGGTTACAAGAGTGAAGCAGGCTCACTTTAAGACCACTATGATCTGGCATTCATTTTTATATTTTTACAGTTTCTCCTTGCTCCCTTCATTTGCGGCGGGGGGGTTTAGAGGTCAATGAATCTGGTCTTAACATTGGTTATGGAATCAGAAGGATTTTTAATAGTGTTGCATGGTAAATACGTTCTTCTGCAGGGGCCATCTTGTTTCTATATAGTGTTTGTTATTTTGAGTACCTGTAATTTGGGACATGTTCACAAGCTGCCCAGTGACTTCTTACACAGACATCATCAGTGCAATGACTTACTAGAGGGATACCAAAAAATTCCCAGAATTGTTAAAAAATATATATATTCTACAACATACAGCATTCTATTTTAGTCAACGTCATCGTCAAAATACTCCCTTCAGATACAATACACTTTGTTCCGGTGCTTCTTCCATTCCTAGAAACATTTCCTGTACTCATCTTTTATTACTGTGTCTACAGTCCCTTGCGACTTTTTTCTACGGTAGCAAATTGTCTTCCCTCCAGTCTCAATTTAATTACAGGAACAAAAAGAGTGAAGTCCCGGTGAATGGGGTGTGGTTGCACATTGTTTTTGGTATTTGATTGACAGTGTGATGTGTGCTATCATGGTGCTGCGGAAGGTGAAGGTGCAGTTTTCCTCACATCACTGCTCCAGATAATATTTTCCTGATGCTTTCCCACAGACGCCTCAGCAGTTCAGTGTATTGTTGCTGATTAACAGTCTGTTCACAGGGAAACTCTTTATTGACAAATCTGTCAATTTGCAAATACATGATAATCAATGTTGTGATGACCCTGATGTGCTTTTTTTTGGCTTGGTGAAAAAAACCACAAAAGTCCCACACACGATTGCAGAATAAATGTCAGAGGTATGCAGGCACCAATGCCACTTGGAGAACTGATTAACAAGACTGTAGGTGTACGATACGTAGCAGCATAGTCGATGACAGCAGTATACTACTTATGTGCTATTGACCGATTGATCCCCCTCGTATAAAACACAAGTGCTCATCATCTAAGTTTGTGGATTACAAACTAATATGTTATTGTTGGAGCATTTAAAACAATCGATGGTTTTGAACTTTTTTCCACCCCTTGACTAAGCAGTTTTTTCATCGTTCTGGTTTCTGACATTCTTTGTAACAATTCTCTATGTACAATTCTAGTTTCTTGTTCTGGGCTGGGATTACTTAATCTTAACTGGTCTTTCCAGTTTTGACTTTTGGCTAGTTATTTTTTTTAATGATCTATCTTCTCATTCCATCTCTATCCAAAATGAATGCTTCACTGTGCAGTCGGCATAAAGATTGTTGGTTTGTCTCATTAGAGTTTTTCATACTGGTACTTGTTTGGTCACCCTCTCACTCCTAGAATTTCCACGGTAAGTTGCACATTCTGCCCGCCTTTTGTTTTTGCACCATACCTGCTGTGCATTCAAGCTGAGGAAGAAAATAGTGTTGAAACGTTTTGGGATGTGCATTGAGATAGTGAGACGATACAGTCAGATTATAAAGAGGATGAAAACATTCTGGCAGTGATGGCTCTTTTGGACACCACTTCTCCATCCTGAAATACTGTCCCAGTGCTATCAAACCACAAATTTAACAGTTCAGCCCTTACAAATGTGAAGCACATGAATCCTTCTATATGGCCAGACCAGTACTGTTTGGATTTGACGTATAAAAGTGTGTGATTGAGTTTGTGAACCTCACGTCCAGCATGTCAGCCACTTCCCCCTTCCTGTGCTATGCTGCATGAATGGGTTTTTCAGATGTTGACAATGACAGGCCACTATAAGAATAGCAACATCCTTCTTGTCCAAAGTCGCACCTCTGACTGTCGGGGCTGCTTTGAATAGACTGCCAGTTGAAACGTCAGTATGTTAGGCAGGCTGTACCCACACAACCCCAATAGGGCGGTCACACAAACTCTCAAGTTGTAGTGTTGGCAAAACAAGAAGACGGATTAAGTTCAATGAGTGCCGAGGGCTTGTTTTGCCATATTCCCCACACATAGTTAAAAGGACACTTCTGTTTATTTTAGCAAAGCTGTGTCTATTTCCAGCGTTAGCCAGTGAAAAGAAAACAAGTGCTGTCAAAAAAATCAAAACTAACAAAAACACAAACCTGGCCTGTTTTCTTTAAAGGTTGCCTACCGCTGAATAAAGTGCATGAAACCAAAAGCTGTATTTCTAATGTACTTTCACGCTTGAGTGAAAAGCCCCAAAGGCCCCCATTGTAACAAAATAGTGACAAGTCCCCACGGCCCGGGTCTCAGAAACACACGCTCCATTAAAGTCACTTGGGAAGAACTGGATGACGAGGTTCACTGGCCACCCTGTGGACTACGGGGGTCTTGTATACGACACAAGAGATCCAATTCCTTCATCTCAATGGAGACGCCTCTCCTATCCTTTCCTAAAGAGTTCCTTGAACATGAGTAAAGGGAGGAGTAGAGGATCAGGAGGCTGCATGGCAGGATTCAGCAAGCTTCTTCAGTTTCCACTTCTTGTCTCATCTTGTCTTTTGGTTTTAAAGACAGCCAAAGGAGCTTCAAAACTTCATTGGTAACAAAAAAGAAAACAGTCAACAAAACTGGCAGTAAAAAATTTGAAAATATTGAACAATACAAAAACAGTCATTTTTCCTGATGTTCCAAAACTTATACTGAAAAGTCTTGCTTTTGAGTTGGAATGGGGTTGGGGGGGTTTAACCCCTGGCTAGCTGAGAAGTTGTGGCAGTCTGTCACATTCTACCAGCCCTGCCTGGTCCATGTGCAGGGCATGCTCTCTTAGTTCCTATGCTTTCCCTGTGTTTTCATACGGGATGGACAGAACTGGTAGACCAGCCTCTGAGAGACATCGGGCTTGCGGATGATGCCCTTCTTATAGTACTGCCGGATGGAGCGGCTCAGCTTGTCATAGTTCATGGACGGACGGTTCTTACGGATCTCCCCAGAGACGGGCCACTTGAGCAGAGTCCTCAAATTTGAAGATTCCTGAAAAGAAGAGAATAATGAATGTGTGAGGGACAATATTTTGACTGGTTGCTAGTTTTCACTGATCACTGATAAAAAAAGATGGCAGCCTTAAACTCACTGCCCACTTACTAAGATATCAATGCAAGCAGTCATGCTGACATACAAGCAAACTGTAGTTTATACATTGCTTCCTCCTCAAGATTATTAGCAGGTGATTCAGAGTAGAGTTGTCTCCAGATGAGAGGTATCACTGGAACTTAACTGCCTAATTTGTGCTTTTCAGTTCACCACTGGCTGCAATGAATTTCACAAGAACTTCTACAGTATGTCATCCTACATGGTGTGGAGTCTCATTCTCTGTGGTAATTTTGACAGTTTGGTGCATGATACAAGCAAGCAATCAGTTTTTCAAGCAAGTTTGATATTATTTAGAACTTGTTTTGCCAATCTTACACTTGCACAAGTTTTTCCTGGAGGTACTTTGGTTTTCTTCTATCCTGAAGATGTGTGTGTTCAATAAACTGATGAGTCCAAACTGGACTTGTGTGAGTGTGTGCACCGAGGCGAGGAAACTGAGGGACTGGCACAAGGCTGGAACCAATCCTAGCTGGGACACGAGTCAAGTGCTTGGTCCTGTTGTCATCTGTACCTATATTAAATTTTTATGGGATTTCCTGGATGGATTTATCCAAACTACGTATCCACTGATCTAGGGGTTATACAGTTAGGTCCCATAAATATTTGGACAGAGACAACTTTTTTCTAATTTTGGTTCTGTACGTTACCACAATGAATTTTAATGAAACAACTCAGATGCTTACTCTCCAAGGATCATTTGTTCATTTTTTTTTCTGCAGCTCTAGGGATCTGTAGTACATATTATAATTGTTCCACCTTCAGGTGGGAAAAGTATCTTGAGGAGTGGTACGGCATCAGGTCTTGGGGGGGCTATCCACCAAATTTGTACAATTAGAAGCCATTACTGCTACCGAACAAATGATTGCTCAAACAACAGTTTTGTGCTTCATTTTACTTGAAGAAATACTTCACAGCAAATGATCATTTTTGCATCTATTACTCACCCCATGTCATTTATAGTGATGGCTGAGAAAAATGTTTAATCATGTCCTCATGGAGGACAGAGATGATAAAATTCCTGAAACAATGAGCTTGAACGGGGGACTCAGGTTAAAAAACTGTCTAAATGTAAATGAAAGTTGCTAGTATACCACAATTCAAATACCTGGTATCCAGTCATATGCTCAAATGTGTAACTTTGCTAAAGTATTATTAAATAAACCATTTCTGGAAAGCCCTTGAACTGAAGACCCTCCTCCCATCTCAATTATTGATCAAGAGGCTTATACATTGCCTCCTATCCCTGATTCTTCATGTGCTCCACAGTTTCTGGCTTTTTTCATCAGCAATTTGTGAAAACTGCAACAGTGACTTGGCCTTCTGCTTCTTGAGTCACCTTGGATGTGTTCAAATACAAGGAATTCCTTTTAACTTTTAATCTCTCCTCAGACGTCATTCAGTAATAATGATGTCATGTGGAGGGCGAATGAGTGAGCTGTTACTGAATGAGGGGGAGGCAGCTCATCAATTTAAAAGTTCAAGCCTGTGTGAATGTACTTTGTTGTGTATGACAGCATTTCCTGGAAGAGGTTTATCTCTGAAGAGGTTTATTTAACAATATCTTAGGTAAATACTGTATTTGCATACTTGGATACCTGACAATTGGGTTTCCCTGTTGTAATTTTAGATTTTAAGTACAGTTTTCAAAGTTTCAAGCTGGGTAATTATCTGACTGCATTGTATCAGCGACTTTGACCTCTCTGCTCTCCATGAAAACGCGAGATTAAAAAATTCTCTCCATTATCAGTAAAAATAACATGGAGTGAGGGGACCGATACAAGATTTATCACTTAGGGATGGGGGTTTATTTAACTCACTTCCTAAAATTCTGAACCTGTATTTGGTTCTTTTAGCTGTAAACATCTACACCCACATAAGGGTTTCTATTAATAAAATATTTGGAAAGAAATGAAAGAGAAAAAGTGAAGGACTGAGAATTACCAATCTGCTCAGTGCTCCACAAATCTTTTGGATGACATCCTCAGAAAGGGAAAATCTATAATATAAGAAAGTCCTGAGGTGGCAGAATGAAGACACTAACAAGCCATAAAATTAGCTAACAAGTTCTATTATTGGAAAGGATCGACTTCTAATAATGCAATTGGGCAGGGATTCAAACATGAAGCCACCATGGCCATCCAGAACTGAATTTGGGAACCCCGATTTAGAGTCACAATTTAACCTCAAAAGCATTTCCTTTCACTGTGGGAGACTGGAGTCACAGTTTTCACACGTGACATCTACTGACAAAATAAAGGAAATACCTGATTATACAAGGAATACAAGCTCTGCTTTAAAGCAGGTGTGTCTCCACTGGCATGGCCATTGGAATAATTAAGCAATGTCCTGTCATGCTTAATACTGGACTGACTCAGGTTTACATTAAGTTGGGCACCATGGTTTGACAAAGGAGTCTCAGTGACTGGTGCAGATACTTCATTAATGGAATTTGCACATCGGGGTAGAACAGATGCCAAAATTATGTTGATGTTGAAGTCAGGTAGGGGAAGTATAGACAAAAGAACTTGCTCCTAGAATGGGATGTCCATGTATCAACTTGTAGTTCAAGAAATTCTAGATCATTTACCTGAAACTGTCAATCTAAAGTGTAATCGGGAAGTTTCCATTAAGTAGTGGAAAAAACATCCCACCCAGGGTTTGTTATTGTCTTGTACCAGATGTCTCACAATTAAGCTGAGTGAAAGTCAGTCAGTCAGTCATTGTCCAACCCGCTATATCCTAACTCAGGGTCATGGGGGTCTGCTGGAGCCAATCCCAGCCAACACAGGGCACAAGGCAGGAACAAACCTGGGCAGGGCGCCAGCCCCACTGCAGGTTGCACACACCACACCAACACATCAAGCACACACTAGGGACAATTTAGGATCGCCAATGCACCCTAACCTGCATGTCTTTGGACTGTGGGAGGAAACCAGAGGAAACCCACGGTGACACGGGGGAGAACATGCAAACTCCAACGCAGGGAGGACCCGGGAAGCGAACCCAGGGTCTCCTAACTGCGAGGCAAGCAGTGCTACCACAGCGCCACCGTGCTGCCCGCTGAGTGACAGTGAGTATGCAAGATGCATGAATGAATCTTGCCTTAGTTGTTAGGTTTCTCCCCCCCCCCCCCCCACCAAAAAAGTAGTACAATGATTTGATGACCTTCACACTAAAGTCTTGCACCCTTAGCCATCCTACTATAAAGAGACATGAGTCATAACCAAAGACATAAAAAATGATTCATGTGTTTTAATTCAACTTTGATTGCCCTTACAGGCAATAACAATTTGATGTTTTAAGGACTAGCACAGCGTTGACCGTGATCCTGAAATTAGATTTGTAGAATGTACTGGGACTCACCTTTCTCCTTATTCAGCCAACGAATGCATCGGCCATAACTGTGTGGCTTCAAAAGCAGCTCCTTCAGGAACTGCCACAAGTGAATCGGCTGCCCCGAACAGGAGGAATCTGCTTCTGTTGATGCCCACACCTCATCAATAGCTGAAAAAGATCACAAGAATAGTCTGATGACCCTTTGTTACTTAAGTTTGTTTAGAGGAGTGTAAACCATGCTATTGTATGAGCAGAAGATTCCAATGCATTGCTTGTGCAAGAACTTCTGCATTTATGAGGCAAACAAAGAGTGAGTTGGGGGAATGTACGTGATGTGCCCTCTCCCCATAGATGGTTACTGCCCTCCACCAAGTATTGCCAGGATAGAGAATGGTTCTCCATAACTGATACGTGATACTGATAGTAGATGAGTGGATGGATGTAATTTCTTGTAGGAAACAGTGACTGCTGCAGGCAGAAAAATGTGCATAACAAGAACTTGCCACCCAGTTGGGGTTGGACAGACAAACCACATCAAGTAGCCACTTGTCCTTCAACTACACAACCATTATGTATCACATCTGGGCTTTCTTGTGTTTTTAAGTGCATTATTTTTAAATTAACATCACCACCTGCTGGCAACTTAAAGGAATGACATTTGAGGCCCAGAGACAGTTCCAAAACCCTCAACTCACCATTGTACTTGATGTCTCCTGGTGATGTCCTTTCTTTCATCCACGCAGCTGGAAGATAAATTTAAAAAACAAAAATGAAGTTGAGGAGAGAAGTAATTAGAGCATAGAGGCCTTCTGTATCTTCTTTGATCTCATCTTGTTTTACAAGACAGATGGGCACATCACATTTAAGCATACAAAATAGTCTAAATAGAGTTAAAATGTAGTCTGCTATTGGAATTTTAATGGTTTTACACAATTTTGTACTTTTATTTGTGCCTGCATAGTGCGTGAAGGTGACATGATATCATCACCACCTTCATGGTCACCTGCCAGGTGCTAGACCTGGTTGCTGTCTGAGTAGAATCTGCATGTTCTCCCCATGTCGCTGTGAGCTTCCCTTCTACTTCCACCAATTTCTGCAGACTAGGTTGATTGGCACCTCTAAACTACAGTAAACTCTGGAATGGAGTAGTATCCCATAGTATCCCATTGACAGTTAATTTCCAACTAGTTACCCAGTCTTGCAAGCATAGGCTATACTTCTTGTCAACCCTAAATTGCACTACAAGAGTTTCTGAATATTAGATTATTATCTTATGGACATACTTTGATAAAATCACTGTTAAAATCCATGCATGCCATAAAGTGATTTCATCTATCTATCTATCTATCTATCTATCTATCTATCTATCTATCTATCTATCTATCTATCTATCTATCTATCTATCTATCTATCTATACAGTATATATATATATATATATATATATATTTGAAATGCAAGTATTGTCAGTTGGAGAACCATGTCATTGAATGACCACTGTTAAAAACTGGGAACTCCTGATCATGCAAAATCAATTAGTTAAAAATTGCAGAGAGAGATGGAACCTTCTTTTAGGGTGTGAGTAGACTCTCTTATGATAATGGATGGGACCTGTCAGTGCCATGTAACAATTCTGAGATACTTGAGGGACCTCCTAGTATCACAAAGTCTACAAAGAGGAGAAGAGTCTTGTACACAAATTTCTATGATGGACAATGCTAAATTGCTTAAATCACAATGTGCCAAAAGCTTAATCTAAACACTAGGTGAGATGCCCCTAAGGTAGAGTAGTTCAAAGATCTGTATGCTTACCTGACTTCCATATGTCAAGATGGGCATACAACACATCTCCAGAGAGCAGGGACCTTTGTCTGAACTCATCCTCTGTCATGGCACAGATATCCTTGCCACTCAAATCCTGGAAGAACTTGCCCACCTGTGGAAGTCTATAGAGGTGCTCTGTCCACAGCACCCACTTCTGAACATTGCCAGGATTCCAGTCCATTGGATCTGGAGAGAGAGAGCGAGAGAGAGAAAAGGAGAGCTTGTGAGTACTTCTGGTATTACAAGAGTAGTCTGTACCATTTATGCATTTATTTGCAGTTGAACTAGACCAAGCAGCAAGGGCAGGGTACCCAATTGTATATGCGCCCATATTAATATTAATAGCCTCTGGCAAATCCCTATATAGACTCAGCAGAGAACAAAGTCATGTTAGGAACCAAAGATGTCAGCTGCCGATGCTACTAGTATAAGGTAGGTAGGTCATCCTTATTCTGAAATATGGCACCTTGTCTTACTTTCTCTTTGAGTAAGCAAATCATACAAGGTATGCTTTTCTAAATTTTTACACATGATGTTTCTTATTTATTAATTGCTGCAAGTCTTTCCTTCCAGGCCAGTGATGAATGGCTCTTTGGAAGCTGACAAAATAAAAGAAGAGCATTTCAATCTCTCTATTGTGCTACCACCCCAAGTAACTTGGTGTTAAATAAGCCCAACATTTTTAAAGCTCAGTTGACCCCATTGTTTTATTCTTACCTAGTTTTTCATTCATAGTCAAGAAGTTCTAATTATTTCAAATTCTTATATTAATGGTGATGAGTATCCCAATGTAAAGTTGGTAATTCTATTGTAACTGGCTTTTCAACATGTGGAAAAGTCACTACATAAAAATCCAGTACACTAAGGCATTTACTGTAGATGGAGCCTCTTCAGAAATAGTGTGATCACACCCATTGCGGTGTTCGTGTGTAACTTGTAAGTGTGCTCTATGATGGACCTGCATTGAGCCCCATGCAGCAGAGAACTGGCACCAGCCATCTGTGGCCTGAAGTGCACAGGCAGGTCAGAATATGAATGGGAGGGTTCACTTATGCTACAAAATGACATTCAGCTCCTTCCTCATCTTTCCAGGACCTGGAGTCTGTTTCCTGGTTAGGCTAGGACTGGCTTACTAAAATGATTTTCACATACAGTGCGTAGTTTCTATAAACATTTAGCCACCAGATGGAGCTGTTCTGCCAAGGAAGCTGCTCTTCACAGGGGCTTTGGAATGACGTGTCCTGGAAGGCGAAGCACACAACAGCATACTCTTACAAGTCAATGAGACTCTTGGATTTTTTTTCCAGTAAATACAGGAAAGTAATTCTTTTAAATAGGTGGGAAAAGTCCTTTCATGAAATGAGTGCCACAGTATACATTGACAAAAGGCACCTGTCATCTCTGTTGTTACTATGTGTCTAATGTATTCTGCACCCATGAAGTAAGGGCCTCTCACCTCCACCCCCTTCCCTTAGGACCTTTAAAATTATTTAAACAAACACTCCATATTTATGTGGAAAGAAGTCATTAAGTTTCTTTACTTAAGGTGGAGTGCTTCACTTGCTTTAAATACATGTTGTTTGAAAATATTCTCACACAGATATATGTAAGGTAGGAATTCCACAGAGAAAGCTATACAAATATATGCAAATATTGCTTTAATAAAACAAATGCAAGGAGGAGAGAAAGTAATGTGACAAACACATAAAGTATCAAAACAAAGTCACCATGTGTCACAATGCCAGGCTGTACAGTTAGTCCATTTCTAACTCAAATGACAGCATTGCTCCCTAAACACCACTTGCCTTCTGTCCTCTCCCCCCAGTTCACCGATTAACTCTGCTTTCTCTCTTTCACCCCTTGCTCCAGGTCACATTGTAACAGGAGGCACTCTTTAGACAACACCTCAGATTAATTAGCCATCCCCACAATTACATCCAAGATCAGAGACACGCTGCAAAATGTTAGAGCTTACCAGGTCACAGTACTCTCTGGTGGCTCCTGCAATCATTTCACCCAATTGCCTGCTCTGATTCTTAAATAGATGGGTCAACTGCCTTCCACTTAATTAAACTATCTTTGAACACAACAACTAGAATATTCAAACAATATTGACAAGGACATGCTATTTGGCCCGTAAAATCTTTTCAGTCCTATCCACCTAATTACTCCAAAACAACATCAAGTCAATTGTTGAAGATCCCCAGAGTCCTAATGTCTGCCACACTAATTTATTCCATTTGTCTATAGTTCTCTGACTAAAGAAGCACATTCTAACATTTGTGTGAAATCTACCCTTGACCAGTTTCCAACTTTATCCTTGCTTTCTTGTTGAAGAACGTAATTAATGAAATAACTGCTCATCTACTATGCTAATTCCCTTTATAATTTTAAAATCTTGACTCTTGTAATTTCTTTTTTTTCAATTTCTTTATCTCCATTTGCATAAACCTGAAATGTTTGGTTCCTTCAACCTTTCTTCCTAGCTCAAACCTTAGTCCATAGTGTCAGGTTGGGACCACTGCTGTAGCTTACTTCAAAGATTTACAGAAATGATGCAGTAGGGTCGTAGACTATTGGGAAGCTGGAAATTATGTCAAAGGGAATCAGTTAACCAGAGTTTTTGGGTGGACAAAGATTGTGAAGAGGAAGGAAAACAAGAAGAAAGGAAATCTAAACCCAGAGTCAAGGTAAGGTTGTTAATGAAAATAAGGAAGATTAAAGAATCATGCTGATTAGCACACACAAGTAAGAATTACACTGTAATCAGTACACATGACAATAATGACCCTATAAACCTTTAAATAAAACACAGCTGGCATATGCTAGAGTACATAAAGAACACAACTATTGAAAATTAAGATTCAAAATATGAGAGTTGCCAAAAGAGTCTGAAGATCACGTCAAAGCAGCGATGCATTCTGATGTTTCTTTCCTTTTACAATTGATTCTGATCTCACTAAATGGAATGGACCAAACATCCTAGGCAGTACCCATAAAAACTCATCTTGCTCAATGAACCTGCAAGCTGACATCAGGGGACTGACCACCCCAGTATGATACTGTAAAGGGACCCATCAATCCCACCTTTCTCTCGTCACGGTGCTCCCAGAGATTTCCCCTACAGGACTGACTTTACATTTCCCAAGCACAATGCCTGAGCCATGCTAGAATTTGACTAGGTTTGGACCTACCTTGTGGTTATCATTTTTCATTATTTTTATGCATTTATTATTTAATACAATTTCTATTTCAAGCTTTACAAATGATTGCCTATTGTTATTATGAGGGGTAGAGCACATAACAGTATGTGATGTTATAGTTCTTGTTTACCATCTCAACATTCTTTTGGATCAGAAAGGCTTTCAAATGAAATATAATAGCTAAATAGAGTTCCAAAAGAAATTAGCATTAGGGATTTTTCAAGAAGTGCCTGATAATGCTCAAACGCTCAGTATCATAACTGGTAGGACAAGAGGTTATCTGAAACCTTAATTAAAAATGGTGTTACCTGACTCGTTCAAGTGTTCATACTTGAGTTAGAGAAAGTTATTTCATCAGTGTGCGGTGACTGAATTTCTTGGAAGTATTTTGATTTATATTTTCCTTAATCTTATGAATTTTGTGAGTGTTTTCATTACTGTTTGGTATTTAATTATTTCCATGTATTTAATCAGTTAAAATATTTTCACATTCCTTCATGTCACCATATTGTTTTTTTAATGGGTGCCGCCACTTTGACTATGTAACCACAGCATTGCTGGTTAGGATGAGTGGCATGTGACATCATCAATGCGATGTGTCATCCATTTCCTGGTCATCTAAGATTATAGACAGAGTCTAAAAACTTTGTTGTCTCAGTTATTAATTCCTCAGTAATAAGACCATGAGGCAAAAATTATTGTTTGCCTTTGATTTTTGACTTCTATTTTAGGTTTAGTAAAACACGGATCTGACTTCCCATTAATGAACTTGGCATAAACGTTGACTAGCCTCATCTTCTGGTTCTCAATCATTAAAACGTTGTTTCCTTCTCTGAGTCAGAATGCAAAGTAAGAAAGCAGCATGACTGACATTCACACACAACTTCAACCGTATATGGAGATGCTTGTGTGTCAGAATCAAAAGAGAGGACCACCAACATCACCATTCAGCGATATACTGTTCACTCCGGAAATTAAAAATAAAAAATTGATGAGGTCATCAGAAGAACTGCCACGTAGCAATCAGACAAATGAGAGAGTCTACAGAGCAATCCATGGCAGTTTCCAGACAGTTAGTATGGAATTCAGCTACATGGAGAACCACCAAGCATGAGAAAACTGGCAAAATGCAACAATCAAGACTAAAATTTGGGAGAAAATGATTTTAAAAGTGCTTAGAATTGATTGTTATGTAATAATTTTCTTTTTGTATCTTTATTGATTTGCAAAATTAATATGTTCAATACTTTTGGTATAACTCTCAGTATAGGATTGACTTTTAAATTCAAATTAACTTCAAGATTTTTGTATCCTCTGTGTTATAACTGCACAGTTTTCTAATTCTCCACCTGTAGACTAAAGTCTGCTCTTTACAACACTATGTTTGCTCTGTGGTCTAAATGTTTGTTGCCACTCAAAACCAAAATGTCTACAATCTTTATGAACAGTTTGTGATATAAATGAACAGGAGATATCAAAGGTTTTGGGCAGCCACCTGAATATTATGTCCTGGCTGCAAATGGATAAATTTGTTTGAGTTGTTTTCAGCTCAGAGTCCAAAACAGAACTGTCTCATAGGGGTAAAGATGGTGGTTTTAAAGGTTGGAACCGGAAGTGATTTCATCATAGGTGTCGGAAAACGGAAGTGACCTCATCATGGGTGGGATTTCCCATGAATAGTCTGCAGAGGATTGAGAGAGAAAATCAGTGTACCTCGCCACCTGCTGGTCTGGCGTGGAACTATCACTATTCAGGCCCATTAGCTGCCTCCCATTCGCACGTGTGTGACAAGATGAATAAGACTATGACTGGCTGTGCCCATCCTCATGCACTGATATGTAAAGGGGCACACCCATTGCCAGTTTGGTCCTTCTTACCATATCTTGGCCTTCTAATCTCCTGTGCTAAATTAACTCCCCTTTTATCCCTAACTTTCCGTACCAGTCAAGACATGCCCACTGTGTATATGAGAGGCGGAAAAAACTCCTTTAGAATGACACAAGGCATTAAAATGAACTTTAGAAGTCTGCATTTAGAGAGTGGAGAGTCATTCTAGAGAGCATCTTCCTGAGGAGCTAACATAATTTGTAGAGACCCCAAAGGTGATTATATTCAGGTCTAGAAGTAAAGAGAGTAAGAATGCAGTGCTGCAAATGTGAAGGGAGGCTTTCGGCATGGTGTAATAAAGGCCAGGCTAGCATCATCTGGCAGGCTTCTGCCTTTTGATTAGCCATACATCCTCTCAAGAGTCAGGGTAGTGTGTGGCCAGCAAGTCACAGTAATTTATACGTGAGAAGGGCAACATTAGTTTGGAGCGGCTCTACAGCTAAATTGCCAGTGTTAAATAAACTCTTACAGTGTTAAAATATGTGCTGGCAAAAAAAGAAAAGAAATGCAGTGTCTTCATTGCTGAAGTAACAATAAACAAATGTGAATACTTGACAAATAAAAGAGTACAACAGGAAAACAATGTGAAATGTGAGCATTAAAAACACCTTGCAGTCCTTCTGTGTGACCACCTTTTGCAGCCACCACTGCTCAACATGTCTGCCATGCAGAGCCAATGAGCCTCTAAATCTGTAGTAGTCAGATATCATGACATTCCTACAAGGCTTGACAAATTTGATGGCTGTTGGCAGACAGAAGGTCACATCTGATACAATCAAGGGCACCCCAAAGGTGCTCTATGGAGTTAGGTAGGAGTGAGGAGAGCTTAGGAGAGGGAGAATGGACTGGCCATCCCTAATTCTGCAGTTCCTTTACTATTTTACATTTAATCCACTGGGGAAAGCTAAGTTTAAATTTTATCAAGTTCCTTTCATTCATTCTTGTCAGCTTCCGACCGCCTGTCATGTCTTTGTCCACCTGTACTATGCAGCTGTTGCAGGGAGTGCATTATAAAGTGAGCTATGAGGGAGTTTTGAGTGTTTTTGTAGATCCTGATGTTGCACATGTGAACTAACAGCTTAATTCTAGTGGTGCTTCTAGTCTTCCTGATATAGATATTGTTGTACAGTATATTGCGTATACAAAATATAGTTCTGCATGTTTTCTGCTCACTTTTGTTTAATGCGGTACATTGACTTAGTGGTATTATTTTTTAATGCACCTTTACAATGAAAATATCTCTCTGCTTTCCTCCCCAATATGCCAAGACTCTACTATTAAGAAAATAAAATTGATCTGTCACTAAATTTTTAGTTGAAAAAGCAAAAGAGACACTTAATATGAAGACTTCATACTGTAAGTGGTGTAAGTGTTTAAGATCCCAGCACTAACCTAAACAAAATGAACTAAATCAGTTGGCTTTTTGAAAATCCCACAAGGATTTGCTTCACTCACTAGTCTCTCTGTGCTTGTTGTGAGTACCTATTTACAAAACCAGGGAGAACAAAAGAATGCCACAATTCTAAAAAACAACAAAAAAAAAAAACATATATCATCAATTAAAGATAATTGTATTTTAATAAGTATTAGATGTCATGCAGTACAGTGATCCCTCGCTATATCGCGCTTCGCCTTTCGCGGCTTCGCTCTATCGCGGATTTTATATGTAAGCATATTTAAATATATATCGCGGATTTTTTGCTGGTTCGCGGATTTCTGCGGACAATGGGTCTTTTAATTTCTGGTACATGCTTCCTCAGTTGGTTTGCCCAGTTGATTTCATACAAGGGACGCTATTGGCAAATGGCTGAGAAGCTACCCAGCTTACTTTTCTCTCTCTCTCTCTCTCTTGCGCTGACTTTTTCTGATCCTGACGTAGGGGGATTGAGCAGGGGGGCTGTTCGCACACCTAGACGATACGGACGCTCGTCTAAAAATGCTGAAAGATTATCTTCACGTTGGCTACCTTCTGTGCAGCTGCTTCGTGAAGCGACATGCAGCAAGGTGCTTCGCATACTTAAAAGCACGAAGGGCACGTATTGATTTTTTTATCTCTCTCTCTCTCTGCTCCTGACGGCGGGGGTGTGAGCTGCCGCCTTCAACAGCTTTGTGCCGCGGTGCTTCGCATACTTAAAAGCAAAACAGCCCTATTGATTTGTTTGCTCCTTTGAAGAGGAAGATATGTTTGCATTCTTTTAATTGTGAGACTGAACTGTCATCCGGGATCTGTCTTGTCATGGAGCACAGTTTAAACTTTTGAAAAAGAGACAAATGTTTGTTTGCAGTGTTTGAATGACGTTCCTGTCTCTCTACAACCTCCTGTGTTTTTGCTCAAATCTGTGACCCAAGCATGACAATATAAAAATAACCATATAAACATATGGTTTCTACTTCGCGGATTTTCTTATTTCGCGGGTGGCTCTGGAACGCAACCCCCGCGAATGGAGGAGGGATTACTGTACTCCCTGGAAATATACTTGGAAATTATCTGCTATGAGTTTTATCAGTATATCAGTTATGGCCCTTTAAATTTTTTAATCACTACTATTATGTTAATCACTTTCAAAAATTTCATGACACACCTCACATAAATTAAAAAGAGGAAGAGCACAAAAACAAAACCCTGTCCAAAACGTATGCACAAAATGCTTAACCAAAGACACATTGTGAAATAAAAATATCTGGGAGAATGTCATGAAGATGCTGTCTGGTTCAGCAATGTAGATTAGAAAAGCTGATTTTGCAGAGTGTCGAGGAGGTGTAGTGGTTAGGGTCACTGCCTCACATTTCTAGAGCTTTCAGTTCCACACCCTGTCACTGACTGTGTCAAGCTTGCTTGTTCTCCTTATGTGTGTGTGTACACAAGTTTTTCACTGGCTATTTTGGCTTTCCCTCCCATATCCCAAAGTAGTGCATGTTATTTTAACTGGTGGTCTTAAATCAGTTGAATGTCAGTGTGTGCATGAAAATGAAAGAAGCTGCTGTGAGATTAGTGTTGAAGCCAAGAAGAAAACTTGCAGGTCAAAAGGCTTGAAAAAAGAATCAGCAAACAGATCAGGAGTTGAGAGGATAAAATGAGTAAGTTTACCTCACTCAACAAAAAGATTAAGATTACTACTCCAATCAAAATGCAAGGCAAAAAGTTGTAGCCAAAAGGTCAAAACAAAAATCTCACATTTCCTTTAACTAGTAAGCAGATCCTTCACAAAATAAATCACAAACAGGCAGCCTTATTGCATGTATCCAAAGGCCTGAATGCTGCCAGTAGTGTGCCGCCATCTTATATAGGAAATACACAATGAAGTCATGATCACAACTACATGATCACATGCTCGGTTATGAGAGCTGGAGCTGAAACAAGACTGATGCAGCCAGGAAAATCGCCATTACTGTGAGAGAAAAATGCAACATAAAATGTAATACTGAAAAATAACATTCGGAAATAGTCTCAAAAGTAGGCTCACAATAGTTTGTTTTATACACCTAACACTAACAGGAAGAGCTTAGATTGGATAAAATGTATAATGAGATTAAAATGTTTTGTGCTTGAGACTTACTTTACCTCAATAGCATCTTGAATTTTGATGGGATCGACTAGTTTGTGTTTCTTTAGTGTGTCGTTGCCATGACAGCTTCTTCTTGTTGTGTGATGTTTATTACACATGGTGGTCAGTATCCAGATATTGGGATAAAACCAACTGTTTCTTTGTCATTATTTTACTTATTCATTGAGCTTCAAACTTTTGCTGAGCCTTTGGAGTGTGATTTTTGACTCTCATCTTGGCTTGCTGTTTTGCTGCTATAGCCATTCCCGTATTTGACTATTCTTTTGTCTAGCCCGTTCATCTCCTGGTCATTTTTAACTGTCCTTTTAAGAGTATGATTTTTTTCCTTTCAAGCCCCGCACTGTTGATTAAGTGTCCTTCTGTTTATCCATCGCAGGACTAACAAAGTAAATGAATGGAAAGGTAAACAGTGTCACTCATTGTTTGTGAATGTGTTTAATTTCTTTGCATTTATAATGTGCATTATTGGCAGGAGTTTAAAATGTAACATCATGTAATTGAGTCACATCTGGTTTTAATTGCACTTCACTTCACATTCATTATGGTGATTGCAGTTACACCCTTATGAAGTGTTTTGTGTTATTGGTTGTTCTGTTAACATCCTCTGTACTCATTCTGCCATTTGGGGTTGGGCAACGAATTAACTTATTTACACCAAAACCTGACTTTGACTTTTTTACGGGCCCTCAGAGGTTTAGTTCTCTTAAAAATTGCAATTACTAGTATTGTATTTATTTGCCTTTGCTTTGTTAAAAACTCCATGTATTTTAAGAATTACTATACATCTACATTGCTATTAACAATCCATGTTGGGGTTTATTACAAAGGAGCAAGAACATTGTTTTTACTTAGATTTTTGCAGTCAAATGTCATGAAGTTATTATTTCATCCCTGCAACTCTAAACTTCAGGAAATAGGTCTGATAATTATATACTGCAGATGGATTATTTTTTCATGAAGATCAAATAGAGGTCAAGTTATGTGTCATCTTACAATGAAATAGTAAGTATTACCCTCCCCTAATTGCATAGTAAAACTATGGACCAGCAGTTTTAAGGGCTTACTACGGTGCATCCGTTAGTCACTTATTGCTGAGTAACACAAATACAGCCTTTGTTAAGCTCTTGTTACACAGCACTAAGTGACTCATAGATGCACTGTAGGTAGCCAATATTTTAAAGTCTCTTTATTGGTGCTTTGTAACTCTTATTAACAGCAAATCCGCATTTATTATGGTCTTGTTACAGTACATGCTAAGAACTGACTTATTGAGGCACTTATGTAGTCATTCATTCATCCATTTTCTAAGACTCAGGGTCACAATGAAGTTGGAGCCTATCCCAGCATACACCAGACACAAAGCATACACTTCAAAATAATGTTGCCAGAGTGGTTCTTCAGAGTGATACCATAGGGGAACCATTTTTGTTTCCCAAAACACCCCTTCACATGAAGGTTCCAGAAAGAACCTCTACTTATTTAGATCTGTAACCGGCTCCATACAGTGAATATCCATACATACTGTAGATGGTGTCCTGCAGCCCACCATACAATATTTTTTTTCCTACCTGTTAGGAAGTTTTTTAAAGCACAAAGAACCAACTTCATATACAAAGAACCCTTCCCAGAATGAAACAGTGCTTGGTCAGTCATTGAAGTTACGAGGAACCACACAACCCAGTAAAGAACCATATAGTGCCATTAAAGAAAACAGGAGCCATCCCTCTCATAGCACTCTCCTATTCTAAATGTTACTGATTATATTTGCTTTCGCTTATGTTTCATTTAGAATGACATGTGCACTTAAGGTTGGTTTTCTTTTAAACTGCCTTAGAATTTTGTTACAGCCTAACAGGCGATTCTAGGGGCCACCGTGTTTTTATGAATGATACATTTTTTCAGAAATGACAAATGTAAAATTTTAAACTATCAGGCTGTAACAAAAGTGAGAACGTTTGACTGTGAATTCAATGATTTTAAGTGTGCCCTTAGAAAGTGAAATAAAGATAAAATGCTGTAGGCTATTGCCGTCATTATTGAATGCTTATTTAATTGTTCCAACTTAAATTATCGAAAAAGGTATGGCATATCAGAATGTTAAACTCCACTTGTGTGGAGTTTGCATGTTCGTCTAGTGTCAGCTAGGCTTTTTTGTATGTTTGTCCTGTGCCAACTAGGCTTTTCCTATCCCCTCCCAGAGACATGTCATGTAGGCCAGTTGACAACTCTAAATTGTCCCTGTGTGAGTTTGTGCTGCTACGCTTTGATTCTGCATGCCTTGCAACTTGTTGGTTGCCTCATGCAGGATTTCCTACCTTGCCCCCAGTGATGATGGAATAGGCTCCTGTCTTACTGTGAGTCTACATGGGATAAGAAAGGAATAGATGGATGGAAATTGAGTGGGCAATTTCTTAGGCACACTTGCTCTTCTTATGTAACTGCTCAGTCAGTGGCAACTTCCTATGAGTACACAAACCTGCTTAAAGTACCAACAGATCAGATGTGGGGACAAAATTAAGAAGAAAAAAATGCTAAAGTTAGATGGCTCTGAACCCAAAACACCATGGGGTAAAAAGTCCCTCCAGGGCTTCAGGAGTATCCGCTCTATTGGAGTTCTCACACAAAACAGATATATTAGAAATGGGTCTCAGTTTTAAAAACACTCTGCTAGTGCCGAGGGGGAACACAGATAAAAAGTTGGAAAGAAACAGAGCAACCATGTAGAACGCAACCAGATTTCACTCTGGTTATTCAACAAAAAATAAAACAAAACAAGTGGGTTTGTGGAAACATAGGGAAAATGAACACTGTACAGTGGAGAACTGGAAAAAAATGATGATATAATTAATTCACTACCTGCTACTTTACAAGAAATGTGAGTGTGCCCATTCAACATTGGGAATCTGTCTGAGATATGAACAACTCATCAACAGCAAGTCAATTTAGCACTCTTTAACAGTCTGGAAAACATCTGAACCACATTGATCACCTTGAATAAACTCATTCTGTTGTAACCTACAGTTTGCTAAATACATTTTCCATTTTTAGTGAAATGACTCTGAACATTCATTATAGGAAAATGATGTTTCAGATAAAAAATTACAAAAATCAAAAAGCCTACTCATTCTTGTTGCATTCAATCATTTCTGACCTGACATTATTTTATGCTTATCATACAGAAAGATTTTGGTGCCTATGGCAATGTGATTTACTACACAAAAGATTTGAACAATGGTGGCTTAAATGTGCAGTATTTGTTTATAATATGTTTTAAAGTCTTAATCATTTTTGAGAAATCCTAAACCTCATCCCACCCCAGCTACTTCCATCTCTTACACTTCATGGGCTTTGCTGCTGTGCTTACTTCTGTCATGTGAGCACTGATGTTGGCTTCATTATGTTTAAAGGTGTGCCATGAAGCATAGGATGTGATAAGAAAGAAGAGTGGCGTGACTCTCAAACCAGAATTTCTGTTTTGTTGATATACTGTATGATTACCATCAACTCACAGAGTGTACAGAACAATTATGTATGGATATAAAATGGATGGTCACTTCAAGAAACCTTTGTGAATTAAATAAATGGCAATTCTGTGTAAAGTGTAACAGGCAATGGCATCAGTGGGCCATTAATCTGCAGTTCTGCTTACTGTGTCATAAACAGACAAATCTGCACTGGAAGTTGTTATGAGACATTAGAAGGTATGGCCTAGTCCAGCAGCCTAGTAGATACCCAGCTTTGAAAGGAACATGTCCATCTTCTCACCCACTTAATGCAATTTTAATGCAAGCACTTGGTAAAACGTAGGAATGAGCTCCAGTTGCGTAAGTGCTTAAAATCATGAAAACAATGCAAAGCCATCATGATTCTTTATCGAATGTCATAAAAGTGACCATCAAGTTGAACTTGAAGTTAACACAGGGGAAGGGTTTGGCAGGCGATCACGTCTGTCTACTTCCTCCTCTACTTCCTGGAAGAGGAATAATGACTCTGTACTTCCTGGAGCCTGGGGATATTAAAGGACAGACTAGCTCTACCCATCATCTTGTATGGATCTCAAGGAGCCTGTTGCTAAAAGGAAGACTGGCGAACATCCATGCAGGTGAGATTGTGTTGGTTTGGACATGTGCAAAGGAGAGATGCTGAGTATATTGGGAGAAGGATGCTAAGGATAGAGCTGCCAGAGGAAAAGAGGAAGGCCTAAGAGAAGGTTTATGGATGTGGTGAGAGAGGACATGCAGGTGATGGGTGTAACAGAACAAGATGCAGAGGACAGAAAGATATGGAAGAAGATGATCCGCTGTGGCAACCCCTAATGGGAGCAGCTGAAAAAGAACAACAACAGAAGAAGTATCAACCAATAACATCATGCCTACAATTAAAGGGTTTTCTCTGCCCCACACAACACTTTATTTGCATTTACTATTGTTAAACCTACTGTCACACACGTGCACACTGGAGACAGTTTACAGACTCAAATAATGTTATTTCTCATCCAGATCAGGAAGTTGGCGCTGTCATCTGATCTTTTCTCCTGTTGTCTCTCTGCAGACCAGCTGAAGACTGTACTTCTAAATGACATCACCACCGGTCCACCCACTGATGATGTCACTTCAGGAATCTTTTGACAACATCACTTCCGATACCCAGAACCCCTCCACCTGCCATATCACTTCCTGTTCCGGCCTCCCTGACTCCACCTCTTCGTCTATTCCACTATATTTATAGCCCAAACTCTATAGCCTGTTAGTTAATGTGGTATTGAACTCTGCCTTGTAAATATGTGTTTTCTTTATTTTCTGATTCTTCTGTATATGGGGTGGCCATCCCCAAACCTTTTCCTGTCTGCTGCCTATTTTTTACCACACTGTTGAATACAGCTCATGGTTACAATGGTTGGAAACTTTAGGGGTGCCTGTCAATTGTAGGGTATATTAGAAATTGTAGAGTATCAGGATCGCATAAACCATTGGGATGTAATTTAATATAATATTTAAGTGAGCTACATTCATCCAAATTGGCATGCTTTAAAAGATCATTGCTCCAATCATATGTGAATCACAAGCAGTATCACAGTATCAACACAGAGGTGGACATGGACACAAGACCTTATTGTAGTAACCAGCATACTGCCCTGATGATAAGTGGGCTGGATGGGTAACTGACAGTGAAGTGTCACACAGGTACACTGAGCTCAGCATTCCAAGAAATCCTGGAATATTCACTTTACTCTTTACAAGCCCAGATAGGTTCAAGAAGTCAGGTTGAGGATGTTAGATAAAAAAGAGTCTTGGAGAAGTTAAGAGGGGATCACGGAGAGGGACATGATGATCAGGAACACAACTTATAGCCATGGCTAATTTCAGTAGCTATCACTTTGCGAGGCATTTCAGGTAGCCATAACAGCAGGAACATAATTCTACTGAAAGCACAACTGTGAATCACCCATTGTTAAATAAATGTGCCTATTATTGGGCTTTACTCAAATTTAAGTGTGTGCTTTGGTCTTTCTGTCTCAGTGATCATTACATTATTATGATTTATGTTGTTGTGAATTCCCAACAATTACGTGCAGCTTAGCGCAATATCTTACCTCATTATCCATCCATCCATCCATTTTCCAACCCGCTGAATCTGAACACAGGGTCACGGGGGTCTGCTGGAGCCAATCCCAGCCAAAACAGGGCACGAGGCAGGAACTAATCCCGGGCAGGGTGCCAACCCACCGCAGTACCTCATTATGTTCTTCTTCTTCTCCTCCTCCTCCGACTACTTTCAATATTTTTATCTTTGTGATAAAACCTTGCATTAGTATCAGAAAACTTCAAAATGTCATCATGAGTGCCAGTTTTGCAGTAAGGGGTGCCATAAACTTGTAACGTCATTCATTGTCAAACTTAGCCACCTACTCCAATCTGGAAGTGGGAGTGGGACACTTGGTATCTTCTTCTCATATATGACTCAGAAGTAGGACATATTCTTATCCTAGTCAAACTTTTAGTGCAATTACTAGGACTAATTCTAAGATGCTTTGATAAATATGGACAGAGGTCTCTTGAACCTGAAGCAGCAGAATAAATCAATATCTAACTAAAGAATATGAATGAATTTCTTTTATATGAATACTTCAACACAAATGGTATGTAGAGTATTTTACATAGTCATTGGTGAAGCAGGGCGGCATGGTGGCGCAGTGGGTAGTGCTGCTGCCTCGCAGTTAGGAGACCCGGGTCCGCCCTGGGTGGAGTTTGCATGTTCTCCCTGTTTCTGCGTGGGTTTCCTCTGGGTGCTCTGGTTTCCTCCCACAGTCCAAAGACATGCAGGCTAGGTGCATTGGCGATTCTAAATTGTCCTGTGTGTGTGGCGCTCTGCCTTGCACCCTGTGTTGGCTGGGATTGGCTCCAGCAGACCCCCGTGACCCTGTAGATAGAATATAGTGGGTTGGATAATGGATGGATGGATTGTTGAAACAGACATGCTTCTGTCACTTCAGAAGCCTATGGATGAGGTATAAGGACAGCTCACTCAACTGAGACACCACAAAAACGTTCAATTTTAAATGTCCTACTACTAATCTAATGATAATAATAATAAATTAGGCCAGGAATCCATCATTCTAATCACAAATACAGCTCTAAGATAAAACATTTCAATTTGGTCCACCTCTTGGAGATGTGGTGTTTTCCAAGGAAGGTTCTTTGAAAGACAGATTGATGAATTCTATACTGGCTGAGTGATATTGTTGACCTGAGGTAATTGTGAAAAATTGTCAAGAGTGCATCAGCATTAGATGTCCAATGTAAAGCAATTCAGAGCTCAAGTAATAATCAACTGTCGCAATAGTAACAGTGCTCAATCTATTTATTGTGTCTCTTATGGAGACACTGAGGTTCTTTGCCAGCCTTTCTGCCAACACAAAGACATGTATGTCTGGAGACTCCAGACTGACCCAATATGACTAAATTTGCCTATGTGGGTTATTTTCTACAATGCCGCCAAGATTGTTTAGGGATGAATGGATGTTTGCTAAACTATGGCAGAACATCATCCTTAATACATCTGGTTTTGAGAATGACAACAAAAAAAATAATTTCTGCTTCTGATCATGAAGAAGGACTGAAGAATCATCTTAAAATGTTAATCTGACCTGGCGTGATGTTCAGCAGCTTGCATGCCGTTTCGATGTCCTTGAGCACCTCGCCCACAACCAGGCTCTGCACCTGCTCCAAAGAGCGTTCCTCAATCTGGCAGTCCAGCTCCGGGCTGAGGCACAGTCCCTGACTGTCAATGACAGGACACTGATCAGGCTCCTTACTGGGGGGTGCTGCACGGAGAAGCCAGCCGTGAGGGTCTTCACTGTAAACCACATCATAGCAAGAAGGCTCAGCCGCGCCACTGCTGTCCGCCAACTCCCAGGCTCCCCCATCTTGTTTCTCAAGCAAGGTCAGTGAGCTCAGGCTGTTCCGACTTGGATGCAGGGCACTGCTGCTCTCCAGGGTGCCCATGCTCTGCAAAAGAGGAGATGGAGAGATGCAGATTAACTTTAATGTGTGTGTGCAGTAGATGTACTATATGTACATCATCAACAAAGAAATGGCTACCTATGAAGTCACTGGGCTAAAAATTGATTTCAAATCATGTTTAAATTTATACTTGAAAACCGATTGAAATACTTTTGATGACTATTTGCGCTTTAGTTAGAAATGTAGGTAAAAAATAGGAACGTTATTGTTTATTTCCTGAGACAGGACTGCCCTAGGTAAAACAAGAAAATGAGAAAATTTAAGCTAAACTAATATAGTAAACTAATTAGATTCCAGTGTACAAAACAACTCTCAGAAAGTGAAGAAGGAGAATTTCAAAGTGTTTGAACACTTGGAGGAAATTAACAACTTTATTTTTTTCTTCTTTATTTCACCTTATACCATTTCTTGTATTAGGACTTTGTTAGTTTTCGCATATCCCTTGGGGTCAGAGCACAGGGTCAGCCATTGCACAGCACCTCTAGAGCAATTACAGGTTAAGGGCCTTGCTCAAGAACCCAGAAGAGTAGGATCCCTTTTGGCAATAATGGGGATTCAAACCGGCAACCTTCCAGATACCAGCGCATATCCTTAGCCTCAGAGCCACCACTGTTTCAATACCAACATTACAGAAATGGAGGTAAGGAGTTAAAAAAATGAAGTCATTGAATTAGACAATCTGATCACCCTTCCTAATATTTGCATTATGCAGAACCCAAATCAGGTGTTGTTCACTGTTTAGCATTGGCCGTCTTCAATTCCTGGTCATAAGCTAAACCATACTGAGCCTTAAAAACTAAAAAAAATGACTGGACAATCCATTTTAAAATTCTTGGGAAACTGTAGCAATTTCAGAAAAAATTAGTTATATGCTGCCTTTTATTTAACCTTCTTAATAGTAATGCAGGTTAGTTCTAGACAATCTGTGCA
The DNA here is from genome assembly GCF_900747795.2 of Erpetoichthys calabaricus. NCBI lineage: Eukaryota > Metazoa > Chordata > Cladistia > Polypteriformes > Polypteridae > Erpetoichthys > Erpetoichthys calabaricus. Next base: position 84,588,618 of record NC_041396.2, read on the forward strand.
TTATTAGGTAGTCCAACCAGAATGAGGAACATAGCAATAATCAGTTCCACACACAACAAAAGTGCATGTTTTTGGCATTTGGAGATGATAATAAGGGTGTGTTGGTAAATCAGTAGCTCACATGCAAAGAAGGCCAATTTACCTATCAAAATTGGAGGAGACTGCAATATTTGAGAAAGCCCACTGTAACCCAAGGAGAACATGCAAAATCCACATGGACAAGTGGACAAGCTGGAAATGGAACCCAAGTCTCTAGAGTTAACCACCATGCCAACTATTTTATCACAGCATAACTAAAACCATTTCTTCTTATCACATTTGAGGTTGCTTTTAGTTATCCTATGCACACCTTTATACATACATTCTCATACACCTTTAATCCAGTTCAAGATTGTTGGACACATATACAGCTCTATAAAATGATCATGACATGTTCTGAAGAAAACCAGAACTGAAATGAGGTTCAGATTTTTTTGATCCCCTAATAATTATATTGATGCAAACCTTTGGATGAGCTTCTAGCAGTATGGACTACTTGACCGAATTCAAGCACAGCTTTGAGAATAAAAGACAACATTGTTACAATTCTAAAAAAGGATCAGCACACTCTCAATTCAATTCACAGAAGTCCTTGAAGATTTCAAATGAATGATGGCTTTATTCATTTAGAAATTAATTCAACACATTTCAAATTATGGAAAAAAATCAAACAGAGTAAAGTGTTTGCCAATATTGTTCAACCTTTTTTATTCATAGGATAGAACATAAAGGTCAGGCACTCTAATGGCTGGTGTGTATCTTACCATGTGCAGTTGTGGTCAGTACACTACAAAAAGACACAAAACCACTAGAAGGTGTGCAGAGGGGAACACAGAGCAGGGTCTGCCATGATGGGCTCAGGGAAGTAAACCTCTTGAGCCTTCTGTGGGTCCTAGTCTAAATTTGTAAAGTTCACCAAGATATCGATAAAGGTGTTTTAGCCCGAACCCTTTGGTTTAATAGTTAATCTTTGAGGACACTGGTGGAGCATTAATGAGGAAGTGCTATTTGACAGAAAGGCCTGCGGGAATCTGGGACCAGTTGTGCAGCTGAGCGGTTTGAAAGTCCCAAGGATTTTCAAAAGATGGACTAAGAGCAAACAACACAGGCTGGACAACTGCATTGATACCACCATCTAAAACATGTATCAGGTCCTCATATAATTCAATCATTTTCAACAATTCTCGATCTACTCTGCCAAATAATATAATATTGAATCATCAGATTCATTGCCCATTCCGACCCCAGTGTTCATTCACACTTACAGTCCAAAACATATTAAACATACCAAGAGTGCCATTACATTAATCTGTGGGTGGTTATGCCATTTTCGTACTGTAACAGGCTCACACTGTAACAGGATGCGTCCATTAGCACTCTAAGTGTAAGGTTACTTTTGTTATTTAAAGTCTTGTTTTGTTAAACTGATAAAAGTATTGACAATCACAAATGCAATGTTGACTAACCTGTTACATTGTAATGTGTAAAAAATAGTCTATAAAGTTAAGCAGTTCAAGATCAGAGAGGATATGTAAGAGGAAGCAAGATTGTTCTTGCTTTTGTTTGGCCTCACCATGCAGCTGCTGACATTACAGAGCTTTTCAAGCAGAAATCTGCCTCCATCTAGTCTTCTTATTCATAAACGGGATTCCAGCCACCCTAGAAAGGAATCCCTTTGACATAAGCACTGACTTGAGGTCAGGGCCAGATTGGAGAAAGAGTTCATGTGCCTTAAATAGTCAGTTACTGCTATGTAATAGGACCTTAACAAAGCCTTTTGACTGATCTTTATACTGGTGACACCCCATCGCAAAAGGACTGTCTATAGTGCGTCTGTTAGTCACTTACTGCAGCATAAGGGGACCATAACAAACACTTAAGAAAGACCTACACATCACAGTGACACCGCTTTCTGTAACATCCTACCCACAATGCATCTATTAGACACTTTGTGCAGTGCTGGGGGTGCGTAAAAAACACTTTGCTCAGTCTTAGTAAGACCCACACATCTCAATGACAACACTTTTGAGAAGGTTCTACCCATAATCAATTAGTCATTTACTGTTGTGTTCAACATAGGCTGTGATTGGTCTTATCTGCTCCAATGACAGTTTAGAATGGGGGGCAGGGTCTGTCGGCCACTTACTGCAGTGTAACAGGACCATAACACTTTGGCGGGAAGTTAATAAGAGCTACGCATCGTCAATGACACCACTTCTACCTGTAGTGTATGTGTTAATCACTCACTGCAATGCAACAAAACCTTAACAAATGTTTTGTTTGTATCATATAACAATGAGAGACTAAAACAAGGCATTTAAGCTGCTTGTCTAAAGAATAATTGTTTTCTTCACACTCATATAACTCTCATGTTAAACAGCACTCCATATAATAATGTCATTGATGGCATAAGACAAACAGGCAATGAAACAAAAGACGTTTATAAAGACAGACATGATGATTGCCTTAGAAGCCCTAAAGGCCATTTTGATTTTACCTTCTTGTTGTTTCGAGGCATGCACCTTGACTACTGAGTCAGTTCATAAACTGTCAGTGGATCGAGTGCCTTCTTACTACGCTAAGTTTGAAAAGCAGCAGCACATGGATTGAGGGTGGGCAGCATTTTCAAAACGTCACTCAACTTATGCATTTAGAAGAAAGAAATGAAAGGTCTGAAGTGAACAGTTAGAGAGAAGTTTATGAGGCAAACCTAGACGTTGTCTGTTCAACAGCTACTCACAGCTTACAAGCAACCTCTGAGGACTGACATTCAATTCACTTCAAGCTGGCATCTTTGTGTTTGGGAGCTTCAAGGAGCGTTGAGCTCTAGAATCTTAGGCTTAAATCCACTATGGGTGCTCTCGGTGTGGGGTGTGCTTGTTCTCCCTATGTGCAGGTTCATTTATCCCTAGTTACTCTGCTTTATTACAATGACAGACTTTTAAACTGCCCCAGTAGTGGGTGTTTCCTTCAGTGGACTGGCACATCATCCAGGGTTATTTCCCACCCTGCACTTGATGCTGCTAACCTAAACATTGGCTACTTGCAACCTACAAATGTCAGGCTAAGAAAATGAATTGATTATTTAATTATTTACAATGTTTTTTGTGGGTGCAATATGGGAATCAACACCAGATTGGACACCAGTACATTACTAGGCAGAATTGCTCTTGCTTAGTCAGTCGTCTATTAACTTCACACATGTGCATCTTCAGGATGTGGGAGGTAAAGCCTTAGGAGATAAGGTACTGGACTGTAAACCATATGGTCATGGGTTCAATCCTCAGCAGTGTTAGGTAGGGATGGCATATCTCAGAGCTCAGATTCAACTCAAGGCCATGATCCTGTCAATGTAGAATTTAAACATTCTCCCCACAAATGTGGGGATTTTTCTTCCACTATTCAAAGACATTACCTGATGTTGTGTCACTAAAGAAGTCAAGTAGGGTGTGTGCACTGCAATGTGACCTACGTTACACCTGGTCAGACTTCCTACTGCCCCTACAGCAGAATGCGTGATAAGGGAAAATAAATAAATTCTGTTATGTACCAACTGCAAACCCACTTTGCCCATTCATTACTTTTCTTAGGTTTGACCAGGATATACAAGTCATTTTTTACATGTAATTCAACCTTGGAGCCCCTGAGGACTACTTTGAAGGCTATGAACCCTGGAGAACATCCATTGACAGTAAGGAAACTTGTTTTTCTAGTAAATTGTATTCTCCTTTCTTCATCCTAAACTTCTCAGCCATTTCAAACAAACTTCAATAAGCTTTTAAAGCCAAGCTGAACGAAACATGCTTTTAGGAAAGCGGTGGGAGCTCCTGACTAAACGGATTTAGCATTTCTTTTATTTGTGGGTCAGCACCCATCAATGGACAGAGGACACTGGGCGGCAGAACGCTTGCCTCCCAACTTTTGCCTCTTGAAATGAAGCATCGGCCATTCAAATCAAACATTTTATTAGTCCGGGCCAGCTGTCACACAGACTGGAGGGTGCTGGAGGGTTCAATAAAACCGTTCAAATGTGACTTTGAAACTTTGAAAAACAAGACGTGACAAGAGTGACGTTTGATTTGAACATCTCCTGGACTTCAAAAGAGAGATTTACTTTTTATTTCTTTTCATGACTTACCAAATTAAGCAGTCAAAACTTTTTTTTTTGTAAAACTTTAAACTGGAAAAGCAATCCATGGACTACAATCAGGGGAGCTTATGAAATTTAGGAATTCAGACCTTAAAAGAAAAGTCCCCATAATACTTTTAGGGAATTTCAAGGTCTTCTACTAGGTGGTAAATACAAAAAAAGTATTCAGTCAGAAGTGGATGTTGATGAAAACAGAAACTAAGAAGTTCTGAACAATGGCCATGAAGGTCGAGGAACTCTCTTCAGTCAGCTTTACATCCATGAAGTGGAACCCCGAGTGGTCTGCACACACGTTTCTTCAACTGGAAAAGGCTGGAAAATGAATAAACTCAATTCAGCCAGGGTTATGGGACAGCTCTGCAGAGCACAAGTCAGAACCTTTAGGTCCGGAGGGGTGGGAAATTTGTTCTGATTCTGTGTGATGAAGCCCAGTGGCAAAGGGCCTGGACTGTTAACCACAAGGGTGTCAATTGAAGATGGTGGGCTGTTTAGCTGTGCATAAGCAGTTAACATGATATGTAGACAAATGCTCTGTTGTTCTGTACTGGAGTTGGCTAGGTGTTATCTGCAGCAGCAGCATGGTCAGTCTATTGGACATCTCTGCCCAGATGCCATGCAACATACCTGTCCAGCATCAAAACTGCCTTCTGGTTCTTCTGCACTGAAATTTTTGAGCTCAGCTGTGTGAATGATTGAAAGACAGCTAGGCCATACTTAACCAGCTCATGTAATAGAGGGACAACACACAGGCTTCCCGATTATAAGGAATCCCAGCCATCCAATATCAAACTCATCCATTGCAGTTCAGGCCCTCATAAATGGCCAGAATCTTTTCTGGCAGCAAAAGACCCATAGAATGCAGCAAGACTGGATAGGAAGCTATTCCATCATAGGCCTCACTCACACATACAGCCAATAGAGAGTTTTAAATTAAAATAACATGTTTGTCTTTGGGATGTGGATAGAAATCTGGTGAATATGCACAGACTAGGAGAGAATTCTCAAACTATGGACAGAGAGTGACCAGGCCAAAATTTGTCTCAAGTCTGCTAAGGTAGCAGGGTTGCCTACTTTGCAATTAAGTCACCCAGTTGCATAGTATAGAGGAAAGAAACCTCCTCCCATGGACACTTCTGCTGGACTGATCCATGAAAATAGGAAGACCAAAGACAGCTCAACCAATTTCTCTCAACTACAACATTTGGAGAAAGGAGGGGGAAAATGGCCTTTACATAACTTTGCATATTGTCTATAGATGACATGACTCATTATCATTCTGCTAAAATCTATATGAATTGCCTTTTCTATTTAAAAACTTTGGCAAATAATTATTAAAACTAAAACAACACTAAGAAACGATTAAGTAAAATCCATCACTACTCCCAGTTTCCATGGAAGTGAAGTGTGCAAAGCCACCCAAGAGTAGCCCCGGGGAGGAAATGAAGTTATCGTCTATAAAGACTTTGTCTGATCTTTTAACATTGCCTTTGAGTTCCAAATCAAATCCTTTCTTTCATCTTGACGGCTAAGAAGAGCATCCCATTTCCCCGGATTATTCCTTTCTCCATGTCTACAGCCAATGAGATTAAACCCTTTTTTGTAATTGCAGCTAACCTGCTGGTTTCACTCAGCCCAGCAGTAGCAACAGCTTGCATGGAGATGTTGAATATGGCAAACACTGAAGGCAAAGGGTATGGGAGCTGGGGGAGGGACAGCGTCAGACAGATGGACACACTCCACTGGCTTAACAGTTTAAACAAGTCCCTGTCTGAAACGAGTAGCATCTCTTGGCTCTGAAAATGTGGAAGCGACAATTCCCTGGGCCTTTTAGGAAGGACGCAGTTCAGGCTGACCAGTAAATAACAGCAGGCTAGCATGGAACACCCCTGCAGCTTCCTATTAGCCATAATAACAGTAAAGGGCCAGAACAACAACCAAAAGAGTGTGTGTTTGTTTAAATCACACTATGCGAGAGAGGGATAACCATAGGGAGTAAAACAAAGTGCAAATAAACTGAAGCAAAACAAAATCCTAGCTATCCCAGTGGAGTGCATCTACTATGGGGATTGTACCTCTTTTATGTAATAGGGTGGCTATCCCAACTGCCCAGTTTTATGTTCTATACGAAGCACTCACTGCCTTCCTCACCTCCCACTTCCCTTCATCCCAGCCCAACAGACTGAATCTGGAAAATCCCAGAAAACTAGTGAGATACCAGTAGTACCTGCAATCTCCAGTCACATGATTCCACACTCAGCTAGTCTTTGATATTAAGTTACCTTTAGTATTGAGGCCAACGGGTAGAAAAATGGCCTATGAGAAGTAGAAGGACTGGGAGACAAATATGAAGTGGCTTAGCAAGAGAATAGGCATTAAATCAAGCAAGAGTCTGAGCCAAAAAGTTCAAATAAGCCATAAAATATAGCCAAGATGTTAATCAAAAATCAAGTCTAAGATGTTGTGGTAGAGATTTAAACCATCAATGAATTTCTCTTTCCTTAAATATACTAAGATGGTGATCTTTTACCAAAGAGTTTTTTTATCCAAAAGCTTGGACGCTGCTTGCTGTGCTCTGCCTTCTTAAATAAAGTGAACAGAATGAACATCACACGCAATGCTGGCATCTGGTCATGTGACGAGCAGCAGATATCACTACCAACATGGACATGGTAGTATCATTTGTACACAACTTATAATCGCTTGGAATTTCCACCACACAATGGCACTTGGTCAGTTAATACAAGTACTGACCTAGAATGACTGCATGGGATCAGAAAAAAACAAATTGTGACACTTGGTGACTCCTACCTACACCACTCTGGCAGCCATTTGAGATCACCGCACCTATGCACCATTCACATCCTTGCAAGAGCCATGTCACATAGGCAATCATCAGGCTGCCCATTTTTACAAGATGTGGCACAGCTCCACATATCACCACCTAGAAGTCAGACGGTGTCACCATTGACACCCTATAGAGTCCTGATGAAGCATCACACATGTCCATCCAGGTCTTTCCTTCTTGCTTCCTCTCACGCTTTCCGTTTCTCCAGATGGCATCTGTTTACTTCTCTCCTGTACAGCACAGCCCTTTTCTGCTGTCATTTTGTGGCACACTCCTAAGGTTATTTTGCCCGTCTGCTCAACCCTGATTGTCATTCGTGCTTCAGTTACTGGGGATTAATTAACCTGACTCTCTATCTCTATTTTATTTTTGACTTTTGTTATTATTTGGCTTTTCTTCATGTTCAGATCATTTGAAAGTTCACCATGAAGACTACATCCGTGCTGATCACTTGCATTTATTTAATCTTTATTGGTCAGCTATTGCTATTTGTTAAGCTCTTAGGCTTTTTATTACAAATCTCTCCATTAATTAGTTAGACACTGACTCCTGTCACCCTCTTAGGACCTGCCAAGTCATTTATGTTCTTAAATGGTCCCAGTCCCAAATTGGGCTTATCTCTGAGTAGCAAGGAGCATGACTTATTGTGCAGTGACACGACACACTGCTGCCTTACTAAATTACCATCTGGTCAGTTTAAAGTTCATGTAATTAAAGGGAGAAAATGAAAAAGTAACATCCCTCAAGATGTGGAAGTAATGTGGTGATGATGCCCAACTTTCAGCAATCAAGTCCATAATGGTAGCTTGGCAGAAGAACAAACACATTTTAAAATTAATCATGGCTGCTCTACGATCATTATTTATACTACTACATCTGGACTTGAAAGATTACACTTCCATGAAGAGCCAAGGGTGGCTTTGGTGGTGAAAGCTGGTGTTTGTGACGCAGGCCTTAGCAACTGATCACCCCAAACATCAATTGGCATGAGTGACAGTCACTGAAGGATCATCATTCTGCACCCATGCTTCCCCTTTTTGACACCTTATTTTTTTTTTTTCTACTTTATAATATTGACAATAATTTTTGTTACCTCCCTTATAAATTTCTGGACCTTCAAAGATGAAGAAGAAGGTAAAGTAGAAGAGAGGAAGTCTCCTTAACTTAATTGTTATCTGTTTGGATTTCTTTGAGATTGACATTTGCCTAGTAGGTGTTTATACTGCCAGCAGGGGTCAGTAGCATTGATCTGGAAAACTATACGGATAAGTGTAAAACTGCTGGGCTGTCCAGAGCTATCTGTCACACCTAGCTGGTGTAGCAGTGATGCGAAATGGAAATAGGTGATTGCCAAAGTGACTTGTGAGTCAGAACCAGAAAGACTCGTTCATGTGGCCTCTCTTGCTTTTGTGTGTTGCATAGCTCTGGAATGAACACATTCACACTCTTTACAAAAGGCTTCCTTAAAAAGCTAATTTTGTAACAGTTTAAGCTTCCCACAGGTTGCGTGAGGTGTGTGGGTGGGCAGGCAGAGGAAGATTGACGGGGTCATCATTTGGCCAATTGTAGAGGAACTACAAGAGCTACAGAACTGTGAGATTGGCACCCTGCGTGCCACACTAAGGGTGTAATGGCCTACAACAATTAAATGCCTCTGCTTGTCAGCTTCGCAACAACTTTCTTCAGAAATTCACTGTAAATAAAATGGGATGTTACATCTCATGGCAAGTCATGGACATAGCAGGTGCTTTGACATTTTGGATAATGCAGTGGACCACCTGCAGATGGTCTGCTTAAATAACAATAATCTATTTACAGTCGGATGACAGCCATTCAGGATTGTGCCCAGTCCCACAGGATAGGCAATTTTTTTTGGAGTCATGTAGGGGGGATAACGCTCCATTCTCTTACAGATTATTGAGTGTGCAGCACAGCGTTTTGCTGTTAACCGTGTTACGCATATGAGAAGATTTGTACAGAGACAAATGATGTTAAGGGAGGAATTGCAGCTTTTAATGCCAAATTAAATTCACATTCATCTGTAAGGTGAGGATAAAAACCTCTTTTTAACTCAAATGGTATCGAATGACGTGGTGTTGCATCATTGTTATCATGCCTGTGTTCTGTGCTTGGGTACGTTTAGCAAACACACTGTTCCCGAATCATACTGAACTGTGCCTGGGCCTACCTCTTCCAAGCCGGCCAGGGCATGGAACAGTTGGCACAGCATGATATGATCACACTAGTCAAAAAAACTAGACTTTTTGGGGGGTGGGGGTGAGGGGGGGTTACATGAGGACAAATGTGCTTGGGCACGGAAAAAAACTGCAACTGTGAGTACACCCTAAAATGACACTAAACCCTATTATAACTTAAATAGTAACCTAAGGATGTTTGTAGTTTTCATTTCAAATACCTGCTTTTCTGTGCATTCTGGCCTTCAAGTCAGAGGTCCACTATGGTAGCACCTTGCTGCTTCCAGGAGATAGATAGATAGATAGATAGATAGATAGATAGATAGATAGATAGATAGATAGATAGATAGATAGATAGATAGATAGATAGATAGATAGATAGATAGATAGATAGATAGATAGATAGATAGATAGATAGATAGATAGATAGATAGATAGATAGACTTTATTTGCCCATAGAGGAATAAAAACTTTACAGAAGCTCAAGGAAAATCTAAATATTATAATAAACAATAACCCTCAAACTACACAAAAGAACTTCTGCCTTGGATAATAAGAGAGCTGCTGCCTTGTAGGTGGTAGTAAGATGTGGTCAGACCTATCCAGTTGTACCCCAGGTTTACATTTACAGGCATTGACATTTGAATAGAGTTGGTCCAGCTTGCTGTGTCCACAAAAGGAACATGTTTATAGAAGTTTGTTCCTTTGGTTAAAGTCACTAGCATTCTAGGGTCAAAATGATTCATCATTAAAATATTAGTAACAGAGGGAATACTTTGTTGCTCAGTTAACAAACAATAACCAGGATGATGACCCTTATCTCCCTAGGCAGTAATGTCAACTAATTCAGTCAGCATTTCAACGTCTTTATCACACATTTTAGTTTTGATTATAATGGGATTGTTTTTTAATCATTGCTCATTCACTTACACACTGTGTTTTACACATTATTTGATTGTATTTGATGAAACCTCTCCAGTATTAAAATAGCATCTGAAATAAGAAGACCAAGCAGGTCATTTGTAGTACCCAATATGCCACAGTATCTGATCTCATTGTCACTTTCCATAAGATGTAACCGTTCATCTACCAGTAACTTATTTATGGTGCATTTCAGAAGAAAGCTGTTGGGAATCTTTGGAAGTGATGGAAAGAAGGAGTGGAGGAGAGGGGATGGTTAAAGAATACATCTGCCACCATATCTGAATTGAGATACAGATGCAGAACCCTCAGCAGATTGGTCTATCCTTGATTGAGTGGCCTGTCACTGCACAAGGAGTAACATTTTGGGGTCATATGGAGTTCACTTGAGTGATAAACTCAAACCGTTTCTTATAAACTCATATGTGTATATTTCATGCTGGATTATACCAGAGTTTGCCCTGTTTTGGTCAATATTTTTAGAGCACAGTACATTAAAACTGTTCTGCTATCTGAAATGAGGTGAAAGTAATTGTGTTTCGTAGTGATTGCCATTGGTTTAGAAGTCATAGGCTTCATGGGATTGGTGTCTTGTCTGGGCCCGTGCCTCCTGTCTGATGCTGGTGGGATAAACTTGGACTCCAGTGACCCTGAAATGTACTCATTGAGTGTGATAATGTGTGAAACTTGCCTAAATTCTGAGTTCATCAAGACATGCCTCACAGTAAGGAGATCATGGGCTCACGTCCAGGGTCTGTCCTGTGTGGAGTTTGTAAAGCATTTTGAGTAGCAAGAAAAGCGCTATATACAGTAGATGTAAAGAACTATTATTATTATTAATAATAATCTGAACTTTTGATTCATCTGATTTGTAAAATGTTCAAAATGTTAAAGATGATATGCACTATAAAATGCCAAAACTGAAAAATGACTTTTTTATTAAGTGTTAAGTGTAGGGAAGCTTAATGTTCTGTAACCCTGACAAAGAGACACACTTATTGGTAAATTAAATTTCATTTTCATTTTACATAGCATGAGTTCAGTAGATGGTTCTACTGTTTCATGGATCTGATGTCCTGGGTTTGAATCCTACAGCTGGTCACTGTCTGTGTAAAGTCTACACTTTCTCTCAGTGTCTGTGTGACTTTTCCTTTGAGTTTTTTTGTGAATATTAATTAAACTGGTGATTCTAAACTGGTCCCACTGTGACTGTGTATGCGAGTGTGCTCTATAAAGGACTGGCACTCCACCCATGTTACACTCTTCCTTGCACACAGTAATGATAGGATGAGTTCTGGACCCCTTAAAATCCTGATCTGGATTAAGTGGGCTAGTGAATCTTATATGTTTGTATCTGGTGTCCACATGGCATAGTATCCCAGTGGTGAGCATCACAGATCCAGAGGCATTGGTTCATTTCTCAAACCGGTCAGTATCTGTGCGGAGTTTGCATGTTTTCCCAATGGCTTCTCTCTGTTTTTCTCATAGTGTGAAATGCAGGTTTTGATAGCCTTATGCATTCGTGTGCCCATCCAGGACTTGCTTTTGCCTAATGCCTAAAGGAAAGTGGGTTGATGGCTTGTGCTCTTCAGAAAATACTTGCCCAAAAAGCTTTTCAGAACAAAAGTGCACCCAGAAATCTGAATCGTGTTCTACTTCCCATTGACTGGCTTCCAGCAAAGCTTTATTTGGTAACAGCTCCATGGGCAGTACCCCAAAGATCCTCTCAGATGTGTCCCCATAAATCAAGCAGGAACGACTCACATATTCACATGGACAGGTGATTGTGACGTAACCAACTGCCAGTGGCTTGTGGGCTCAGGTAAGTGTGTGCCAGCAGATTCAGCATGGCAGCAGTACTTCGCTGTACAGCAAATTTAATGGTGCTGGCATTGTGTCAATGTCAAAATTGTGATGGTTGCTAATAGTATGCGCCCATATGGCTGCTCATAAATTTCTTCAAGGTATGCATCAGCTATATGAATTTAATTGTAACTGGGTTCTCTTCACTCCCACTGGATTCCTGGAATGGGAGCTTAGGTCCACATCTCCACCAGACAGAGTAAGGCAACCATCTTAGCAAGTTGATCCAAAGGAGACGTTCTTCAGCTCAAGTGTCTAATTGGGCGTCTTTTCTTTTTTATTTGAGCCCCACAACACATGTCACACCAAAAGTGTGAGAATGAAGGTCAACACAAACACATTTAATCACATGAAAATTCTGTTCTGGAAGTACTGGGGACAAAGCAGGCTGCACTCATGCATGCACTCAAACTGAACTTATTTAGAGTCTAACATGCATGACATTGGGATGTGAGGGGAAAACGGGAGTACCCAAGAAAAATCCTCATAAACACAGGAAGAACCTGCAAACTCCACTTAAACAGACCAGGAATCCAACCCAGGATCTGGGAATCTGCAACTATGAACACCGCACCACGTTAAACTATTACCTATAAAATCTCAACTCTGATGTATTTCCTGTCCACTGCGCAAGACCTGGAAAAATCCCCAAATGGCGTGCCTCAGTACAGCATGTTAAAGATTAAGTGCCTGAGTAAAAAGTGCTATGTTATTTCATAGGAAAAAATTTCCTTGATGCAGATAATTAGGAATTTGAGTTTAGTGAAACATTAATCAAGTCTACTTATAGACTACAGACAGAGTCAAATGAGGCCGACCTTTACAGCAGGCACAGTATGTGAATGACAGATATTTCCTCATTTCACTGAGAATATTCTTAAAGTAAAGCAGCTCCATTAACACATGCCAACATTAAGCAAAAGACAAGAATGAGATAAGCTGGCAAAGCATGTTATGGTACATTTTTGTTTTTCCTCATTCTTCAGCTATCTGTCAAAAAAACACACATCTCTCAACTGAAACCCCAAGACAAACACGAAAGGCTGTGTGTCAAGCCATGTAGCCGAGCACAGATACAAATAAACAAATCTGTGACAAAAGGACGTCTCCCAGTAAGTAATGATTCCTGATCTTAGCCAACTGTGACAGGGTCTGCTTGTGCTGCGCTCTGCAAGAAAGTGCAATACAGTATTATGACAGGCTAAACAATATCTATCTATCTATCTATCTATCTATCTATCTATCTATCTATCTATCTATCTATCTATCTATCTATCTATCTATCTATCTATCTATCTATCTATCTATCTATCTATCTATTAATAGTGATTTTTATCTATCTATCTATCTATCTATCTATCTATCTATCTATCTATCTATCTATCTATCTATCTATCTATCTATCTATCTATCTATCTATTATATAGTGCCTTTTATCTATCTATCTATCTATCTATCTATCTATCTATCTATCTATCTATCTATCTATCTATCTATCTATCTATCTATCTATCTATCTATCTATATCACACTATGCACTATGCACAGGGTCTGCTTGTGCTGCGCTCTGCGACAAAGTGCAATACAGTATCATGACAGGCTGAACAATATCTATCTATCTATCTATCTATCTATCTATCTATCTATCTATCTATCTATCTATCTATCTATCTATTATATAGTGCCTTTTATCTATCTATCTATCTATCTATCTATCTATCTATCTATCTATCTATCTATCTATCTATCTATCTATCTATCTATCCATTATATAGTGCCTTTTATCTATCTATCTATCTATTATATAGTGCCTTTTATCTATCTATATATCTATCTATTAATAGTGATTTTTATCTATCTATCTATCTATCTATCTATCTATCTATCTATCTATCTATCTATCTATTATATAGTGCCTTTTATCTATCTATCTATCTATCTATCTATCTATCTATCTATCTATCTATCTATCTATCTATCTATCTATCTATCTATCTATCTATCTATCTATCTATCTATCTATCTATATGACACTATGCACTATGGCTTGCTAACAAATTTGCAGTTACCGTCAGGATCTCATCTTCCTAAGGCCCGTGGCTTGTTTTCACTTATCCTTACACTTGGGAATCACCCTCCTTTAGTGCTTGTTCATGCACTGTGAATGCGGAACTGTATTAATGTGTTTTGAATATTATTTCTTTGATGTTTCACTTAGGTGATTTCCTTTCCTTCTTTTTATGTTACCCTCATTGACATAATGTGAATTGATAAATGAATGACTGACAAGGAGAACAGCTGCCATTAACTCGGACTTATGTAAGCAGGGCAGGATCCTTAATTGACAACAAGTTTATGGAAGACCCCCAACCTTTTGAAAGATGGTGGGGGCAATTTCAGTATTTTCAAGCCTAAATAGGGTGTAGTTGTTGGTGAGTATACTGCAGAAGAAGTCTCTAAAGAGTAGGAAGGTTCGTTTTTATTATTTCGCTCTCATAAAGGTGCGCCAGTTGGGAATCACAGACTAAATCACAACACTGGTGTGCTTGACATCTTTCAACATTTTATTGTCTCATGGGAGTACAGCAGACTAGCAAACATAAATATATCCATCCATCCATTTTCCAACGAATGAATGAATCCGAACACAGGGTCACGGGGGTCTGCTGGAGCCAATCCCAGCCAACACAGGGCACAAGGCAGGAACCAATCCCGGGCAGGGTGCCAACCCACCGCAGGACACACACAAACACACCCACACACCAAGCACACACTAGGGCCAATTTAGAATCGCCAATCCACCTAACCTGCATGTCTTTGGACTGTGGGAGGAAACCGGAGCGCCTGGAGGAAACCCACGCAGACACGGGGAGAACATGCAAACTCCACGCAGGGAGGACCCAGGAAGTGAACCCGGGTCTCCTAACTGCGAGGCAGCAGCACTACCACTGTGCCACCGTGCCGCCCCAAACATAAATATATTGCAAATATAATTAAAAATTAAATAAACCTTCTTGAATCTTAAAATTATCCTCATCTTTCCTCTTAGCTGAAGACTTCTCTGTAAATATACAAATGTTGCTCATTTAATGTGGACTCATTAATGGTAATTTTAAAGAAGAGCACAATGGAAGTGCAGTAAAGAGAACGTATATGGCTGTAAGTACCCTACTAGACACCACTGAGTGTGTGGGCCCACTTACAACTTGTCTAGTAAGGGGGAGCTCACTGAATGAATATTTATTCTTCTTGCCTCAGTATTATTATAACTTACAGTTTTGATTTGATATACTTTGTTAATCTCCAAGGGGAAATTGTCTTTTCACATAAACTTTGTGGTTCTGAGTTATTGTACAGTGCAGTAACTGGATTTGAACAGGCAACCTTTTAGATACCAGCACAGGTCCTTAGCCAGAGAGCCACCACTTTGCCCCGGACTTTACCATAAATTAATCAAACATTCCTAATGTTTAACACTGTTAGAGGCATGCCATCCCATTACATATAAGTTGATTGAAGTAACAATAATGACAGAAACTAAACAGGAAGCACTTTCAAGAAAGATAAACAAATGTCTTCTTTTGCCACATAAGTTAAACTGCATGATATGGAATGCTCTGAAAGAAGCACAGACGAAAGTAAAACTGCTTCACATAGACATGTCACCAGTTCAAAAGTCCTTATTATTTATGTCACTTAAAACTGAAAACAATTTAGTATGGCAGAGATGAAGGAGTTCCTACAATTTTTCTTGTAAACATACCTTAACATTACATGCTTTTACATTATTCATGATTCGGATGAATAATTCATATGAATATACATAATAAGGAAGTCATTTTACCTGCAAGCTAAAGTACCTAAAGACCGGGGTAATTTTATAGTTACATAACAACTAATCTGATCTTTCATCAAATTGGAAACTGAAAAACAAACACACCTATAAAATGTGTGGTACAGTATAAGAAAAGTAACCCTTAAGAATGTGCTAATAAAAATCTATCTATCTATCTATCTATCTATCTATCTATCTATCTATCTATCTATCTATCTATCTATCTATCTATCTATCTATCATTTTATATGTAGTAACCTTCCTGTCTCTCTGCCTAGTGAAGAATGTCTCATATGTAAAATTCTGCCTGCTACACTCATTTACACTCAAACCTCCTGAAAGCCTTTTTGAGCTGAGAGCCAATACAGCATCAGACACAAAGCAGGAATGCGCATTCAGTTTAGATTACTTCTTGGAAAAGTCAAGGTCTGGAGAATTGACATCAGTTACTCGCGATCTAAAAGAATCTCATTCAGTAAAACAAGCGGAGGGAAAACTTGCACGAAAGCTTTCCAACTTTGGCTGTTCGTTCCCTTAGAAGAAATAAGTGTGGAAGAACTGCTGCAGCGCGCAGCTGGCGTCCGTCCTGAACTTGATGTCAACCGGCTGCACCTTCTCACTCAAAATAAAATAAAACGAGATAAAATAAAATAGTTTTGTCTTAAAACCAGGTGACAGAGTCGAAACGGGTACCTCAAACCACATGTGCATTACATTTGATTAAAACTTACGCTAAAAAATGTACGGATTGATTAATGATATTTGCAGCACTACTATAATTGCGAAACTTTAAAATATCGCGTGCCTTTAATTTTACTAGAAGTCGTTCCTTGGTCTAAGTATAGTATGCTTCTTAACTAAAAGCGTCCTCTTATTAATCCATCCTTCCGTTCATCTTCTGGATGAACAAGGATCGTAGATGTGCGAAGTCATCCTTGGGGCATCGGGTGTAAGGAAGGAGACAACTGTGGGCATCACTGTGGGCATCACTGGGCACTGAGTGAGTTTAGAGTGGCCAATTAACTTACTTAGCAGGAATCTCAGATGTGGTACGATGATTAGTCGGTGATTGCACGAAAGATAATAGTGTTAATTATTAATGTTGATCTCTTCAGTTTAAAACGGTTCAACAGGTAACAGGACGTCTTAAGCTTTCAGTTCTAATGTGATATAGCACCTCACGTAAATTACAAAAAGATGCTTTTGCTGTTTAACTTCTGCTACTAGGTATACGTTACTGAAATTGACACAGACGTACAACAATTCTGCAAGTTACTGTATAGATAGATAGATAGATAGATAGATAGATAGATAGATAGATAGATAGATAGATAGATAAATGGATAGATAGATAGATAGATAGATAGATAGATAGATAGATAGATAGATAGATAGATAGATAGATAGATAGATAGATAGATAGAAGGCACTATATGATAGATAGATAGATAGATAGATAGATAGATAGATAGATAGATAGATAGATAGATAGATAGATAAATAGATAGATAGATAGATAGATCATACTGTTTATTTTTTCAGCTAGAACAAGCTCCAAGCTCCAACCAGGAACTTACTCTGGACTGGTTGCCAGTTCATGACAGGCTAGACTGAGATCCAGAGAAAGGTTTGAATGACTACAGATGTGTGAAGCAGTAATATGTAAATTGGATGGCACGGTGGCACAGTGGGTAGTGCTGACACTTTAAAGATCCTATGTCGAGGGTTTCATTCCCTCTGTCTGTAGTTTTCGCATTCTCCATGTGTCTTGTCATCCTCTCATATTCCAAAACTTGCGGGCTAGGTTAACTGGCCACTTCAGTTATGCCCCTGTTGGAGTGCGGGTGGGTGACTGGACCCCACGAAGGACAGGCACCCTGTCTAAGGCTGTTTTCTGCCTTGCACGCAGTGCTGCCTCAACAGGTTACAACTATACCACAACCCGTGCATTCAGCATGTTGGATAATGCTGTAGTAATAAGTAAATTCATTTTCCAAAATCTTTATTTTTCCTGTCGTTTTATTTATTTATTTTATCAATAGAGGATCTTGAGTAGTTGAAGCCTGTCCCGGAATCCTGAAATGAAGGATGTATGTATTGTATATCTACTTATGGATACAATAGAGTTTATATATATATATATATATATATATATATATATATATATATATATATATATATATATATATATATATATATATATATATATATGATTTCAAGTTCAACATATTGTATATAGACAGTGGTCACGCAGATAAGCTCTTACAGACAAGGACTTGTGAATGTGACTTGTTCATTTTCTTCTTTAATGAGTTGTTTACACCTGCCTTTTGCTGGAGTCTTCAGCGCCGCTTCGTACGTTCCTATGTGGCGCTGCTCAGTCAGCAGCCTACTTCCCAGTGAACTTGTTACCGTTTCGTTTTTGCTTCGTCCAAACTTGAACCCTGACGGCAGCACGCAGACTCAGATGTTCCACCTGCTCGTTCTTCGCGTTCACTAAGCTACTCAAGCGGAGCCTTTCTCCCCACCCCATCAGGAGCGTCACGGAAGATCGAGGTGCTCTTTCTTACCTTAGCGCTGACAGGATCTCCTTGGTGTCCTTAGAGGGATGTAGTGACAGAAGCGTTCCTGCGCCCCCCACCCTGCAGACTGTGAATTGTTGGGAGCACGTGGAGCTCCAGCAGATGTGCCCAGTCAGCTCCACCATCAGCAGCCGCAGAATAGGAGGTCTGAAGGAATTACCTTCAGGGCAGCGCGGAGGAGTTACCTCTCGGATTTCCTTCTTTCTTTCGTAGCGATGCACAGTTCAAAACAGCATGCCGTAAGAGATTAGGCTGTCACCTTTGTGCACTGAAGAGATTTCTGTTGTGTTTTTCCCAGGTTTCAGGATGTATGCCGCGGCACGCACCTGTACACCAGGTAAGGAGTCCTCGGGTAGACGTGCCAGGGAGAGCCAGCCTCTGTCAAACTTTGATGCATCAGTGAGGTGACCAGTGGAGTAGCCGTCCCTGTGTGAGCAGCAGCAGCAACAGCAGCCGTCAGCAAGCGTGGAGGTGCACGGACTTCTGGAGGAGAGAGGCCCGCAAGAAATATCTGCGGCACTGACTTCCACCCATACTTATAAGCACTCCTTTTGTACCTGAGCAAACACAGTGTGTGCTTATCTCAGCCGGAGGTGTTTAAAGATCCCAGCCAAGCCTCTTGTGTCTCAGCCCCCACCACTTTACAAGGAAGAAATGAAACCGTTTAACCCTTTGATCACTGCCAAGCTGTTACAACAAAATAAAAATGCAAACAGCACGCATGGGCAGTTCCAACCTCATTTGTAATTCTCAAGCAACCCCTACTTATTTTTTTCAAAGACCAGCTAAAATACTTACAGCCAGGCATAATCCCACACCACAATCCACTCCCCCACGCCACCTTCCTAAATGGACCACATCACTAAGTTGTTTAAATTATAAATATCAAAACTGAGCTGGACATAAAATATTAGGAAAATAGGGTGAAGGGGTCGGCGTAGAAACCCCAAACTTTCAGGTTCAGTGCCCCGCTATGTGTTCCAGAGAGAGTCATTTCACCTTTGCATGCTCATGTTTGTAAAAACTGAGTTGTTCATCATGGTGGTTAGAATGCAGGCTGTGTGGAGTCTGTTCATTCTCCTTTTTCTCTTGGTGCTACAGTATAGTCCTTTTGGGTTACTTGGTAGCTCAAACCTAGCCCTGCATCAGTAAGTGTGGGTGTGTGAGAGGGTGCCCAGTAATGAACTGGCACACAGACCGGGGCAGGCTATTGCCTTGTACCCCATGCTGCTGGGAACCTAAACTGGACAAGTCACACGAAGAAAGTGGAAATGGTCAATGTGCCCCTTAAACCTCTGTGAGTTTTCCTCTCTTTGCTCCGGTCTTCCCTCACCATTAACTGGTTACTTGTGTATGGATGTGTGAGAGTGTGAGTGTACACTGTGAATGGATTTGCACCCCATCTTAGCCTGTAAAAGTCCCAGTGCTGCCAGCCCTGATCACCTTGAATTAAATTATGAGGGTTCAATAATGGATGAAGGTAATGAAATGCACTTTGGGATGCCATTTCATATGAAGGATGCTTAATAAAATAAATCTTGATTGGATCGTACTTCTCCATGTTGGACTGTGCTGTACAGAAGTGCAAAATAACTTCAGAGTGGCACAGACCCTTCACAGGTTTACATTTGCACCACATGCTTCAATAAGGCCATTGAAACTAAAGGCACTATATAAAAGTAAAATTAGTTCATTTTTGGCGGCATGGTGGTACAGCTTTGGCATTGCTGCCTCGCAATAAGGAGACCAGGGTTTGCACCCTGGGTGCTCCCTGATTGGAATTTCCATGTTCTCCTCAAGTCTGTGTGGATTTCTTCTCACAGTCCAAAGACATGAATGTTAGGTAAACTGATGCTGCTCAAGTTGGTGTGTGTGTGTGTCTCTGTGTATGTTTTCAAACGTCTGGTGTTGTTCTTACCTTGTGTCCTGTGATAGCTGGGATGGGCTCCACCTGCCCAGCAACCCCATTCAGGATTAATCGGGATTGGAAGATGGATGGATGCTCTGCACTGTAGGGGGCGCTAATAAGCAGATCTCAAAACACAAACACGGGTGACCAAAGTAGCATGGAAAACAGGATTTAATAATTAAAAAATCGGGAGTGTTATCCCCTAGACTTTGTCATATACTCAGATATGGGGATAGATATTTGAGGAGTAAACCACAACACAATGATTATATTTTTATATTATGTACATTAAAGAACTATCAACAACAAATCAAACCAAATCTATAATATATTGAACAATTACTATAAACCTAAAGTTGAATAAATCGGCTGTATGAATAAAATAGTACCACTTCCGTTCAGCACAAATAGCTCAAAAGTTGATAGAAATGTACGTTTTGTACCTAATACTTGTTGACCTACGTGAAAGTGTACTCAAGTTATCATGTTTACACACACACACAGACACATAGACATAATTCCAAAATGTTATTTTCAAACTCAGGGAGGTCTAAAATGTCGAGATTCATCAAAATCTCAAAATCAAATTTTTGGACGATAAAGTGACAGTTACTTAATGTCATAAAATTATGGTCTGTCCATTTCATGAGCTTAAATTACATTTTAACTTTATATTGCTTATTTTCACACCATTTAGCATTATTTTAACAAGGCTGCAGTCATGTTGTTTACTGTTGCCATTGCAAAAATCACATGATGTTATAACCCTGATGTTATTTGAGAGTGTGGCACTGTCTTGGGGCAAAAACTGCTTGATTTTTCTTTTCTGGTGTTTTGATCTTCCTGTTAAGTTATTTTGAGTGACATTTTGATTAGTAGCTGCTAGTATTTTTCTTCTTCAATAACAAATTTAGTCCTTTATGGATTTTGTACCTGTACCTTTTCTTTCTTGATTCATTCATTTTATAATTTAAACAACTTAGTGATGTGGTCCATCTTACACACCCTGGACTAATTCATTTCCAAGGCCTACCATCACTAAACACACTTCCGCCCTGACCTTCCTTCCATCCTTCCTTCCTTCACTCCCCCTCTCACTATTTGAACCCTTGTCACCAGCTACTTCCAAGCTCACTTGCCCAATTGGGAGGAAGAGTTTTATATCATGATTAACAGTCACTTCCAGGCATCCTACAGTAAGTACTTCTGAGGTCCTGGGGGTCCATTCCCTCACCACAGAGGTGTACTGCTGAGTGCCAGACTGACTCTCACACCAGCACACTTGCAGAATGATAATAAACTGCACTCGAGTGGTTTAGGAGATGTGACAATTAGTATATTGATATATTTGAAGGAGTTAGGGAGTGTATTTTTAGGATTTAAATTAAAGGAATACTCCAAAAAATTATATTTTTATGTTGCTTACTCCATGTAGGTTGTAGTGGTGGGTGAGAAAAATGTTTACTCTCATGTGCAGAATGGAGAGAAAAACATTTTTGATGTAATACATTCCAATTTTAACCAATGCTGTACAGCAGCATACAATATGATAAATTTCGTGGAAAAAGAAAAAAAACAATGTCATGTTACTTGTGTCAGATAATTCATACATCAGATATCTAGTGTTATGCTCAAAATGGAGAAAACACATGCTTTTGTGCTAACATATTGTTAAATAGTTACTTCTGGAATACTTAGTACACATCCTAAATAGTAAACTAAAGCCTCATGGGATTGACTTTTTCAATTGTAGACAGGATTCCTGACCAACGAATGAGAGGGGAGGCGGGCCTTGACCAATGAATGAGAAGAGGTGGGTCTTCAATTCAAAAAGTCAATCCCATGAAGCATTAGTTTCCTGTTTATAATGTGCACTGATTATTCAGGAAATATGTATTTAGTGATAATTTAGCATTTGTTTTGCAATTTTGTCAAGCACAGGACTGGATACCTCACATGTGGATTATGTGACACAAGAAGCACAAGATTTTCTTTTTCTTTTTTCCATGCACATTTTTTCACTTCATTTGCCACTATCAGCTACTATTATATCATACACTTTTTTTCCCAGTTCTGCATGAAAAACACAAGATTAAAATTACAATCACAACAAACTACACGGGATAAGTAACATTTAAAAAATATATCATGTTTGTGTGGAATATTCCTTTACGGTCTTGTGTGACCCACCTGTGCCACGGTAGTGCCTCCTGCTGGACAGATATGGTGTTGCTACATTCCTCCTGGGAAAGAAAAACAAAAGTAACTAGAAGTGAATGGAAAAAGAAAGCATTCACTCAATAATAAATGAAAGACATAGCTGATAAGAGAATGGGCAACAATTTGGCCTTACTCCAAAGAAGCATGCAAAGGAATGCAATAAAGAAATAAAAAAAAAACTAATTAGAAGTTCATTGAATAAAATATATGGAGTTTTTTTAAACAAGTTTTTATACAAGTGCTGACAAAACACACTGTCTACATGAACTGTCAGAAGAGGATCACTAAAATAACTGGAAATTCACCATTCCAGCATTGCCCTGGGTGACTCCTGCTCGACTCATCTTGCTGAATTTAAATTATATTTTTTGGCTGTTTATCTCAGTGCATTTCCATTACTTGTTGTGTACAGAACACATTCAACACTGAAATACCTTAAAATGGCAATTGCTTGCAATTTCTTTTTCTCCAGCGATTGCTACAGTATAATTTTTATCATTTAAAATAGCTCAATAATGATATGTTTTAGTGTTTTTGACCATCAGAGTTGATTCAAAATCAAGCAGTCCCATTAAAAGCATGTCTATATCAATACAATATTACATTTAACAATACTAAGGGTTTACATGTACATAGCAGGCTCTAGATATGCATCAGCTGTAAAAAACATATAATATTTTGTGGTGTAGCAGTTCTGGGGTCAAGTGTCACTCCACAAAATTTGCATTGCAACCCTAAAGAAACTGTTCAGGTCTGGATGGGCTAATCACATCAAGTCAAGTCAGTTTATTTTCATGTAGCACTGTTCAGCTTTTGAGCATTGTAACAAGATGACTACAAAAATACAAACTACACACTTTACAAACTATTTGGGTTAGTATAAACACACAATATGGTCAGTCAGGTCAGGTCAGACATGCAGTACTTTATACTGGAAGGGTTAAATTGGTAGATAAGTTAAAAAGCTGAGAGACATTTTGTCAAGGGTACTGGCTGTTGTCTTGTTGGCCTTTACCTAAATGACCGTCTTCAGGGAGTCCACATGCTGGGATTCAAAGAGTCCACCTGTCTGGTAAGGTAGGCAGTGTATTATGCTGCTGTTGCTTAGATGTTGGCATAGCGTTTGTGCAGACAGAGTAAGGACAGATGGAGACTTTACTACTACTATTAAAGAAACCCTACAGAAATTCATCAGACAGCACTCTTGTTATTCACAGCTGATTGATGTTTAAACTTCCATAATAATAATTAATTGCATTTATATAGCTCTTTTCACGCTCCTCAAAGCACTACAGATAGACAGAGAGGAACGACTTCAACCACCACCAATGTGTAGCACCCACCTGGATGATGCTATAGCAGCCATTGTGCCAGTACGCTCACCACTCATTAGCTATTAGGTGGTGAAGTGGTGAAAGAGATAGTTGGCTAATAAAGGGACAGGGCATGATAAGGGGGCCAGAATGACTAGGCAGTGATAGACAGGTTAGCCAGGACATTGTGGTACATCCTACTCAAATGATGCAGAGGGATCATTTATAACCATAGAGGCAGGACCTCGGCTTTATGTCTCATCCAAAGGATGATGCCATTTTTAAAGCACAGTGTCCCTGTCGCTGCACTGGGGCAATGGTATCCACGCACAGACTACATGGTAAGCATCCCCTGCTGGATGACCAACACCTCCTCCAGCAGCAACCCTAGTGTTTCCTAGATGGACTCACATCCAAGTACTGGCCAGGCTTGAACATGCTAAGCTTCAAGTGGCTGACCTGTTCTTAAGCGCATAACAAGCTAGCCTTCTTAGACTGTGAAATTTCCATCGTCAACGGGGGACATTTGAAAGTGGATGTGTACCGTAATCCCACACATACGGACCAGTATCTAAGGTTTGACTCTCACCATCCACTAGAGCACAAACTAGGTGTCATTAGGACTCTACAACACAGAGCTAACACCATTCCCACAGACTCAGAGGCCAGGGAAGCAGAAGAACACCACGTTAAAAAGGCCCTGAGTAAATGTGGATATCCCAGCTGGTCCTTTGTCAAAGCAGGGAGGACACCTAAAGAACGCTCCAAGCGATTCATGAGAGAGGAAGGACATCCACTGCCTAAGCGAAAACCCTTAGTGATCCCGTATGTGTCAGGAGTATCGGAACAGCTGAGGCGCATTTTCTCGAAACACCGGGTCTCAGTGGCTTTCAAACCCCAAAACACGCTACGCCAAAGATTGGTCCATCCCAAGGATCGGGTCCCACGGCACAAACAGAGTAACATAGTTTACGCAGTTAAGTGCCAGGAGGAGTGCCGTGAATTGTACATCGGGGAAACCAAGCAGCCACTGGCTAAGCGCATGTCACAACACAGAAGAGCTTCCTCGTCAGGCCAGGACTCCGCAGTCTATTTACATCTACAGGATAGTGGTCACTCCTTTAAAGATGAAGAGGTGCACATCCTGGACAGGGAGGAGCGCTGGTTTGAGAGATGAATCAAGGAGGCCATTTACGTGAAAAAGGAACGACCATCTCTGAACAGAGGAGGGGGCCTAAGGGTACATCTGTCGCCATCTTACAATGCTGTGATTGCAGCCATTCCTCAACCCTCTATGAATGGTTCACACGTCTACTAATCAGTGGACAATTTGCATATCACTGATCAACTGGCCCTTTGTCAATGGTGCTAGTCTCTGTGATTAAGCAAAGGTACTGTTTATAAGGTTGGGGGAAACCTGCAGTCAATTGAGACTGAGGAAGAGACTTGGATAAGTCTCGAAATATTTCTCCCACTTAAAAACTTTGTCCAGATGAACAGAATCAAATTTCTAGGATTTCCTTACCTGGATTATTGAGCATGCATCGAGACATTAAGCGCAGATGGTTTGGCTCCAACTAATTTTTTTACACAAACTTCCATTCATTTATCCATTTTCATTCCCAATAGCATGATGGAGGTTCTCTTCACAGTTGAATGAAGTTTTTCGGTATTGTACAATGTTCAAAAATGGCTTTTAGAACAATGGCCAAGAAGCAATACTTTGGTCATATCAGATCATAGAACCTTCTTCTACCTGACGCAGAGTTTCCCATGTGACTTCTGGTGAATGCTAGCCAAGATGCCATTTGTGTTTTTTTTTGTCTTTACTACTCTCACATAAAGCTGTACTTGACGAAGCTCTCAGGAAACAGTTTCTCCAGTCCGAATCACTGTAGCTCATGACTCCTTCAGAGTTATCACAGGTCACCCTTGCATGATCACTCCATGTTTGTGGACAGCCTGGTCTTTTATTATTGCTTGATTTAACTGGAATCCAAGAGATATTCTGTGACTTGGATATTTTGTTGTTTTATTCTCTTGGCTTGTGCTTTTCAATTACCTTTTAACTGAGCTGCTTGGAGTGTTCATTTATCTTCATTGTGTAGGTTAGGTTTTTTTAGAGGTATACTCTGTTCTCAAAGTCACTCTGGAATACACAGTAGATTCCCTGGGAAGAGAGAAAGCACTCTCCAACCAAACTTGGAGCCTTTGTCCCTTATCCCAGTAGGTGTTTTTTGGTATTATTGTATGGGTCATATCAGGTTACAAATGGTGGATAGAGTTCTTAGAGTTATCAACTTGTTTACTGTCTTTCTCCAGCCTCCCCTTTGGCCTTGTTGACTTTGGAGTTTGATTAGGCCCTGGGGAAGTGATGTTTGATCCTTGTCCTCCTGGCTCACCTGTCGGCTTTGATGTAGGGTTAAGTTCTTGGAAGTAACTTCATTGGCTTCTCCCTTGGCCTTGTATGCTGTTATTATGTGGGCCATATCTGGGTACAGATGGTGGATAGGGTCCTTAGAGTTATCGGTTTGTTGTCTCTCTAGCCTCCCCTTTGGCCTTGTAGGCTTTGAGCTGCGGTATGAGTCTGGCCAAGGATTCACTGGTCCTCATCATCCAGGTTCCCTGATGGGGTTTAGCATTGGCCACGGAGTCGTATGGCCCTCTGTCATTAACCCTCATCATTCAGGTTCCCCTGGTAGGTTAGGCTACCATACTGACTCATCACAAGTTGGACCATCCAGATAAGGTGCAGTTAGACTACAATAAATTGAAACCTCGTGACTACAGACGGGTGATCTCCACTGAACTAACAATGGGACATCAAAAGCTAATAGGCTGCTCCAGTAATGATTTAGGTGTGTCATATTATAAAGGGATGAATACTTGTGCAATCGATTTTTGTATTTAATATTTGTAATTCATTTTGACCACTTTACAGTTAAGAATCTTTTCTTGTTCATCAATGTAGAAAGGCTCATTAAATCCATTTTAATTCAATGTTGTCTAACAATAAAATGTGAAAACTTCCAAAAAACCTTTTATAAACTCTATATAGACCAGCTAGTAGCTATACACCAATAAGATTAACATGCATCGCAGGTAAATTAATGAAACCAATTATTATAGGAAAGATCAAGCAACATATGGCAAGCACACGTGTTATTAGTCAGCATGAATTTTGAGTAATATGTTAATATTAATAATTCTATAAGGAATGAACAAAGGCATATGATCATATATATATATATGGATTTTTGAAAAGCTATTAGTGAGGTGTGACATGAAAGGCTTGTGATCAAAATAAAAGAAGTGGGATTTCAAGGTAAAGTGTGTAGACAGATGCAAAATTGGCTTAAACACATAAAGCAAAAGATAATGGAATAAGAAACCTTTTTAGAACATGAAGATGTTAAAAGTGATGTCTATCAAGGATCAGTGTTGAGGGTGTTGCAGTTTTTAGTATACATAAAAGATCTAAATCAGGAGTGTCCAACTCCAATCCTGGAGGGCCACAGTGCCTGGAGGTTTTCATTCTAACCCTTTACCTAATCAGTGACTAGTTTTCACTTCTAATTATCTTCTTTTCCCTTCATTTTAAGCTATATTTTTAAGAATTCAGTACTCTGAACTGATTTTTTTCTTCATTAAATAGCAGCCAAACAGAAATGAGATGTGCAGTGAGCCAATAGATGATGAGCTAAATCGGAGCTTCAAACTCCAACCCATTTCTTAATCAGAAGCAAAATGTTGATGTTAATTCAACCAGTTATTTAATTCTAGGGCCTGTTGCTGTCACAGCAGACATTTCCAAAACTGTTGATTTTCTGTTTTTTTTCTAAGAATACCATCAAAACATTTTGGTGACCAGGGAGATCAGCCTTACTGAGACCTTCATCTGATGTGACGTGATGGGCACAGGAAGCTGGTCATGTGGCAGCTTGTTTGTGTCTCATTATTGTTTGACTGCTAATAAAGGAAAAAGAAACAACCAAGGGGTCTGAGTCAAGTTAATTAAAACTGAGACAAAACAAGTTAATTAACAACAAAACCTGGTCACTAATTAAGAAGATGGTTAGAATGAAAACCTGCAGCCACTGTGGCGCTCCAGGACCAGAGCTGGGAATCCCTGATCCAAATAAATAACAAGCTAGATCATTTTGCAGATGATACCAAACTAAGTAGAATGGCAGATAATCTAAAACCTATCAAATTATTACAGAATTTAGACTTGGACAAATTTGTAGTTGGTGAAATTTAATTTAAGTAAATGCAAGGCAGAAATAAAAATGGTTAATTTGAACACACAATTGGGGTTTGAAATTTGAAAGTACACATTTTGAGGAGGAGCTAGGCATCATGGTGGACTACTTCCATACAGTGAGTGTGCAGAAGCTATCAAGAAAACAAATAGCATGTTAAGTTATATATCATAAAGTGTGGAGTACAAGTCAAGAGAGGTTATGCTGAAATCATATAACACACTGGTGATGTCTCACCTGCAGTACTCTCTGTGGTTTTGGTCTCCATAATACAAAAACAATGTTACAGTTCTAGAGAGAGTCAGAGTAGAGTGGCTAGGCTGATTCCAGGACTGAGAGGTTTGAGCTGGGAGAAGAGCTGAAATGTTTCAGTTTAAGCAAAGGGCAAATAAGAGATGACATGATGAAAGTATTTAAAATGAAGATGGGAATTAGTACAGTGGATGTCAGCTCTTATTTCAAAAGTGAGATCTTTAACAAAAAAAGATGGAAACTTGTTAAGGGTAAATTTCACATAAATAATAGAAAGTTTGTTTTTTTTTTACACTGGTAGTCATAGACACTTGAAATAAATGATCAAATCGTGTGGTTTACAGAAGGAGGAACCGTTACAACTCAACTTGATATTATTTTTGGAAAATTACGTAAATAGAATTCCCAAGAGTTGTGAGGCTGAATGGCCTGTTCTCATCAAAATTGGTTTAATGTTCTGTGTGGCGTTCACACAATCTCCAACTGTCTGTTTAGATTTTGCTCTAGCTACTTCAGATTTTCTGTCATATCCAAGAGACAATCCTGTTATGTTATTTGTAGATTCTAAATTGGGCCTGTGTACATGTGGTTCCTAAAATGGAATGATGGCCATCTGGGGTATTATTCCCTGCATTGAAACAAAGTCACTGGAATATTCTCTGGCACCCTGAGCTGGAATAAATAGGTTTGTGCTTGAGTGTGCTTGTGTATGTGACTTTGCCTGAGATGGACTCAATGCAGGAAATACATAGTTTAATAAATCGTAGTGTACATTCCTTAGGGCACAGGTATGAGCTATAGAGAAATGCATTCAAAATCCAGTAAGCATTTCCTTCTCAGGAAACGCCATGGCAATGTGTAATTGACCATAAATCACTTATAAAAATGTGTGAATGACTCATGAAGAATATATACAATACCTAGTTAACTAAACAAGCTTGATGAACTGCTTGGTCTGCTCTCGTCTCTGATAATGTATGTTATTATATTTTCCACTAAACAATCCAGCTTTCTCTATACAACTAGCTGAAGGACTCCACCTTAACTGGTAATCTATTTTCAAATGTCTAAGACACTGCGCTTTAAACTAGTAGCTGGTTCAGTCCTTGATTATTAATTTACTATGAACATTTCAATTAATCTGCCTACATTCCAGCTGAAAACAATATTCATAGTGTGTAAAAAATTACTTGTAAAGAGTCTTGGAATGGAAGACTTCCATTCTTGAATACAATTGAAGTGAAGGTTGTTTTTAGATCTTTTGCTATTGGTAAATGTGTTGGAGTGAAGAAGAAGTTATTTCAGGAGGATGTGATTAGATTCATAGTGGACATCAGGTATACTCCCACTCCATGAGATATATTAATTTTGCAATAAGAAAAAGTCTACAGGCAAAAAAAAGATGTTTCATTTTAGGAAATAACATAGGAAATGTTTAGAGCTAATCATGTAGTCCAAATGTGATTAGACACTGAGAACGAGTGCAGATTACAAAATGGCACTGAATGGTAGAACAGAAAAGAAACCACTGCTGATGATTACTTCATCTAGCTGGCTCAGGGCAGCTCTGTAGTATGTCTGACTTGTCACATCTGCCTAACTACAGAAGAGTGAAAGTAATAACTATTCAGTTGCTTTACATTTGACATGTGGTGTGCTCCAGCCATCTTCCAACTCATTTTGGGGCGGATCACTTGACATGTTTCCTTGTGGACTTCATTATTATAATGGAAACTTCAGGAAAGAAATTAAAATATATATGAGACATTCATTGGATCCAGAGCATCTGCCATCTGAAAAAAGTTAGATGCAAATCTGATTGCTCCCATGGATACTTTTTTTCAAAACTTTCAGCCATCATTGAACTAGTAAAGATCAACAACTCAGAAAAAGCAAGAAAAGTTTATGGATAATCAATACACTAGTCATCTTGTTACAAAACATTTGCTCTTCTTAGTTGACATTGTTTCTGCCTATATAATGGTTGCTATGTTGTCTCATGCAGTTGAAAATGGCGAAGAAAGATATATTCCATTGTCTACAGAAGCCTATGCTAAAGTGAGAAAAGCTAAACACAGACTGGAAATAAGCCTGTACTTTAATATTCACTCACCTAACTTTGCAGGTAGATAAAGAACTTGAAATGTGCACTGTATACCAGTCACAAACACTCAGTTATGTATTTTATGATTAAGATCAATAACCTTAGAAGCAGTCTGACTGCACAGGTGGGCTATAGTTTTGTAAGTATATACAATAGATACAATAGTGAAAACTGTGGTGCTGCTGACCATGGACATGCAGATTATCATTTAAACATAATGAATCTTTAGCAGGCATTCTTTCCTTTATAAGAACAGAACCACAGACAATTTAGCTATGCAAGAAAAAACATTTTGATGAAAGCAGAGAGAAATCAAGCATTTCTGTGTGCACTGGTTTTAATAATAATAATAATAATACATTTTATTTATATAGCGCCTTTCCCATGCTCAAGGCACTTACAGAATATAATAAAGAACGGCAGAATATACAGTATATAGCATTGTACAAACCAGATAAATAAATAAAGAAGATTAAGACAGTAAATTCTGAAAAAAAACAGACAACATAATTGATGGTCTAGCACACACATACAGGTTACATTGGCATCTTGACAGAGATGTAAACTGAGAGAAAGGTAATAAAGTCAAGTAGAGCTAAAAGCCTTCCTGAACAGATGAGTTTTGAGTTGTTTTTTAAAGGAATTCATGGAGTCAGCTGACCTGATTAATTTTGGTAGGTCATTCCAGAGTCTGGGCACTATACAGCTGAAGGCCCTGTCACCCATGGAGTGTAGATTAGTGAGGGGCACAACAAGATTACCAGAATCAGAGGACCTTAGTGGGCGGGCAGGCACATAGTGATGGAGGAGGTCACTGATGTAGTTTGGTGCGAGGTTATTTAAAGCTTTGTAGGTTATTAGTAGGATTTTATATTCGATTCTGTAGGACACAGGGAGCCAGTGAAGGCGGAGCAGGATGGGTGTGATGTGCTCGCTGCTGCTGGTTCGAGTAAGGACTCTTGCAGCTGAGTTTTGAATAAGCTGGAGCTGTGATATAAGATTAGAAGGGGCACCTGCCAGTAGGGAATTACAATAATCGATGCGGGATGTGATAAAAGCATGGACAAGTTTCTCAGCATTAGAGAAGGAGAGGAAGGAGAAAACACGGGATATGTTACGGAGGTGAAAGTAAGAAAGTTTCTTAATGTGATTTATGTGGGTGGAATAAGTGAGGGAGGAATCAAAAATGACACCAAGATTTTTTACATCCTGTATGGCTGACATGCCTACAGTACTGTATATGGAGAACTGGGAGTTACTTGAGTTCTACATTTACAGATGGCAAAATTAGACTGAGAGTGGAAACACAATGAATTTATTCTCCACCATGATGATGCAAGACCTTTATGAAATTTGTACAAGTATATCTAGTATGAAAACGTCAGTGCAAAACTCCATATGGTGCCCGGGTATGTGTATCTGAAAGAACTCCACCAACTATTGTATGTTTACTCTGATTGAGATGTGTATGTCATCTATGGTGGTGTGTACATACAATTTTGCAGATAAAAAAGTTCAAATAGCCATTGAAAATGATATGAAGCAACCCCCCTAACAAATACCATCATCTGTATTGAGGTGTTTTGCTGATTACGCTATTTCAAAATTGCTGTGTTCAGAAACTGTGTCTTGGCTCTCTTCTGCAGAGCAGAAGCAAAAACAATATTTCACAATCAGACTCAAACGAGGCAAACATTAGTGCTCATGTTTTGACAAAAAAATCTTTTAAATTTTTAATAAATCTACTCTCAAGTCAAGAATTTTGTTACAACTTACATTAATGTAATTTTTAAGTAGCATCCGCTATTTGGATGCCTCAGAAACCAAAGGCTTTCTTAAATTATATGTGCAATAGGCTGGCTATCTATCTATCTATCTATCTATCTATCTATCTATCTATCTATCTATCTATCTATCTATCTATCTATCTATCTATTGTTGCAAAGTCTGCAACAGAAGAAAAAAAAATAGTTTATTCTTATATAGCATTCTTCATTTAGCGTGGGCTCAAGACATTTATGTACAATTTCAAATTTAACAACAATAAAGTACATAACCTTGGAGCTTGAACATCCATAAGCACACATATCTAGTTAAATCAGCAATAATACAGAAGTAAATATCACTATTTAAAATGTAAATAACAGAATACATAGGCATTTCATAGTGGAGGAGAGGCAAACAGATGACAACATCCCAAAAGACAATAGAACTTGGAGGCCCTTGGTCAGACTTGGGTCAACTGGCTGCCATCCCTGTTTCTGGGCATTCTACAATTACAAATGACATATATTGTATTTCAAAACTTTCAAAACTGTGCAACAATAGATTAGTCATAGATAAGCTGACTGATCGATATCATTATAAAAACTGAACCGCCTATATTGCAATCGTCTTTTAATTACATTTTAAATCCTGCAAGGTTTCCTTTAGCTCTCTGTCGCTAGCGTTGGTGTCAAATTGAATAGAAGACACAATTTTTGGCTGAAGAAAAACTTTCACTCCTAAATTTAAGAACCAGTGCTATTGTTTGTATATTTTCTGTCACCTATGTGTCAATACTCCCGATATTTCCATATCATATCTAATTCACTTTTTAATGGTTCGCATGCAGAATATATTTCCAAATTGTGGCCAGTGTCCTGATTTGGACTAAAACTATTAACATTTAAAGTCACAAAAAATAGGCAGAGAATCTTTGTCCATTACCTACTTAGTACAAAGATACAAATGTCTACAAAATGCTTTCTCTTCTTACTCCATGTAAATCTATGAGACACCTGAGACCATCTGATGCCAGTCTTCTACTAATCCCAAAGCCCAATTACACACCCTTCAGTGAATGGTTGTTCATGTTTGTGGTTCCTCCTCTGTACATATTTATTTGAGTCTCCATTGAACATAACATTCAAATCATCCTTGAAACCTAACCTTTTATTACCGTTTCTTTAACACCTACAATAGTGGTTCTGTTCAGGCTGTGTTTTCTGTCACTTTCAAAGACATTAAAGCAATCTAATTTGTCCACCCAGTATCTTGTTGAATCCATATCACAGAACACCTTCACTTTCTAAGGTACTTGAGCAAATGTAGGAAGTGTTTCTGCTGACACCTACTCAGAAAGAATTAAAGAACAAAAATAGAGCAATTCCCAAAAACTAGGGAATCAAAAATTGGCTGAACGACAAACAGAAAGCTGATACCCCAAAAATAATTTTGAGGCATCTCATATCTTAAATAGGTTATGAGTGGCCCCACAGCTTCAGTTTCAGGGGGATCCACCCCCTTAGGTTTAACATACAGAGTGCAAGGTAGACCACTAGTAGAATTAACATAAATTACAAAAGAATCAAGATTACACTAAACTCAAAATCTAAGAAAAAATAATAACAAGCTTAACAAAAACATTCACATAGAAAAAAGGCCACAAACATACTAAGAGTCGCAAAATAAGCCAATTTAACCGCAGAAATTGATGGAGACCTGGCTAAATATTAACAAATGCTGACTGACACTGTTTCACAATTTGATTTCCAATAGTCAAGGAAGGAGAAGACCCAAAATGTCTTTTCAAATTTAGCAGACTTTCACTTTATCAAGAACAAGCTACTCCACCTGTCAAAGAGAGGTAATAGAATATGTTTTAAAAAAAAAAAAATTTTATCTCTTTTTACTCTGAGCTATTCCTCCTACGTCCTTCTTCTGTATCCTTGTATGTCTCAGCCTCTCTTGCCCACCGCTTCCTCTCTCGATCATGTTCCTGTAAAGCCTGCTTCTCAAATATTTTCATTTCAAAGCACCCTGCTTGCCTCCTCTCCGCTATTTGACTACCACCCATGGTATACATGGACCCCATTACCCACCGTGAAAACATCACTCATAATCTTCACAAATACTTCATTTCTTTGAAGATGACTCTCAGCATTCCTTCTGTGGGTTTTATTCAAAGAGCATCAGCGAGATTAAAAACCTACATGGGTCATTAGCCCTTTCCAGGGCACCCCTACTCAATTCCCTCTTTTCTTTTGACTGTGTCCCCATACATTGGATCTAACACAATCATTAAGTTCACTGATGACACCTTGATAGTAGGGATCATCAGTAACAATGATGTGTGAGCCTAAAGAGAAGCAGTCCAGTAATCAACAGCATCCAACAATAACTTGGCCTTGAACATCAGGAAGACTAAGGAGCAAATTGTGGACTACAGCAAGCCCAAAAGTTTTCATCAACAGGAATGTGTCAGCTTTAAGTTCCAAGCCATTCACATTTAAGAGGATCTTTCATGGTCACTTGACCCCTCTGCCCCAGTCAAGAAGGTACAGAAATGTCTTTACTTTCTGAGGAGGCTCAGGAAAGACCAGCGATCTCGTCAGATTCTAGAAAATTTCTACCAATGCACCATCATTTTTCATTTTGATTCTGATCAACTGTGTCACAGTTTGGTATGGTAACTGTTGGTCCTTAAATCAGAAGTGGTAGTGAAAATTGCCCAGTACATCATTGTTATCTCATTACCAGCCATTAAGGGCCTCCAGTTCAAACAGTGCAAGCAGAGCGTGCATAGTATCTTTGAGGACCCCTCTCACCTAAGCCATGGTCTGTTTACCCTTTTACCTTCTGTGAGGCAATATGGGAGCCTATGTACCAGCACCAGTAGGCTCAGAAAGAGCTCCTACCTTGTAACTATCACAAGTGCTAGGCCACCTTCATCCCGCCTATCTTATCTTAAAACTATACATGTACACCCTTGGACTCTGTTGATTTGTATTCATATTTTAACTCTCACTAATCTTTCTGTGTATACTGCTAACTTACACTTGTCTATACAAGTCTCTCAGTGCTATATATATTTATATGCATCTGATTACTTGCAATGAGCTATCATTTACATTTCTGGTTAGATACAAAACTGCATTTCATTGCCATGGTAGTTTTACTGTGTTTCAATGACAATAAAGTTGAATCTAATCTACTCTATTTTAATCCACACTTCTACCAAACCAACTGTAAGTCACCTAACATGCACATATTAGGGATATGGGAAAAATCTGAAGCAGACTGTAAAGAACTCCATGTAACAGGCTGCAAATTGAACCCAAGTTCCAGGAGGTGAAAGACCACAAGGCTAAATACTACACCACCACAGTCTTTAAAATAAAAATTCTTTGATAAATTAGAGTGTAAACTTGACATTACCAGTGGATGTTGTAATTACTTCCAACTCAGTTTGAAGTGCCATTGTGAAAGAGGTTCATAACTGTTGTCTCACAGAGGTGCTATTGTGTCCAAAAGGAGACCTGCCTATCCTCTATGGTGTCTGCTCTTAATCTGTAACTTTAGAATATCTAGGATTAATGTAATTGGCTTTGCTTATAAATGGGCTCCTACACGATTTGCATTTATTTAAAGTGGATGACTAGCCTGTGGGAGAGATGTAAGTAAAAATCTCATTGTATACACATGACAATAGAGCTGAGCTTTAAAAATGACACCTCCCAATGATAACAAACAGCAGCCTGTGAATCACCAAAGCTGCCTCAACAAACATAAATTGTAACGTTAGCCACAGTGATCCGGTTCACTGAGCTGGACCTCCCTGCAAAGAAGGAGAATGACAATGACAGTGACAGATGAAGACTCTGAGGGTGCAGTACACCTGTTGTATTATAATACAGGTGTCCTAATGAGAGCTCATATAGGCCAAGAACCTCCTGTGGAGGATGAGGAGGAGGGCACAGGCTCACCTGATCTTGCTTTTCAGTATGAATATACATCATGAAAGCAGGACTCTCATGATCATTCCAGAATTTGAGATTTTAAGTATGAAGTATCAGAAGAATTATCAGAAGGATAATTAGGTTTTGATAATCAAGCAGTTATAACTTCATTTGTTATTGTCAGCTCTTTGTATCATTGTTAAGCATAATTCAGTAGGTGTTGGTGAGTGTGTGAAAGTGAAAATGTGGAATGATCTGCCTGCTAATATAAGAGATGACTCTATGGTCTCAGCTTTTATATCCAGGCTGAAGACTCACTACTTTAGTCTAGCATACCCTGACTAGAGCTGCTGATTAGCTGTACATACTGCACTTCTGTTTGTTAGTCATTTGTGCAAAAATATAAGCATCACAATATTTTTAAACCCTCACTAACCCTCCTCTATTCTGTATCTCTTCTTGGTATTCGTGGTGCCCCTGCTCTCCTGCATATGGAAAATCATCTTGGATAAAGGAGCATTGAAATCATCAGATGAAAAGATTGCTTCATCAGATGGCCAGCACAAATTTCTCTAAGGAAAACCCAAGAGCGGATAGGTGGCCAGTTGGCCAAGGTCTCCAGGACTGTAACTTTTTTTTTTGATTTTCTCTTTTATGATTCTAATCTTCACCGTTGTCAACTGGCCACAGTTCATCAATTAATTAACAGACAGATATTGTTGTTTTCCACTTTTGTTTAATCACTTTTTACCTTATCCTTTTTGTGTTTTAACAAATCTGTATTTAAATGCGTATTGGTTCTGTATTTAGTAATTCATACCATATATACTTGTATTTTAACTGAGAATTTTTTGCAGCTCTCTACACCTGTAATCAGTGAAGAGCGCTATACAAAAACTAAGTTGCATTGCATTGTATTGTATTGTATTGTAAGCTTTTGGATTGATCTTCTCTTAATAGAAAACGTGGGCTGGGTTTAGTTTTGCTGTACTGATGATGTGTTGTCACAATCCTTTTCAGTATAAGAGTAACTACAAGTTTAGATATTTGCGTACCATCTGAGCAATGATAACCAAATTCTTGTAAGTCGGAATCTCTCCTTAAAGTGGTAATACATTTGAGCCATGGAGCTTTGATGGGTCTAGCATTGTTAGTGGCCAGCTTCCCCTAGTCACTGAGAATCATTTGGCCAGATGACTGGTCACTTTGTCTTCCTCTGCTAGTTGCATATTTGTAGAGAACCCGGCTCTAAATCTTTGGCGGAAACCTAGTAGGATATTGGCTTTCTGGCAGACCAGAACACTTGTGTAATGTGGCTGGGTGAGGCATCTAAATAATTTTCAGCTTACTGTAGAGTTCACTCATCCTGTAGTGAATAGGAGTATAGAATCAAATGACTACCACAACAACCCGTGTTCCCAGAGTGTGAGGAGGTGGAGTCTATCGGGACAGTATTAAGCACAGGAACCACATCTTTTTTAAGGCAGGAACCACATCTGACCAGGACACCTTTTCATTACAGGGCACATTCTCACATTTGTTCACATGGGGCAATTTAGAGGCACCCACTGACCATTTTGAAATATTTCAATAAACCAGAGTACCAGAAGAAAGCCTTTGCCATCACTTCACATTGTTGACAAGTGTCAAACAGTGTTAACTGCTGATACCTTACCTACTGGCCATTTATCCATCAACTTTGGAAACTCAAACACAATCAGATTAACCAAAAATTGCTAAGTAATATTTTCAAAACGTTACCTAGCCGCACAGCTACAGTGGCTTAGCCTTGGGTGATTTGTATGGAAAACACCGTCATTCAGAATGTTCATGATAGAGAGAGGCATTGCCTACAACATAAAGAACAGCAAAAGAATCTGGGAAACATCTTATAATAATTTTCTTTATTAAGTCATTAACATACATTATACAGTTTTTACTGATTTATGTACGTTCAGATAGTTGCAAATGTCATTAAATGATTGTTTATATATTGGGAGCATTTTATTGACACACATTACTTAATGCTTCTTAAATGTTTACAAATCACTTATTTATCAGTTGTAGGTCTGTTTTCATGTTCTAATCGAAAGGTGAAACTCTTCATCCATTGTAAATGTTCATTAATGAAAGTTATTAAAAGTGTTACCAGAGTCTGCTCTGGCCAAATCAGCTAAGAGGTTAATTTCTAAAGATGGACACTGGGGGTCATCTGGTGTGTCACTGTGCACCCAGGATTCCCAAAGCTTTCCTTTTTGTCACAAAAGGCCATCCCACTGTGCTCTGATTCTTTTCCACCCACGCAGTACAAAAAGAAATACTTCAGCAGCAGAGTTTAATTACAGTTCATACCCAGAAGAAGCGTGCTGGGTTTCACTTTAAATAGTGTTTTTTTTCACATTTTCCTAATACCTCCAACTGTCAATTTTACCTTGCAACAAGTACAATGAATCTAATTGATATTGGAAATGGATTTTGTGCTGAATTGAATGGTACTGCAACAGACGCAGAACCAGGAAATGAAACAAATAAAAGGATTTGGTTACCAGGATTGGCCTTTCCACACCCTTACTTCTTATGTGTTTTAGGATAATCTGTTTACACGGAACCTTTATTTTCTTATGATTATTATTATTACATCTTTTCAACATAAAAAACAGCATTTGCTCATTTACTTTATTCAAAGGTAGAAATTGTTTGTTCCTAACAAAGGATACATTTTTCATTTCATAAGACTCTTACTAATAAAAGATGACACATTTGTAGACCTGCCATTCTAGCTGTAGCAATCAATACATTTGGTAAAGAAGTAAATAAAACATATAAAATGACCAACCTCAAAATTGGTATCACGTTTTATTTGACTTGTAACCCGAAACATGAACATCAATTTTCAAGTTCAGTTCAGGGTACCACACAAAATGAGTCAGGACATTCAAACTCCACGTAGACAGGGATTTGACCTCAGGAGCTATGAGGTAGCAGCACTCAACAAGGTGCCATTGATTTCCTCCCTTATGATTTCTATTGTTATACTGTGATTTGAGTTGATTTGTCCCTAGGTATTCTGCTTTTCACTCCATATCCCAAAAATGTAAACTTAGTTGAGTTTCACGGTATATTTTTTATGTGAGTATGTCTAGATTAGAGCTGGTATACAATCCATGGTTTGTTCTTGCAAACTTTATTCACATTTTTTTCTGTTGCAGTTTTATGCTAAAATTGTTTCAATTAATTTTTTTCAGATTTATTCTTTTCCTGGTCAAGCAACACTCAATACCCTAGAATGACAAAAAAATTTTCTGAATTTTTGCATATTCATTAAAAATAAAAAAATATATAATATCACACTGGCATACAGTAAGTAATTGACCCTTTGCTATGACACTTGAAATTTGGCTTATGTGGATTTCATTCTCTTGATTAGCGTTGAGATGTTTCTACACCTTGTTTGAGGTCCACCAGTGGACAATTCAGTTGATTGGGTATGATTAGGAAAGGCTCACAACTGACTGTGGAATGTCCCGCAGTTGATAGTGTATATGAACAAAACCAAGCATTGGGAGTGAAACAATTTCCTACAGAGCTTAGAGGCAGCTTTGTGTTGAGGCACAGATCTGGGGAAGGCTACAAAAAAATCTGCATCATTAAAAGTCCATATTGGAAGAAACCATGCACCACTTACTTTCACAATACCATTCAAACGGTGAAGCACTGTAGTGACAGCATCATGCTCTAGGTTTTTTTTCCAGCAGCAGGGACTGGGAAATTAAACGAGGTTGACAGTTTTTTTGACTTTAGACTGGGCTGAAGGTTCATTTCCCAACAGGTCATGTGACAAAGTAAAGGCAACACAGGTGTGGCTTAGGGTCAACTCTATGAATGTTCCTGAGTGGCCCAGCCAGAGCCCAGACTTGATTCCAATTGAACATCTCGGGAGATACCTGTAAATCTGTATCTTCTCTGACCATCAGTGGTCTTTCAAAGGTCCACTGATGGTCTCCATCCAACCCGACAGAGCTTAAGAGGATCTGCAGAGAAAAAGAAAATCCCCAAATCCTGGTGTGCTAAACATAGCACACCATACCCAAGAAGACTCCAGGATGGAATTGCTGCCAGAGGTGCTTCAACAAAACTGAGTAAAGGGTCTGAATACTTACGTCAATGTGAAATTTCAGGGGGGTTTTTTTATTTTTAATACATTTGCAAAAAATTCTAAACTCCTGTTTTCACTTTGTCATTGTGGGATATTGAATGTTGCTTGACGAGGGAAAAAAATAATATAAATAAATAATTTTAGGGTAAGTGCAGAATGCAGCTGCCAGAATCTTAACTAGGAAAAGAAAATCCGAGCACATCTCAATAGCTTTAATGTCACAACATTGGTTACCCATGCCATATAAAATTGACTTTAAAATATTACATATGGTTTACAAAGCTTTAAATAATCTTGCTCCATCCTATATATTGGAATGCCTTTCACCTTACACTCCAAATTGTACCCTTAGATCTTCACTGCTTATAATTCCAAGAACTAAACTTAAAAGAAGTGGTGAGGTAGCCTTCTGCTGTTATGCACCTAAAATATGGAATAGCTTAACGATAGAAATTGACCAGGCTAATACGGTGGACAAATTTAAAAAACTGCTTAAAGCCCATTATTTTAACAAAGCTTTCTCATAGCTTCATTTTAGTGTAACCCTGATATTCTCTATATGCATTTAATTATCTTTTTTTTTCTTTCATGGCTCCAAATTCCATACTAACCCCTACTTTCTCTGCTGTTCTTTTTCCAGTTTTCTGTGGTGGAGATCTGCGCCACCACCATCCGATCAAAGCACAGTAGTGTCCCAACATTAATGGATTTAAGGCCAGAGGTCCACATGACCGTCATCATCTAATTCTTCCATGTGAAGCCTGAAAACTATGAGGACTGATTAAGATCATTTATGTTAGGTAGAATTCCCAGTGGGGGCTTAGCGGTCTCGTGGCCTTGGAACCCCTGCAGATTTTGTTTTTGTTCTCCAGCTGTCTGAAATATTTTTTTTGTTTTCTGTCCTCCCTGGCCATAAGATCTTACTTTATTCTTTGTTAATTAGAATTGTCTAATTTATTTTTATATTTTTTCTTTTTTCTTTCTTCATCTTGTGAAGCACTTTGAGCTACATCATTTGTATGAAAACATGCTGTAGAAATAAATGTTGTTGTTGTTGTTGTAAGTCAGCAACATAACAAAATGTGTAAAAAGTGAAGTGGTTGGAATACTTTCTGAAAACACTGTAAATGCTTTAAATAGCCAAAATCTGGTTATAATTATAATATATCCTGTCAATAAATAATAATATTCTATATTAATAGGAAAGACTGTACAATAATAACATTTAGAATAATCTGGACATAATAATAAATGGATTAATTAATAGTGATCTAGTTGAAATTATAATAAAGGCTACTAATAAATAATACTCTGCTGATTATATATTGTAAAGGATTAAAAAATATATGACTATACTGTAATAGTACTACTAATAATAGCAATAATAATTAAGATAGCATGGTGGCTGGTGAAAGCACAGTTGTCTCTGAGTCCTGGTTCAAAATCCACACCTAGTTATCATCCATGTGGTGTTTATTTGTTCTCTTTGTGTCTGGGCGGGTTTACCTCTCACACCCCAGTGATTTGCAGGTTATGTTAAATGGTTCTGTGTGGTCCTGTGTGAGTGAGTCTTGCACCATGCAGACCTTCAAACCAGGGTTGGATCCCACCCTCTGCTCAACGCTGCCAGGAAATGCTGGTAACCCTGAGTTTGTTTAGGCAAATTGTTAGCAAGAGAATATTATGTTATATTAATTATTCTTAATGTTAAACTTTTGCATAAGACACTATTCAGCTATTCATTAATTAACCATCTTATCCAGGACAGGGTAGTGAAGCAGCTGGAGCCTATCCCAATAATCATTGGGTGCAAGGCAGGAACAACACCTGGACAGGGCACCAATATATGATATTATATGTGCAGTTATGTGACATCTGATAATTTTTATTACTTGCGTCTTTTTTACCCATGTACTGTATCTATTAAGGCCTGTAAAATGAGATTTTTGGCACTTAGCATTTTTATTCTTCATTGGGCCCTTGAGCAAAGCCCTTAACCTGCAATTGCTCCATCCTGGGTATGACGGTAATCTGCATCCATCCCAGCATGTAGGCCCTCCAAACTTCAGGGAAAAACCTGGGGGTTGGTGGCAGAAATGGCTCTCCTGCCACCATAAAAAATCTCACAGTGTTCCACTCCATCTGAACTAGTGTGGTGCTGAGGTGTCACCCATTACATGGCTGTACTCGGGTCCTAATCTGGGATCCTGAGTTGGTTTGTCATGTGGTGGGTGCAGCAATGCGCTGTATCATCGCGTCCTCATAACTTCTCTCTCTCTTAGGTATAAAGTAATAGCTTAGTGATGCCTGATTTTTCTCTTCTACAATTATTGTAACAAGTTCAGTTTTTGGCATGAATATTCTGGTGGGGCCATATGGCCCTGGGAGAAAGATGCTGTCTCAAGAAGTGTAGCCAATCCTGAGCATATAATATGTGTGTGTGTGTGTGTGTGTGTGAGGGAGAGAGCAGCACTTACAAGACATTCTCCTCTGCTTAAATCCACTGGCCAACAACAATCTTGGGAAGGATCCTGCCTTGGATCAGCTCACTGGGTTGGGGAAGGTGAGTGCAGATGGAGGCAGAAAGACCTGGAAGTGGGAATGTGCAGGCAGTGAAAGTGGCAGAAAAAGATCATTGGAGATGTGTGGAGGCAGCTGTGGAAAATCAGAATGGCAGCAGTGGCAATAGAGGGCAAGAAAGGAAGGAGAAGGCCTCCAGTGAACTTCACATGAGGGAGAGAGGGAAAAACACTGCTTTTTACAATGTATTAGGTTACCAGTGGTAGTGATGGTAAAATGTGTAAAACTGAATAATGGCATAAAAAAATCACACGTAATTAAGATCTAGTAACATATTGTTATACAGTAAAACCATTAAAGGGCAATATTAGTAGATACATCAACAGCAAATACTCAATACCAAAACATCAGTTTTTGTACAGAGGGAAAAGTGCTAAGAAAAGATAAACAGAGGACACTGCAGGGTTCAAGGTCCTGCCCAGACAACCAGGAAACAAGCTAGCAGCACCCAGTAAAAAGAAAACTGCACATAATACAAAAATAATAATTTTTCCAGATAGGACATTGCATTGAGCATATCATGGAAAATTGGAAAAATTTGATTATGAAGGCTAAGTTTCCCCGGAAATTTTAACAAAATTTAAAGTTTTACTACTTATTCACTTTCTGCAGAACAGTGCAATCTACTGGAAGATGTAGGGCAGTTCCCCATTTGCCCCTTAAACAGAGATTATTATTATACTTTATTAATCTCGAAGGAAATTAGTTGTTTTTTTTCACATACCCCTTGGGGTCAGAGCGCAGGGTCAGCCATTGTACAGCGCCCCTAGAGCAATTGAAGGTTAAGGGCCTTGCTCAAGGGCCCAGCAAAGTAGCATCTCTTTTGGCAGTGACGGGGATTCGAACTGGCAACCTTTGGGATACCAGCGCAGATCCTTAGCCTCAGAGCCACCACTTTAATTTACCCCAAATTTAACATAGGTTAGCAGCACAACCGAGCTGTCCTGCTATGGCAACAATAACACCAATTTTTACTGCTGTACTGTTGTGTGTAATGCACAGGACTGTCATATCTAACATCTCCATTCTGATGTTTCAGCCACAAGTTTTGATCTTTCTACTACTGCTTACTTTCAATACATTACATGTGAAGTTTGCTTTCCCATGTCCCTTTGAGTTTACTTTAGGTCTTCCACTTTCTTCCCATATCCCAAATATATGAAGTGTAAGACATGATATGAATGGGTGTTCTGTAATGAACTACCATCCTGACCAATGTTGGTTCTGTTCTCGCATGAAGCCCACCAAAGTACCCAGCAGTTCGAGAACCTACATGGATGAATGCAAATGTGATTGGTGGGCTCTTTTTATGCCTTTTGCATTGATAAATGAATGGTAAAATCTGTCCTCATATTGACTGGATTATGCAGTGCAGATAAAACGTTGAAGAAAGCATTTATACTATTGATTCACAGTGGATTTCATTTGGCTTTTTTGACACTGCATAACAGAAAAAGACACTTTAATGTCAAAGTGTTAAACACAAAATAATTGACCGTATAAGTATTCAACCCCTTTAATCTCAGTTGATTGCCATATAAATGCACCTTATCTGGAAGCCCCAACTTGTGGTCAGTTAGTAGCATGGCCTAATCTACACAAAGGAGAGAAAAGGAAACTCAAGGTGATTGTAAAGCACAAGTCAGGGGATGGAGGCAGGAAAATATCCAAGTCAGTTGGAGTCCAATTAAATCAGTCATTAAAAATGGGAAAGAGTACGGCGCAGCTGTAAATCTACATAGTACAGGCCATCCACAAAAATGAAGTGATTGTAGAAGAAGAAGCCTGGTGAGGGAGGCCATCTAGAGACCTATGGTAACTCTGAAGGAATGGCTGAGATTGGAGAGACTGTGCACAAAACAAACTGTTGCTTGGGGGGTTTGCCAATTGCAAATTTATGGAAGAGTGG
The DNA here is from genome assembly GCF_900747795.2 of Erpetoichthys calabaricus. Lineage (NCBI taxonomy): Eukaryota > Metazoa > Chordata > Cladistia > Polypteriformes > Polypteridae > Erpetoichthys > Erpetoichthys calabaricus. The sequence goes on from NC_041396.2 coordinate 84,633,473, forward strand.
CAAAGAGAAAGTGACAGTTAAAAAAAATACAAATGACATCTCAGCTAGAGATTGCCAAAAGTCACCTGGAAGAAAGTTTTATGGTCTGATGAAACCAAAATTCAACTTTTTTGCTATCATTCTAAATGTAATGTTTGGTTAAGCCCGACATTGCAAAAAATTAAAAACACACCATGAACCATGTCAGTGGCAACATCATACCATGGGATGCTTCTCTGCAGCAAGCCCTGTAAGTCTTGTGAGGATAAAATAAATGGACTAAAATAAAGGGAAATCCTTGAGGAACACCTGACGCCATGTCCAAGAAGCCTGTGCCTTAAAAAAGGGTTTATTTTCCATCAAGACAACAACACCAAGCATAAAGCCAAAGCCATACAGAAATGGCTTAAAAACAATAATGTTAAGGTACTGAAGTGGCCAAGTCAGACTCCAAGCCTCAATCCAATTGAGAATTTGTAGCTGGACTCAATAAAAGATGTCAGTCGTGATCCCCATTGAGCCTGATAGAGCTTGAATAGAGAAGAATGAGAGAAAATGGCCAAATGTGTAAAGCTGATAGAGAGAGACCTGCACACATAGACTCAGTGCTGTCACGGCTGCGAAAGGGGCATCTACTAAATACTTATGCAATTGGCTCTTTTGTGTTTTATATTTGTGACTGATGTAACCCACTTTGTACCATCACTTTCTACTGCAGTTTTCTGTTTCTCTTTGATATTAAAAAGTCTTTTTCTGTTGATCAGTGTCAAAAATTATTATTTTATTGTATAACAATAAAATTTAAAACCTGTTAAGTGGATGAACACTTTTTATTGGCACTGCATTTGCTTGCCTTTGAACCTGACCTTTATTACAAGTACATGAGCCGATAGTTGTCTTTTTAAGCATTTTTCTCAAGAATGGCTAATAGCAGCAATTGAAATGTATTTGCATGTCAAATGAACCACTTCCCTTACAGATCATGTACTTTCGTTTATTTCAGAAGAATGCTCAGATATACAGTATGCAAATACTTCAAAGTGCCTGGAGGGCACTGGGCCAACAACAGGTCCTCTTTGTTACCCACTGGAGGGTATGAAGGCTGTTATGCCAGTGTTCCCTGCCAGCATTTTCATCAATTAAAATGTCCTGGCTTTTCTTTATGGCAGCTTCTTTGCAGCACTTGTTAAAACCTAAAAAAAATTCTTTGTTTTCAGGACGTTGATGAATCTCTGTATTGTCCTATTTTGAGTAGAACGACAACAAGCATAAAGAGGGATACCCTGTCATTAAAAAATTCCTGCACAGATGCACTGTACTTAGAAAGAATGTAAATAAAATGTGGCTCAGTGAGCATTTTTAGTGATAGCTGAAGCATTGGAGAACTACAAGATATACAGATTGATATAATTCATTTAGTTCAAGAACTCATTAGAAATGAGCAGTCTGATCACATTGCGGTAGAACAAGCTCTACAGGATATCCAAGAATCACACGTACTCTATGGGTATTCTATTTTTATCCCAGACAGGTACGTCAATTTACTGCACACAGTCAGGGTAAGTGGTTGGCACCTTGGTGTAAAAGAAAACACAGGGGGCAGTAGGGCTCAGGCCAGTGACTTTTCTCACAAACTATTACATATTCCATCCATCTATTCAAGGACCCATATACAAGGTGGCAGGGTCCTACAACGATGACAGGAACCCAAATACATTGACATTCACTCTGGGCCAGTCTATAGTCACAGATTAAGATAATATTTCTTTTTGTTGAAGTCTTGGTTATAGAGTACTTAAAGATGTCATATTATTATTAATATTGTATTATAAGCCAACAGGATTACCCATGCTGAATTTTAAGATTACAGTACATTAAAAGTATTTAAATGGAAATATATGTGTAAAAAGATATAAGACATATAACGGAAGCATCATGAGTTAGTAGTTTGTGAATTTCCCCTTGGGATTAATAAAGTATCTATCTATCTATCTATCTATCTATCTATCTATCTATCTATCTATCTATCTATCTATCTATCTATCTATCTATCTATCTATCTATCTATCTATCTATCTATCTATCTATCAGTCTAGTACAGACACTACCTTAGGCTCTGCTTTCTTCCTCAGACATGACAAAAAAGTGGAAGATCTCTGACGAGACCTCTGAAGCAATATGGAACTCATCCCTTCTGGTTCACAAGGCCAAAAGGACATCAACACCTGAAGTGGACAATAACACCTGAAGTGGCTGATGATTAACCAAAAGACACATAGAGTCACAACACTGCTATACTGAAAGCCACCATTTGTGACCTTTCTGTCAAACGTTTATCTTGCTTAACATCATGACTCTAATGTGGTGTCCGAGCAGCTGGAACCCCAAACTTTTTTTCACATCTCTGCAATTCTTTATATATATCCTAAAGTTGTGGACATGCAAGGTATGACATGGGATCCATAAAAATGTTGACTTACCAGCCAGGTCATCCCATTTAATAAAGATAATGAGTGCAACAGAAGTAGTGCAAACAAAGAAAAATATCCTCACTGGACATCTTCTTCATGCTGTGGAAAGAGAAAGAGATGAAACTGTTAGCAACAGCACACCCTTTCATCCCAGGGTGGTATTGCTTACCATAGATGAGCCTGGAAAGTGATCCTCAGACACATGTGTGTGACACACTTTTTCTACATGATCCCCCAATTCAGGGCACCATAATGTCTAGGACATAGGAATGGCTGGTCTATTAAAGCAGTCATATTTAGTACTTTGTTATACTGTATATCCTTGGCATGCTTGAGGACTGCGATTCACAAACATCACCAAGTGCTGAGTATTTTCTTCTTGGTGATGCTCTGCCAAGTATCTAATGCAGCCATCTTCAGCTCCTGCTTGTTTTGCGGGCTTGTCCCCTTGCATTTTCTCTTCAGCATATTGAAGGCATGCTCAGTTGGATTTAAATCGAGTGACTGGCTTGGCCAGTTAAGAATTTTCCATTTTTTATCTTTAAAAAACTCCAGTCTTGCCTTAGCAGTATGTTTGGGATCTTTATCTTGGTTTAGGATGAAGCGCTGTCCAATGAGTTTGGAAGCGTTTACTGGCATTTAAGATGTTTCTGTACGCCTCAGAATTTATTGTGCAACTGCCGTCTGCAGTTCCATCATCAATGAAGATAAGTGTCAAACAATCTGTGACACCAATTGTTCCAAACATTATGGTGCCCTGAAATGGGGGGACCAGGTAGAAAAAGTGTTGTTATTTCTATGTGCTGTGGTTGAAATGTATGCAAATCCCCTTAAATGAAAGTCTGCAATGTGCACTTTAATCAGATCTGAATTGTTTGATTTGAAATTTTAAAACAGTGAAGCCGAGGAGTAAATCAAGGAAATATGTGTCTTTGTCCCAAACAGTATGGAGGGCAATTTGGAGTGTGTGTGTGTATATATATATTGTGGAAGCTGGCCCGGACACAGACAGGTAGACATGTTTAAAGCACCACCACACGTTTATTATACAACTAATATATACAACTAAAGTGCCACACAACCCCAAACTCCCCCAAAGTCCAGGCCTTCTTTCCGATGCCTTCCTCTCAGGTCCTCCTCCACTCCTCTCCTCCAAGACCCCGTCTTCTCCACTCCCGACTCCAGCCCCTGAACGGAGGGAGGCGGACCCTTTTATAATCACCCGGTTGTGCTACAGGTGCATCCCGTTAATCTTCCGCCGGCACCCCCCAGTGTGGCGGAAGTACCGGCTGCGCACCCAGAAGCACTCCGGGTGTCCCTGGTCGTCTTCCCCCCAGCACTTCTGGATGTGGCGGAAGTGCTGAGGACCAGGGCTTTCCAGGCATCGGGGCGCCCCCTGACAGAGACCACAGGTCCCTATAGAGTTGAGCTTCCAAGCACAGTTCACGGTCTGGAGGAGGCGTAATCCTTCCTCTGGTCCTTCTGGGCATCCCGGCTGGGTGCCACCCCCAGACGCTTGCCGCAATATACATATATATACAGTAATCCCTCGCTATATCGCGCTTCGCCTTTCGCGGCTTCACTCCATCGCGGATTTTATATGTAAGCATATTTAAATATATATCGCGGATTTTTCGCTGCTTCGCGGGTTTCTGCGGACAATGGGTCTTTTAATTTCTGGTACATGCTTCCTCAGTTGGTTTGCCCAGTTGATTTCATACAAGGGACGCTATTGGCAGATGGCTGAGAAGCTACCCGGCTTACTTTTCTCTGTCTCTCTTACACTGACTTTCTCTGATCCTGACGTAGGGGGTCTGAGCAGGGGGGCTGTTCGCACACCTAGACGATACGGACGCTCGTCTAAAAATGCTGAAAGATTATCTTCACGTTGCTATCTTTTGTGCAGCTGCTTCCTGAAACACATGCTGCACGGTGCGTCGCATACTTAAAAGCTCGAAGGGCACGTATTGATTTTTGATTGAAAAACAAACTCTGTCTCACTCTTTGTCTGCTCCTGACGGAGGGGGTGTGAGCTGCCGCCTTCAACAGCTTTGTGCCGCGGTGCTTCATATACTTAAAAGCCAAACAGCCCTATTGATTTGTTTGCTCTTCTCTATCTCTCTGACATCTGCTCCTGACGCGCACTCGTTTGAAGAGGAAGATATGTTTGCATTCTTTTAATTGTGAGATGGAACTGTCATCTCTGTCTTGTCATGGAGCACAGTTTAAACTTTTGAAAAAGAGACAAATGTTTGTTTGCAGTGTTTGAATAACGTTCCTGTCTCTCTACAACCTCCTGTGTTTCTGCGCAAATCTGTGACCCAAGCATGACAATATAAAAATAACCATATAAACATATGGTTTCTACTTCGCGGATTTTCTTATTTCGCGGGTGGCTCTGGAACGCAACCCCTGCAATGGAGGAGGGATTACTGTATATTGTAATACTTTTTTCAAGGTCAGTGATATTTGCATCAGCATACAACAGACAGCATATGATGAGAGGGAACATTTATGGGTTGGGACCGGAAATAAATGCGTAGAATGCTGGGAAGGAACCGAGGTGCTGTATGGGAAGCATGACGTCATCTAAGGTGGACCAGGGGAAAATGCGGAAGTGGTAGCGCGCAGTGAGGGAATTCCGTGTAGACTTCGGTGGTGTTGTTTCTGTTTTTCTGCGAAAACAAAACAAAGAGAGGTTAGTACCCCACCTTTGTCCCCTGGCGCGATATATTACGCTGCTCATTGGGTCTTTATGTGGTTCCCTATGCGCGCGTGCTTGACAATATATATAAAATCCATCATCTCTCTGTTCTGTCTGTATGTCTGTCTGTTCACTTTTCACAAGAGAACTACTAAACAGATTTAGATCGAGTTTTTTTCTTTAATTTGCTTGAACATTCCGGTTGATTGTGCGACTTCTCTCATCACGCTAAGTATTAAAGTTCTCTTGCAGAACAATTTATTTGCGTGAATCCGAGAGAGAGGCTGTGGGCCAAGGGGAGGGGGGCAGGTCCCTCCTCACTCATGCACCAACCTCTGTTTGAGTTGCTCTACCTCTCGCCACGTGTTGGACCGTATCTTGCCTCCGCTTACCTAGCGATACCTGTTTGTTCAACAGACATCATCATCTACAGATTGTTAAGGAGTAACGTTTGACGTTTTTGAGCGAGAGATCAGAGCTCTTAGAGGGTGTGTTTTAGAGGGTAGCTGCTGATTGCCAGAGATATCACGGCCACGTGCTTTTCTCCCCACGTCAGAGCTGAACACGATCAGATACAGTGCCAACGTTTAACGTTGGAGCGTACCTACCTTCCGCTTGGCCAGAATTACAATTTTTTAAAAATGTTTTATTGATTTTTAAAGTTTACACTGTATGTGTACTACTGATCAGATGTTTGCAATCACAATGTAATTTTCATAGTTTTAAAAGTAGTGATAAGTCAAGCAAAATGACACCTTTTATTGGCTAACTAAAAAGATTACAATATGCAAGCGACTCAGGCCCCTTCTTCAGAAGTAATAACATCCAACACAATTTTCATTATCCATTAGAGAATAATGTCACATCTAGTCACCTTTCTGTCCACCACTCTACAACCACATTGACATTCCTAATTCCTAATCAGCTGTGTTCTTGCCATCTGCTACTTTCAACTCTAAGCTCCTGACCATGTTAAGGTCTTTTAAGATAGAACCAACCGTGTTTCTGGAAGACCTCACAAAAACCTGGTGCATTATCTATAAACTGTCCATCTGTGGTCTAGCGACCCACGTCCTGCTTACAGAGGAATTGAAGCATTACGCACATCTAAATCTGTTCCTCTGATGGAATGGTCCTTACAGATGACACTGCAGTTGTGACCTGCTGGGCTGGCTACTTTTACTTTTTTTACTTTATCTATTTTAAATTAAACCTACAACACAATCAAGTAGGCAGAAAGTGAAGGGGTCTGAATACTTCCTTGTAATTATTGTGAATTTGTTTCAGTTGCATTGACCTTAAATGGCTAGCTACTTCCTTTTCACTCTGTGATACTTCTTTTGGACTTATCTAAAACACATCAATGCAGGAGCAGACAGCCACAGTTCTGGAATGTCATTGATGCTGTAGGTTTCGCGTAGGCTGAGGTGCATTGAAACTTTCTCATCTGTTAATTTGTTGATTTGATCTTTAGAAATCAGCATCTCACGTTAGTGTCATTCAGCTTTATTATAGTGCTTTAGGTCTGAATCAATAGGTGATTTATGGAGGGGCTCATGCAATGGCCGATCAATGAATAGACTTTAAGACATTCTGAAGATTTCAAGTAGTTCAGTTTCCACCATGCACAGCAGCCATAGCCAAAAATGATGTGGAATCGCACTTTGATCAAGAGACTATGTGCCTTGACAAAGCAAGGCATTTAAAATATGCTCTTGATTGTTTTTTAATCCAAAGATAAAATCAGCAAAGCTACTGAATGCCTTGTGACTTAAAAGCTGACAGTCTAATTTGTTCAGTGGAGAAAGAAACAATAAAAAAAATTGCAAGAAAAACAGAAGTGGCGACATTTTTCAAAACGTGTTATAAAACTTTGCATAAGACTTGGCTTGAAATAAGGGTCAGCAAACATGGTCCAGGAGGGCCAGAGAGTCTGTATTCGGATTTTTGTTTCAGCCCATATGATAATCAGATGCTTAACTGGAATTCTTAATGAGTTGGATATTCTGATTTTTATGAGTATAACAAACATTATTATATCTAGAATGTCACTTAACATCTGCAGCAAGTCGTACATCTAGAAGTTATTGTATCTGATCTTTATAATGTCAAGTCAATTTGTTATTCATATTAATGTATTTTTATATCTATTGAATATTATACCCTTATATATTTGCAAACATTGTTATATACAGTTGTAATGTATGGCTGGCGTCACAGCTGGGCTGATTTAAGATTCCTTACCTGGACAGGAGTCCGGCTAACCAATTAGACTGGATGGTCCCTGCCGCAGCCAGGGGATGGATTGGAATGGATATGCTGGCATCCCACATCCCAGAAGGACTTGATAAAGGATTCTTAACTGGCAGAGATGCCAATACAATGGAAGGAAAGGGGGAGGCAATTTACTTGTGTTATTTACTCCCCAAAAATCCTAGATGGCAGCATCCCTGGGTTATAGTACCTCTATAGACTTTAGTCCCATGAGGCAGCCCTGTTGGATTATCTGTGTGCCGAAAGGGTGTGCTGAAGGGATTAATGCTCCCTACCTCATGGGACATTCCCCTAACCTGGAAATGCTTCCGAAGAACAGTGTTGTTGCATCAGAAGTACTCCCAGGCCCTGGATAAAGGGAACAGCTCTGCTTCAGTACAGGGGAGTCGGAGTCAGGAGAAGAGCTGGACAACACAAGAAAAAGAAAGAGAGAAAAGGAAGAATTGTGTGTGTGCTTGTGTTTATGAATGACCTGGGAAGGTATTTGAGTAATAAATCATTGGTTTGAACCCACGTCTTGTGTTTGTGAGATTGTGTTTGGGGTTTGGGGTGCTGCAATGCCTCCTACTGGTCACACAGTATGTTTGTTATAAATCTATATTATTAATAGCTATAAAATGATTTAACTAGCGTATATTATACTGTTTACATATGTAATTCATTTAATATATTATAAAGTTATGCTCTTTAATAAAACCCCTGTGTGCGTCCAGTGTCCGTGTGTGTGTGTCTTCTGGTGAAGTGCGCATGTGCGGGGCACGGTGTGATGTGCGAAGCAGATGGTTCAAAGGCCGCCTGACGCGTCACACACAACAGAGAGGGCAGGACCTATAAAATATCACGCGGACGATCCAATCGGATTTCGGTAAATGAAGCTTGGCCCTGTAAAGTGTAAAGTGAAAGTTGTTGAAGGGGTTTTCCTAAATACAGTATACGAATTTTCATGATATTACAATACAATGACTTTTAAAAGTAGATTTATTTTCGCGCACATTAAATCAGTTGCTGGGGAGAATCTGCTGATTGCCCACTGTTGTGACAGAAAATTAAACACATGTTACGGACAGCAAAGCCAGTATTACTGTCAGAGAAAATTACTGGCATTTTACGGAAAAAATTTAATGAGGTAAAAGGTCCCTTACCATTTAGTATAGACTGTTCCTACTAATGTTTATGGACTACTGTTCTAGCACCCGTTATTGTAACGGGTTTAATGTCTAGTATAAATATAAACCTTATTACTGTATATCTACTCATTAAAGTGTCAATTCCTTATATCTAGCAGTTTACTTAATTTCTGCAGCAAGTGTCCGTCTCTTCCGTTGTTAGGATTATTTGGCACTTTGAAGTTAAACTGGCATCACATTACACAAGGGGATGTCAAACTTAACAACTGCTGCTGCTGATCACATTGCCTGAGTATGTCAGATTATATGACTAGAAATTGCAGGGGATGACAAATCAGACAGCCCTGTGACGAGTTTCTAGCACAGCTTCACATTTCCAAAGTTTCACAAGCTTGTCAATTTTACTGAGAGCCAATATCGTGCTGAACGACGAGTTTGTGAGATGAAGAGTTCATCTGTAGTCTCTGCCTTTTTTTTTCTTTTTTCCATTCTGTCTTGGTACATAAAACACGAGACACCAGACAGACAAGCTTTACGTCTGCTTGTAAGGTCCAAAAACACCCACATATTTTATTCCTCGTAACTGCATTATTCGCATTGTACTTCTGGTTGAGCGCTCATAGATTGTCAGCTCCCACACTTGTGTCCCCCTAAGGCTTAAAACCAAAACAGCTATTTGATTTTGTTAAAGTAGACAGTTTAAACCATGCTGCTAGTGATGTCAAACACCATGACTACTCCTGATATGCTAAGAGAGCATAAATAAAAGACTGCGGCTGAAAATCCCTGGAAAAATCATATAATGTGAGAAGACATTTAGTGTTTCAGCGCTGGATTATTTCTTATTACATCACTAGATTTTCTCTTATTGTGCTTGGAGACTTAAGGTTTAGTAAACATAACTCAGCAAGAACTATATGGCTTTACAACTTAAATTCTCCAATGCTATGGGACCCAGCCAGGAGCTTGTGAGGGTTTGTACTGGGGCTTCTCCTGTGGGGCAACTCCAGAGTGGGAGATACCACTCATGATCAGGAATTCTGGTTCCAGATGATATACTGTGCGTAGAGATGAGTCTGACTATATCTAGCCAGAAACCTTTGACTTTTGGCCTTGGTTTGGCTCTCCTCCTGCCATAGATATGTATTTACCTCCACATTCCAAGAGCCAGTATTCATCTCCAAGCACCTAGAATGACTTTGCATTTAATGTTTGCCCTTCACATGGCAGCTACATGGGTCATTGAGCTTCAAGTTATTGTGATTTTACTTCACTTTCTTCATAATTATTGCATTGTGTGAATTGATTTTATCATTTTCTGTTGCATTGTGAATACTTCAATCATAATAGTGACATCTTGGATGGATTTCACCTGCAGTCATCAGCGAGGGAATCCACTGTGCTGCCATTCCACTATTTACTGTACTGTATTTACTGTTCTTTAAAAAGATTAAATTAGTAAGTTTGGAGCAGAAAAAGGAAAGGGGTCTATCACAGGCCAAGAATAACTGTGAAATGAGACAGAATGGGCCTCCAGAACCAAAGTTCTCTGCCCATATATTATCTTCTATAACATTTATTGTTGGTCAGAATGCTAGCATGAGAATAAGCAATTAAGAAAGCAACTATTACAACTGGTAATTTGACTTTTGAATCTTTTCGTTTCACTGTCTACCCAATGATGGGGTCGCTCCTTGTGCGAATATTTGGTAAGGTTGAATCCTGTCTTACTTTATTTCCAATCTTTTATGATTTCACTGCAAATCCTTATCCTCTGTGGAAACCCAGCATGGCTTTCACTATGATGACTGTTGGCATTTACTCAGGTACAGTACTAGATCAACAAAGCCACACCAGTGCAAACTGACAGAATCCAGCTCACTGGAAAGCTGTCCTTCCTCCAGATTAGATTGCAGGGTGCTTTGGTTCAATCATCATATCCATTTTTGAGACTGTACTACACTTGAAATGCCGGCAGAAGACCTGGGGCTTGTTTGATCAGTCTTTGTATGTATGCCGCAACCACAAAGACATGCAAATTCAGCCCATTATGCTTGAAGTAAGCAGTTTGCACCTTAAGGACTTTAAGAATAACCATTCACCCACTGATGATGATTCATGTCATGTTCATACTGGACAGATTGAGTAAACCAGATCAGACAAACAGGAATATTTAAAAGTAGCCAACATTCCTTAGAGATTTATTTGAGTCAAAGCTGGGATCTGGGAGCTGTTAGGTGAAATATCTTTTAACAAAATAACTAACCAAAAGCTTTGAGTCAAAATAAAACTAGTACTTTAAACCAAAAAAAAACATTTCCTTAATGATTTTTTTGTTCATTCGTCACAATCTGTGTCTCAAATTTCAGATGCTTGCTCAATTTCAAGTTCAGTTTCAGGGACCCACTGTGGCTACAGTTCGTGGCTCCAGCAAACCTTAGCTTTTAAGTGGACTACTAACTTAATTAAGCAAGCTGTTGTTTCCGAGTTCCCAGTTTCTGTTTCACTGTCAATTCAAAAACTATAAAACTGTATTTAATACATTTTTATTGGAGTTAAGCAAGTCTTGATGTACATTTGATTCAAAAAGTATTCAGAACCCTTCACTCTCTGTAGACTTTATTGTAATGTAGATTTAATTCTTTCTTGTATGTCTGTTATTATGTACTGTCTTTTTAAATGCACTTCTGTTGCTTGTTTTTTCATGGATGGAGCTCAGTCTGTTTGGTCTAAGGTAAGCCTATTCTGGGTAGGAGAGTCAATGTCCTGACCTGCTACTTAGGTTAGTTTTGGATGCCCTCACACTTTTTGCCCTTTTGAAGACTCAATCTCATAACAGATGTAAAAACATGGTGAGAAGTGATAAGTTAGGCCTCCAAAAAACCCACAAAGAAGGCAGGAATGCTCAGAAGAGGCTCAGCCCAAGCCAGCCAGTCCTCTACTACTACCTGTAGACTTCTGCCTTTACAGGCCTAAAAATAGGAAGCTGGCTTTAAAAGTTTAAAAAAATGCAAACGCACTCTACAAGGGAGAGAAAATGTAAAATGTCTGGTTTGTAACCAATGGGACAATAGGAATGTTTAAAAAAGAAGATATTACTTGAAACAAGACAAAAATAGGCAAATATAACCAAAAAATGCTCCAAACAGGAGAAAGGAGATACCTAAAAAATCATTCAAAGCAAATAAGTATAAACACACTTAACATCCATAGGCAGTGGCAGAATAATTCAGAAAACCAGAAAACCAAAATGAAAAACAATATGGTACCTACAGTAAAGTCCTAACAAATTCAGTGAAGCACTGCTTGGTTCCTCTGTGTGACCACAATATAAAGGCAGAAGGAGGGCCCAGTAGTAGTGATGTCATGGTGACTCCGCTTCCTGGGACACCACCCACAAAGTGCAAGGTATAGCAGCATATTTATAAAGATAAAGCACAAATAAAACTGACAGAAATAACATGAAAAATAACTCAAAATCAACAAAAACAAACAAAAAAGCAAAGAATAAATGCAAGTAAGGGAAGAAGTCTAGGCTGTAAAACAACATGAAGAAAGACATTAGGAGTGAGAATAAAGGATGATGAGGTGTGCTGCACTGAAATCAAATCTGAACAGGCAACCACTAGGAGGTGGTATTCTCATTCTGCATAACCCCAATCTAGGGGTGCACAAAAGGCACCAGCCCTGTAAAATTAATCAAGAGTCAGCAATGTCATGTCCAGAGCAGCCACTATGAAGCAGTGTTACTGTCAGATTCTGTTTATTATATTCTGTTCATTCTTGTCCTCTACTATTTTTCTCATTATTCAGGTGATGCCATTTTTTGTTTCCTGTCTGTAGCCACCATTTTGTGATAATTTGCCATGTTGTTCACTTGTGGTCCTATGACATAAAGAGTCCTCTCACCCAATGATGGCAGCACACAGACACAGGTACCCTAGCAATGGAATAAATAAAAAAAATCTTCAGATCTTCTGCTTTGTTTCCAGAACTTGATTTTTTGGACAATTTGATTACTTGTTTTGCTGCCCTTTTGATATTTGTCCTCAGGTTGACTATGACTACTATTTTTGTCTGTTCCCTGAGTATCATCTCCTGGTTATTATCTATTTATTGTTGCGCAATTTCACCAGTTGTGAATTACAGCATGTGACATTTGTAACTGCAGAATCCCCAGAAACAGGGATGGCAGCCAGTTGACCAGAGTCTGTTACAAATGTCCAAACATCCTCCAAGTTTTATTGTTTGCTGTTGACTGTTTGTTCTCTGCTATGAAATAGATATGTATTCTCTTACCTGAACATACAACAGCATAACTAATTACTTATTATTTAATGATATTTACTTCTATTTTCTATTTCTTCTTTTGGCTGCTCCCGTTAGGGGTTGCCACAGTGGATCATCTTCTTCCATATCTTTCTGTCCTCTGCATCTTGTTCTGTTACACCCATCATCTGCATGTCCTCTCTCACCACATCCATAAACCTTCCCTTAGGCCTTCCTCTTTTCCTCTTCCCTGGCAGCTCTATCCTTAGCATCCTTCTCCCAATATACCCAGCATCTCTCCTCTGCACATTTCTAAACCAACACAATCTCACCTCTCTGACTTTGTCTCCCAACCATCCAACTTGAGCTGACCCTCTAATGTACTCATTTCTAATCTTATCCATCCTCGTCCCACCCAATGCAAATCTTAGCATCTTTAACTCTGCTACCTCCAGCTCTGTCTCCTGCCTTCTGGTCAGTGCTACCGTCTCCAACCCATATAACATAGCTGGTCTCACTACCGTCCTGTAGACCTTCCCTTTCACTCTTTCTGATACCCATCTGTCACAAATTACTCCTGACACTCTTCTCCACCCATTCCACTCTGCCTGCACTCTCTTTTTCACCTCTCTTCCACATTCCCCATTACTCTGTACTGTTGATCCCAAGTATTTAAACTCATCCATCTTTGCCAACTCTACTCCCTGCATCCTCACCATTCCACTGACCTCCCTCTCATTTACACACATGTATTCTGTCTTGTTCCTACTGACCTTCATTCCTCTCCTCTCTAGAGCATATCTCCACCTCTCCGGGGTCTCCTCAACCTGCTCCCTACTATCGCTACAGATCACAATGTCATCAGCAAACATCATAGTCCAAGGGGACTCCTATCTAATCTCGTCTGTCAACCTGTCCATCACCATTGCAAATAAGAAAGGGCTCAGACCTGATCCCTGATGTAATCCCACCTCCAACTTGAATGCATCCGTCCCTCCTACCACAGACCTCACCACTGTCACAATTCCCTTGTACATATCCTTTACAACTCTTACGTACTTCTCTGCCACTCCCGACTTCCTCATACAATACCACAACTCCTCTCGAGGCACCCTGTCATATGCTTTCTCCAGGTCCACAAAAACACAATGCAACTCCTTCTGGCCTTCTCTAAACTTCTCCATCAACATCCTCTGAGCAAACATTGCATCTGTGGTGCTCTTTCTTGGCTTGAAACCATACTGCTGCTTTATAATCATCAACTCACTTCTTAACCCTAGCTTTCACTACTCTTTCCCATAACTTCATGCTGTGGCTTATCAATTTTATTTCCCCTGTAGTTAATGCAGTCCTGCACATCCCCCTTATTCTTAAATATCGGCACCAGTACACTTCTTCTTCACTCCTCATGCATCCTCTCACTTTCCAAGATTCCATTAAACAATCTGGTTAAAAACTCCACTGCCATCTCTACTAAACACTTCCATGCTTCCATCCATCGCCTTAGTCAATGGGTGGGCCTCTCTGGCAGTGTCTTAAATTGGTTTGAATCCTACCTGGCAGGGAGAAAATTCTTTGTTAGTTGTGGTAATTACAACTCAAAGACACATGATATCCTATATGGTGTTCCACAAGGCTCTATCCTGGGTCCGCTGCTCTTCTCAATCTACATGCTTCCATTAGGTCAGATTATCTCGGGACATAACGTGAGCTACCACAGCTATGCTGATGACACACAACTGTATGTATCAATAGCACCTGATGACCCCAAATCTCTTGATTTGCTAACACAATGTCTAACCTGTATCTCAGAATGGATGAATAGTAACTTTCTCAAATTAAATAAAGAAAAAAACGAAATCTTAGTGATTGGCAATAATGGATACAATGAGGCTATTAGAAATAAACTGGATGCATTAGGATTAAAAGTCAAATCGGAGGTAAAAAGCTTAGGGGTAACCGTTGATTGTAATCTGAATTTTAAATCGCATATTAATCAGATCACTAGGACAGCATTTTTTCACCTAAGAAACATAGCAAAAGTTAGACCTCTTATATCATCGAAAGATGCAGAGAAATTAGTTCATGCGTTTGTTTTCAGTTGGCTAGATTACTGTAACGCACTCCTCTCAGGACTACCCAAAAAAGACATCAATCGTTTGCAATTAGTGCAGAATGCAGCTGCTCGAATCCTTACCAGGAAAAGAGAATCCGAACACATTTCTCCAGTTTTGATGTCACTACACTGGTTACCTGTGTCATTCAGAATTGACTTTAAAATTCTGCTTATGGTTTATAAAGCTTTAAATAATTTCGCCCCGTCTTATATATCGGAATGTCTGACACCTTATATTCCAAATCGTAACCTCAGATCCTCAACTGAGTGTCTCCTTAGAATTCCAAGAGCAAAACTTAAAAGAAGTGGTGAGGTGGCCTTCTGCTGTTATGCACCTAAAATCTGGAATAGCCTGCCAGTAGGAATTCGCCAGGCTAATACAGTGGAGCACTTTAAAAAACTACTGAAAACACATTATTTTAACATGGCCTTCTCATAACTTCACTGTAATTTAATCCTGATACTCTGTATATCCAATTCATTATAATAACTATTCATTCAAAATCTGTACTAACCCCTACTCTCTCTTCTGTTTCCTTTTCCGGTGTCCTGTTGGTGGCGTGCGCCACCACCATCTACCCAAAGCACCATGATGATCCAACAATGATGGATGGATTAAAAGCCAGAAGTCTGTATGACCATCAGCATCAAGTGACTCTGTGAAAAACCCGAACTACAAAGAGGACTATTTCATTTATGTTAGGTAGAATGCCCAGAGGGGACTGGGCGGTCTCGTGGCCTGGAACCCCTACAGATTTTATTTTTTTCTCCAGCCTTCTGGAGTTTTTTTTTGTTTTTTCTGTCCACCCTGGCCATCGGACCTTACTCCTTTCTATGTTAACTAATGTTGTCTTATTTTAATTTCTTATTTGTCTTTTATTTTTCTTTTCTTCATTATGTAAAGCACTTTGAGCTACTTTTTGTATGAAAATGTGCTATATAAATAAATGTTGTTGTTGTTGTTGTTGTTCCACAGGTATGTCATCTGGACCAACAGCCTTTCCATTTTTCATCTTCTTCATAGCTGTCCTTACTTCCTCCCTGCTAATCCGTTGCACTTCCTAATTCACTATCTCCACATCATCCAACCTCTTCTCTATCTCATTCTCTTCATTCATCAGCCTCTCAAAGTACTCTTTCCATCTGCTCAACACACTCTACTTGCTTGTGAGTGCGTTTCCATGTTTGTCCGTTATCACCCTAATCTGCTGCACATCTTTCTCAGCTTGGTCCCTCTGTCCAGCTAATCGGTACAGGTTCTTTCCTCCCTCCTTAGTGTCCAACCTCTCATGAAACTCATCATATGCCTTTTCTTTAGCCTTCACCACCTCTCTCTTCACCTTGTGCCTTATCTCCTTGTACTCTTCTCTACTTTCTGCATCTCTCTGACTATCCCACTTCTTCTTTGCCATCCTCTTCCTCTGTATACTCTCCTATATTTCCTCATTCCACCACCAGGTTTCCTTTTCCTCCTTCCTCT
The DNA here is from genome assembly GCF_900747795.2 of Erpetoichthys calabaricus. Taxonomy (NCBI): domain Eukaryota; kingdom Metazoa; phylum Chordata; class Cladistia; order Polypteriformes; family Polypteridae; genus Erpetoichthys; species Erpetoichthys calabaricus. Next base: position 84,649,893 of record NC_041396.2, read on the forward strand.
TTCCAGATGTCACATCAAGTACCCTTCTTGCTGTCACCCTTACTACATCTGCTGTAGTTTCCCAGCTGTCTGGTAACTCTTCACTGCAACCCAGTGCCTGTCTCACCTCCTTCCTAAATTCAACCTTGCAGTCTTCCTTTTTCAACTTCCACCATTTGATCCTTGGCTCTGCCCTCACTCTCTTCCTCTTCTTGATCTCCAACGTCATCCTACAGACCACCATCCTATGCTGCTTAACTACACTTTCCACTGCCACCACTTTGCAGTCTTCAATCTCCTTCAGATCGACTCTTCTGCATAGGATATAATCTACCTGTGTGCATCTTCCTCCACTCTTGTATGTAACCCTATGTTCCTCCCTCTTCTTAAAATATATATTCACCACAGCCATGTCCATACTTTTGGCAAAATCCACTATCCTGTGACCTTCTTCATTCCTCTCCTTGACACCATACCTACCCATCACCTCCTCGTCTCCACTGTTCCCTTCACCAATATGACCATTGAAATCCGCTCCAATCACCACTTTCTGTCCCTTGGGTACACTGTTCATCACTTCATCCAACTCACTCCAAAAATCTTCTTTCTCACCCATTGCACACCCAACTTGCGGTGTATATGCACTAACAACATTCATCATCACACCTCCAATGTCCAGCTTCATAATTATTACTCTGCCTGACACTCTTTTCACTTCCAAAACACTCTTGACATACTGTTCCTTCAGAATAACTCCTACCCCATTTCTTCTCCCATCCACACCATGATAGAACAATTTGAATCCACCTCTAATCCACCTGGCCTTACTCCCATTCCATTTAGTCTCTTGCACACACAATATATCAACCTTCCTTCTCTCCATCATATCTGCTAACTCTCTCCCCTTACCAGTCATACTGCCAACATTCAAAGTTCCTACCCTCAGTTCCACTCTCTTTACTTTCCTGCTCTCCTCCTGCCTCTGGACACATCTCCACCCTCTTCTTCTCCTTCTTCTTCTTCAGCCAACAGTAGCCCAATTTCCGCTAGCACCCTGTTGGCTAACAGTACTGGTGGCGGTCGTTGTTAACCCGGGGCTCAACCGATCCAGTATGGAAATTTCTATTGTTGTCCGCATATTGATTTGGCAAAATTTTACACCGGATACCCTTCCTGACATAACCCTTCCCATTTATCCGGGCTTGGGTACCGGCACAAAGAAACACACTGGTTTGTGCATCCCCTGTGGCTGGGTTAATGATATTTACTTCTATATTTTGCTTATTTAAGTAAATATGTGTGATTATGGATGTTCATCTTCCAAGCTTATCCACTTTCCTGTCATTGAATTTGAAATTGTACATAAATGTTTTGAGCCTGTTCTAAGCAAAGAATGCTATCTATATAAGAATAAACTAAACTCTTCTTCTGTTGCAAAGCAAGATGGGTATGGAAATTCAATATCTATCTTGAGGAAATACGAGAATACGAGATAAGGGAGGGCCTGAGCTGGCTGACTGCAGTGCTAGATAGATTTACTCTAAAAAGCCCATAGCCCATTTGGAGGCATCACATCACATTTCATTTTGATTTCCTAATTAGGTTATAATTATGCATTTTAGTGGTCTGACATACATTTTTCTTTTTCAGTGTTACTGTGAAGGCGGAATAACCAACTCCCATACATGTTACAGGAAATTTAAAAAAGAAATCACTCATTTCTTGGAGTCTCAACATGGAAGAGCACATTCTACCAGAAATTCAAGTAAAATCAAAGGAGCCTAACACTATCCAACCAATATCAATTGAATCCTGCTACTTGGAGCCTTTCACACATCCAGTTTCTTATTCTTCCTTTTCTTTTGTAAGGTCACATGCCTGTTGAGACCCTAAGTTGCCAGTATTAAAGCTCCTAGACATTCCACTGTGTTTATCACATTAAGCAATCCACAACAAATTTGTTCAAATGAAGCCATCTTTGGTGTTAGAAAACAGCTACCCAGAAAGACATTTATTCATAAAGTTTCTTAATGTACTCCAAGTTGCAATGGCAGAACAGAGGAGAATAACTAAGGGAATCACTAATAACATACATACAGACATACATACATACTTAATGGATAATAACTCATTGTCACCTGAGGGCCAGGGTGTCAAGAAGGTATTTTTCTCAGCTAGTCTAAGCTTCCTGGAGGCTCTTCATAAATGAAAGTGTTTTTTGTGCCTAATGTCTATCTCTTGCACTATATTCTTAACATAGGCAGCCTGCATGAAAGCATGATAGCACGCATCATCTTTCCAGAGAATTCTGTGAAGATGCTGACTGATATGAAATGAAAGATGTATCAAGCAGGACTGGAAAGTCTGCACAAGACAATAGCAGTGAAACCAATCCTTCAGTGGAATTTGATGAGCACCATCAGTCCCCCATCTCCCTGAGGCAGTTTGCTTATCTTGAAATGTGATTGTCAAACTGATAAGAGAATTATTAAAATTCAAGAATAATATAATAATGAAAAGCATAAAATGGAAAGAAAAACATTAACAAGAAATAGAAGTGAATGCCATGCAAATGATTTAAAGGTGGGGGAGAGAGACAAGAGTTTAGGGTAGGTGTTGGTCCAGTCACATGCGTGACTGGAGGCTGGATGAGATGAAAGAGGAACAGAAATTGATAAACTGTGAAGAGAGGGAGAAAATGGATGGAGAGAGGGTTTATCAAAAAGTATAAATGGAGGAGAAGTGGTAAAAGGTAAGGGTAAGATAAATGATTTGAGGAAATCAGAATATTTTGGGGAATTGAACATAAGTGATGAAGGTCAGAAAAATGTAGACCATAAGGCAGCATGATTGTCTGTGGGTTTTCTTAAAACTTAAATATTCTTACTGTGTTCTATAGTCTAAACACAAAACACTGTAATAATTGGGTATTTTTCATTGTTATTCTTTTTTTTTCACAGGAATTGTTTAGCTGTACACATTTTTGAAGTTGCTGTAGGACTGCTTTAAAATGTTTATAAATCTAATTGCATTCTCAGTGACCCCATATTGTTTTGTTGATAATTCTGATGATTTCATAATTTTGTTTACTAGTTGCTTTCTGCTTTCTAGCAGATTCGTCAGAGATCCAAAAATGAAGTAACATATATATATATATATATATATATATATATATATATATATATATATATATATATATAAAGTATAAAGTTTTAAAGTTTGATTGCTGGGTTCACTTAATTGTCCAAGTTTCTGGATACCTTGTGAAAACAACACAAAATCAAAGTTACCTTCAGTCTGTTTTTCATGTCAACTTTTTGGCTACAAATTACTGTAGGTTTATGTTTCTAGTTCCATCACTTGGATTTGCTGTCTTCCAGTTACGACTTTTACTTGGTTTTTGACTCAGTTATCTTCTGATCCAGAAAGATGATCCGCTGTGGCAACCCTTTAATGGGAGCAGACGAAAAAAGAAGAAGATCTTGTGATCCATCCTCTTGCCCTTGTGGCATAACACATTTACATTTTCATGAAGGCAAACTTCCCACTGTTTGCCTAGCAGAAAATGCAATACTCTAGAAGCAAAAGTGGAGATGTGTACACTTTATGAAGAGGGTCCATTTACACCAGCACACTTACCAAAAAATAAATCCATACAACATTGTCAGGTCAATGACTGCACACTCAGACATTAATCCCATTTCATCTTTTCTTATTAAACTTCTCTTTCCCAGTAAATCTTTGAACATGTAATGTCACCACCAATCTCTCTTTCTTATTAATTTGTGCTCTGTGACTCTGTGGGTTTCAGGAGTGATCATAAGCATTCTCGGAGTGAAAGTCTGTTTGCTGGCTGTGAGATTCTGGTAAGGAGAAATAAAATGGAAAAGAAATTCATTTGAGAAACTTAGCATGGAGTAGATATAGTGAACAGCATTATAGGCAAATCTGCATGGGATATATGTTTTGTATGGTTGTTTTCTTGTTAAAACAACTTAGAATGAAGCTGGGAGTGAAGGTTCTATGGGATAAGGAGATGAGAACAGAGTGAGCAAGTGAGTGATGAAACTGGAGAATATCACATTGAAAGGCATTGAAAACTGAAATAAGAAAGCATTACTTTAGACAAAGTGACATGTGAACCTCTAATATGCTGGGTCACGTAGTCAAAGCGGAAAAAGTGAGAAATTTTTTAAATATCTGAGAGAGGTATTAGGACAATGTAGCAATTAGCTAACCATACAAGATTGATGGCCTGAATGGTGGCCTCTCATTAGTCGAAGTAATTTATGTTGGATGATTGATGGGTGTAGCGCAGGGCAAATCCCACAATACAGTGCAGAACTGTCTCTTAAACATGTCACATCAACTCTCACAACAGAAAACAATTTGATTGCTCTCTTATCTACATATCTATTACATAGCTATGAAAGCCATTATATGAAATTGGTTAGATAGATAGATAGATAGATAGATAGATAGATAGATAGATAGATAGATAGATAGATAGATAGATAGATAGATAGATAGATAGATAGATAGATAGATAGATAGATTTAATTTTTGCAGGAGCTCAAGAAATATTGTAATAAACAACAACAACCCCCTTTCAAACACAGACAAGTATTACAAAAATTTCTGACTTGGCTATTAATAAGAAAGCAGTCACAGTAAGGTATTGTTTTGGCATATTGGCATAGGTATGAAGTAGACGTGGTAACATTTCTTGAAACAGCTTCCGCAGATTAATTAACAGCTGAAAGATGGTTGCCATGACTTTGAAACCAAAAGTGAAGTCAGCGATTCTGAGGCTTAATCCAAGCTAATATGGATACATTTGAAAACTTTTCGTTTTAAAAGTTGTTTGTTCACACTAGCACTTTCAGACTGTTTTAGATTGTTTTCTAAATGTTTGTCATCCACAATTAAACACCAGTAATACATGAATCTTACCTATTGGACAGGTATTGTCTATCACCCAACATGCTGTTTGTTTATGGAGCAAACCTGAAGTAAATTGAAATGTCAAAAGAACAAAGAATGATCAAAACCGAGTCCTTCGTCTGGACAATCAGTGAAGTGCAAATGATTTTAAATATTAAAAATGAGTGTAAGGTTGCCAAAGCCTTAGAAAATTTAGGCTAGCATTCCTGCCAAAATAAATACAGCAAAATATTTGAGTATTTCAACTGATCAACAAGGACAACACTGGGTGTAATGAAGAGATCAAAAAGAGAATTATACAAAGTCAGTGTCTGATCACATGACAATCATGTGTCAGCATTTTTGAACGCTTCATTTTCCCCATCCACACTACTATGTGAGGCCCAGCGTTTTCATATTAATACACTTTGGAGTGCATTTTTTTAAAAAAGCAATGCATTTTCAGTGATTGGAAATGTCATTCGGTTTTGAATGAAATCCAAAACAAAAAGTTGAGTTTTCAAATGTATCTGTTCTGGTGTGGACTAGGTCTGAATTTAGACAGCAATAGTGAGTTACCACATTTGGAGCTTCTTTTGGGTTCTATCAACTATCAACCAATTTAGCTTCTACCAACCAAGAATTGTAGTGGAAGTCTAGAACACAGGAAGGTCTTAGTGAGGTATAACTCAAGGTGATGGTAACAGGTTCCACACTAAATGAAGCCACCATTAATTAGAACCTGAAGTTCACAGCAGCAAGGTAGAACATACCTTGAGCAAGATATAACCTAAGGTGTTAGGGACATACAAGGCAGGAATTTTCCAATGAATAAGAAAAAAGATGAAAAACTGTAAGACAAAGGTACAAAAAGGAACACACTGCATTCATGGTAAGAGGGCAAGCAAAAAATCAATAAACCAGAAAAGATTGCAAGAAACAGTTGTCAAAATTGCTGGCCAAAAAGAAATTTACCACAAAGAATCCTAAATCCACCTTATTTTACTTACCCCTCACTATAAAAGATATTAAATTAAAGAGATTCACACTAAGGATGCTAGAAGCTGTGCGCCACCATCTTATATAGGCAACAACATTTATTTACATAATACATTTTCATACACAAGATGTAGACCAAAGCATTCTACCCAATATAAATTTTCATAAGTAGTTCCTTAATGTTTTTCATCCTTTGTCGTTATGTCATCAGGCAGTGCGTGATGACTTAACACACCATGTTACCTCCATAAACAGCAGTAACCAACAAGTCCTCAGCCATATAAGGATCAACACAAAATAGGAATGACCACACTAAATCATTAAATGGCATCACCAGAATAATGATTAAATCATCTAATATATAAAGTTAAACGTGTGTCTGTGTGTGTGTTTGTCCGGCATGCAGATCCACACCATTGAACCTATCTCCACTAAATTTACATTTACACATACATTTATTCATTTGGCCAGCACCTAAATCCAAAGCAACTTACAAAATCTGAGATGCAATTAGTTACATTTCTTTTCTTTTTTCCAGTTGGAGTACAGGCAGGTCAAGTGACTTGCTTAGGGTCACACAGTGTCCCTATTGTTATAGGGGAAGACCATTGTCATGATCCAGGCTTTGTTTTCGATTTGTTTTCAATTCTCTTTGGCCTCAAACATTTTTTAGAACTTATTTTAGGGGTTTTAGAGGTTAAGGAATCTTGTGGTCACAGCTATTTTAGTGCATGATATATTTTTAACATTTTTTTTTCTTAAAGGGCACTGCCAGTTTGAGGAATTTTGGTTGACAGTTGCTATGTCATTGCTAGGCAAGGTCAAGTGGAAATGCACAGTGCATAACATATCCAGGTCAAGAGTATGAAGGTCATGTTCTGCACTTTCAAGTTGTCCTTGACTGGATTATACACAAACATTAAAATTATTATTCCTTTGTAATTTCTGGTTAGCAAATTCTGGTTCTTCTTTTTGACTACAATTTATTATTAACATGTATTGAGCCTTCGTTAGTTGTTTTTTGACGTAATGGTTACGACTCTCTGTTTGTTTGTTTTTTTTTGTGTCACGGTTCATCTCCCAATTCCTTTTCAAACTAAATTCTGCCACTGTCACAACCGTAGGTTTTGTTTAATTCCAAAAATTATTGATGCTCTTACTCCTGTCTACTGAGGGTACCCTGGCCTATGTTTGTCAAATTTGCAAATCTATGCCGTTCAACCTATCTCCATCAACATTCGGAGAACTTCATAAGCTGTGTTTTATTCCAAAATTGTATTGGTGCCCCCACCCTGGTCAATTGTGGGTACCCTGCTATAAACAATCAGAAAATAATAATAATTCCAGATATAAATCACATAGTTTATAAAACTTCTTCATCACACAAGTGGACCATTGCTGGATAACAGACTGATCAAGATAATAGAAGGACCAAACTTTACCGAAGTACTAATGCAGAATGTTTTATCCAAAACAGGTTGTATGTAACATGTTCAACAGGGCAAACAGGAGATACCAGTGAACAAAAATTGTAGCACGCAGCTGAGATTTTTTAAAAGTCATTCTTTTAGGAGTAGGCGGGAGAACCATTAAGAACATAAAACAGAAATCACTGCTAATCTTTCTGCACATTGCCAGGGCAAAAACCGGAATCTAAAATGAAAATGAAGCACAAGTCAAAACATTTTATTCTTTCTCTTATTGATTTTTTTTGTCTTTTTTATTGTTTGTTGTTGTTCGAGCACTAAGTCTTGCCATTGACTGAGTTCAAGTTCTGACACTTTGATATGCATGTTAACGTCTTTCATGGAGCGGCTGCGTCGACATCACACCTTGCACTTGCACGCATCACTGAAAGAATGCCAAAAAGTCAAAACAAGAACCAAAAACTAATAGCATGTTTAAAAAAATAATGAAAATGTCAGAAATTAAATACATATCTAATTCTGACAGGATAAAACTGGATTGCTGGGTTTTTAAAAAATGCATTTTGGTGGGGTAATTATACTTTTCAACATTATTGTCTTTAAAAATGTACGACAAATCCAATACTCTTTATGAAACTAAAATGCAATGAACTGCATACAGGGTTGCTACTTCAGTCCAAGTATTCACAGTAAGACTCATGCTTGATGAGACCACATTTTTATAGTAATGGTATCACACAGTGTAGGGATGGGCCAAACCAGTGCCACGGTCATTTTTCCAAGCAGTGATAGTACAGCTGGCTAAAAGTTTCCAGTTCTACTGTACGCACACCATGGCACGTCAATCAAATACAATAAAAGGACACTTAGTGGAGTCGTCAAGAGCTCCGGATTGGTAATGTAATGCTCTTAAAAGAGAATCTGCAAAGGGCTAATCTAATAGGGGATTAGGGTGCATCAGTGATGGAGAAGAGAATATGGGCTGCAAGAAGATATTTGGCAATATTTGACTAGAACAATATCGCAAAGAGGTTTAGCCGGCAGTTTGCTGAAGAGATTACTAAATGCCTCTTTTTGTGTCAGATATTAGGAGCTGAGCAAAACTGGTTCATGATCAAGCTTGAGCCAAAGATAAAGGGAACTAGAAGTGACTTGGATATGGCCTGCAGAAAACTTCTTTGTTACGTGAACAATACATAGGAGACATCTGGGTTAAGTGCATTTTTATTTTAACTTCTATATCTGCTTTTATTTTATTTCTTTCTATGAAAACTATTTGCGTCACATGTAAGGGGTGGTGGTAAGCTCAGTGTCGCAAAGTCAGGTAGTTGAGTGTTTTCCAATCCAGTGTATTAGCAATTATTCTTTTATTATCCATTTTTAGGACTATTTGATACTCTTCAGAACTAACAATGTCAGTAATGACCTATAACCTCATGCATAAAACCTTTCTTAGACTTCATACTAAAATTTAACTTGCATTGAAAAGGCAAAAATTAAATCTGTTTATAAAACTGTATGTATGTCACGGCCATATCCTTTATAAATCTCAAATCAACTTTAAAATTGGTGCGCATGCGTGAGCTTTTAGCAACTCCCAGTCACCTGATGCTAGTAAACATTTATGGCTTCAAAAACACCTTTTTTTTTAATAATAGTAATGTACTCACCATAATGCAGCCACAGGGGATGCACAAACCAGTGTGTGTCTTTGTGCCGGTCCCAAGCCCAAATAAATGGGGAGGGTTACGTCAGGAAAGGCATCTGGTGTAAAATTTCGCCAAATCAATATGCGGACAACAATACAAATTTCCATACCGGATCGATCGAGCCCTGAGTTAACAACGACTGCCACCAGTACTGTTAGCCAACAATTGGACTACTGTTAGCCAAAGAAGGAGAAGAAAAGGGTGAAAAGAGGAGGAAGGTAAAAAGTGTGGAACTGAGGGTAGGAACTTTGAATGCTGGCAGTATGACTGGTAAGGGGAGAGAGTTAGCAGATATGATGGAAAGAAGGAAGGGAGATATATTGTACGTGCAAGAGACTAAATGGAAGGGGAGTTAGGCCAGGTGGATCGGAGGTGGATTCAAATTGTTCTATCATGGTCTGGATGGGAGGAGAAATGGAGTAGGGGTTATTCTGAAGGAACAGTATGTCAAGAGTTTTCTGGAGGTGAAAAGAGTGTCAGACAGAGTAATGATTATGAAGCTGGAAATTGGAGGTGTGATGATGAATGTTGTTAGTGCATATGCCCCGCAAGGTGGGTGTGCGATGGATGAAAAAGAAGATTTTTGGAGTGAGTCGGATAAAGTGATGAACAGTGTACCCAAGGGACAGAAAGTGGTGATTGGAGCGGATTTCAATGGACATGTTTGCTGAAGGGAACAGAGGAGATGAGGAAGTGCTGGGTAGGTATGGTGTCAAGGAGAGCAATGAAGAAGATCAGATGATAGTGGATTTTACCAAAAGGATGGACATGGCTTAGGTGAATACGTATTTTAAGAAGTGGGAGGAACATAGGGTGACGTACAAGAGTGGAGGAAGGTGCACACAGGTAGAATACGTTCTATCCAGAAGAGTCAAGCTGAAGGACATTGAAGACTGCAAAGTGGTGGCAGAGGAAAGTGTAGCTAAGCAGCATAGGATGGTGGTCTGTAGGATGACGTTGGAGATCAAGAAGAGGAAGAGGGTGAGGGCAGAGCCAAGGATCAAACAGTGGAAGTTGAAAAAGGAATACTGCAAGGCTGAGTTTAGGGAGTAGTTGAGCACTGGGTGGCAATGAAGAGTGTGACAGTTTGAGGTCCTCTCGACCCCTTGAACCCTCTGACCACTCTTCAGGCACCAAGTAAAAGTCCAATAATTATTTATTTGGACAATAATAAAGTGCACAAAGCACCTACACTCCACAATACTCATATAATAAATCAATAATCAATAATAAACAATCAATACAATCCTCCACTCCCAGACACGTTGCCACCCTTCCACCCAGCTCAGCTCAACGCTCTGGTGTTTCACTGTCCTTTTTATAGTCCTTGACCTGGAAGCGTTTCACCCTCTCTGTCCATGTGACCTGGAACACTTCCGGGTCAGATAAAAATCCTTCTTTTCTTCACCCAGGAAGCACATCGTTCCCTTTGTCCACATGACTCTGACGTACTTCCTGGGCGTAAGGCAAATAGTCTCTGTGCCTCCCTGCAGCGTCCTCTAGTGGGCCCCAAGGTATCCAACAGGGCTGGGAATAAAAACTACATTGTCCAGTATTCCCTGCTGGCATTTGGGGCACCTCCATGATGCAGGAAGGGCTCCACCTGGCGGCCTGGGGGTATTGGCCGGGATGAAAGGCCGGCCACATATCATAAGAGTTACCAGACAGTTGGGCAACTACAGCAGATGTAGTAAGGGTGACAGCAAGAAGGGTGTTTGGTGTGACATCTGGACAGAGGAAGGAGGAAAAGGAAACCTGGTGGTGGAATGGGGAAATACAGGAGAGTATACAGAGGAAGAGGATGGCGAAGAAAAAGTGGGATAGTCAGAGAGATGCAGAAAGTAGAGAAGAGTACAAGGTGGTGAAGGCTAAAGAAAAGGTGTATGAAGAGTTTTATGAGAGGTTGGACACTAAGGAGGGAGAAAAGGACCTATACCAATTGGCTAGACAGAGGGACCGAGCTAGGAAAGATGTGCGGCAAGTTAGGGTGATAAAAGATAAAGATGGAAATGTACTTACAAGCGAGGAGAGTGTGTTGAGAAGATGGAAAGAGTACTTTGAGAGGCTGGTAAGTGAAGAGAATGAGAGAGAGAAGGTTGGATGATGTAGAGATAGTGAATCAGTAAGTGCATTGGATTAGCAAGGAAGAAGTAAGGACAGCTATGAAGAGGATGAGAAATGGAAAGGCCATTGGTCCAGATGACATACCTGTGGAAGCATGGAGTTGTTTAGGAGAGATAGCAATGGAGTTTTTAACCAGATTGTTTAATGGAATCTTGGAAAGTGAGAGGATGCCTGAGGAGTGGAAAAGAAGAGTGCTGGTGCCGATATTTAAGAATAAGGGGGATGTGCAGAACAGTAGTGACTTCAGGGGGATAAAATTGATGAGCCACAGTATGAAGTTATGGGAAAGAGTAGTGGAAGCTAGGTTAAGAAGTGAGGTGATGATTAGTGAGCAGCAGTATGGTTTCAACCCAAGAAAGAGCACCACAGATGCAATGTTTGCTCTGAGGATGTTGATAGAGAAGTACAGAGAAGTCGAGAAGGAGTTGCATTGCGTCTTTGTGGATCTGGAGAAAGCATATGACAGGGTGCCTTGAGAGGAGCTGTGGTATTGTATGAGGACGTCGGGCGTGGCACAGAAGTATGTAAGAGTTGTACAGGATATGTACAAGGGAAGTGTGACAGTGGTGAGGTCTATGGTAGGAGTGATGGATGCATTCAAGTTGGAGGTGGAATTACATCAGGGATCGGCTCTGAGCCCTTTCTTATTTGCAATGGCAATGGACAGGTTGACACTCTTCTTTTTAATGAATCAATGTTCTGTTCTGCCACTGATCATGTGCAAGAGTGCCTTTCATTATATAACCTCTCTTGAGGTGTTTGTGGGCTGGTGAGTGATGTGGGGAACCAGGCTCTAAGGGGCTACCCATTCTCACCTGACTTAAAGATTATACAAGTTGTGTTGTGTGTTTTACAACATAACTGGCAATGGCAGCATTAGCTGTTTTGAAAGATATCGCCAATGGCAGGCTATGTAATGAGCTAGTTTTCAGGGATTGGTGTGATTTTTTGGCTCATGATGATGGCTGGCTTATAAGCCGACTTAGACTTCCTAGATCCATCCTCTTAGAGTTGTGTGCTGAATTGGAGACTACATTGCAGAGCCCATCACAGGGAAATCATACAATCCCTGTTCCATTACAAGTTTTAACATCCGTAGGGCATTTGGCAGATGGCACTTTTCAGCTTGATCTGCCTAACCAGTCAGGAATCTTGCTGTCATCCCTGATCCGTGTCATGCCATTTGCATGGGATGGTATAATTAAGATGCTGAACAGATACATCGCATTTCCTTAAAGTGTCTTGGAGTGTTGACAATCTCCGTTCATCTCCTAAATGATAAATACTCACACTTTAAGCCCTCTTAAAGTGTTTTCACAAAAAGAAGGAAAAGGAAAGCAAAAATTAATTGTGGAATTGTCTTTTCTTACTCCCACAAAGATCTCACAAATAAGGTTTGACTTTACCTAACTGTGACGTGACATGCATGCATACATGAGGCAAAGATGGGCATAGTCTAGGAGCTTGCTCTCTATTGTGCTCCCAAAGCAGAATCTGGAGAAGGAAAAAGACACAAATAAATTGAGAACATGCCTTCTGTAAAAGCAGTGAAGTGTCTCCAGATCTTCACAGATGAAGCCAAATCCCAGTCCAGACATAATGTGTCTTGGTTGGATCCTGCCTAGCTCCAAATGGCACCAATGACCTTATAACTGGATTGTTAAATGGATGGATACATGTCAAAGAATTATGGAAGTTTACATGCAATTTAAATTGAATAATTGAAATGTTTTGACTTGTTAAGGATTCACTCCTTATGCTATGACACACCAAACTGGTGAATTCATTTTCCTAAATCTTGAATGACATCCACATAAAAAAACACTCCATTCTATATAAGGTCCCAAAAAATTGTGCAGAACAGTGATGTATTTATATAAGGTCCCAAAAAATTGTGCAGAACAGTGATGTATTTGTTGTTATTATATAACTTTTATTAATTTTGTTTCATTTAAATATTATTTACACTTCATATGCAAAAAATTGAAAACCAGAAAAAACTTGAATTGGGAGTTGTTTTTGCTTTTATTTAGTAAAAATGCTTGCTAACGGAGTAAGTAAAACCTGATTTCATAAAATAAACTAAATAATCTTAAATACAAATTTCTTGAAAAGTCAGTAAATCTTACAATAACGAAAATAAAATAGAATGGTTTTATATAAAAACTATTCACTTGCTTAGATTTCATTTTTCACAGCGTAGTATTTATGTTTTTGCCTACTTTTCTTGGATTCTGTGGGTTGAACCCCCCCCAAGAGGCGTGGTCACCATTACATCACTATTGTGGGACCGCCCACAGCTGTTATACTTCAGGCTGGAGAGTGAGTCACTCAGAGGTTCATTGATTGTTGTAGAGTTTGCGCGTTTCATCATTAGAAGTATTTTCTTGGATTTTCCTGGTTTATTGTGGATTTTTGCTTTGTCTTTAGTTACTGATCTCTCATTTGGACTTATTAGCCTTGTGTTGCTTTTTTAGGCAAATTCACCTTTTTGCTTTGTTTTGCTATTTTTTTGTTCTGCTTTTGTTGATCTTATGAATTCATTGAATTTTAAGAACATTGTTTTGTTTTTGTCTTTTCAAGTTTTCTTTTTATCCATTCCTTGAAGAACATTTTTGTCCTTTAAAAGTATTTTGAACTGTTAAAAGTCCGTGCCCCAGAGTTTGGGGACAGGTTATCTGGTGTGAGGCCTATTTTGTAGTCTTGGTCTGACTGCTGGTATTTGGAGGCCTATTCACCCTCTTTTCCATTTTGTGCTGCTGCTTCATTACATAGATTAATTTATCATTGGCAGTTATCTTAATAAGGCATCTCTTTGTGTGAAAACTAACAAACTTTCTGAATAATAGAGGAGACCAGGAGAAGAAATGTCAAAAACACCAGAAAAAGAGTTGATTCACAAAGTCAGTCCAATCTTTCATTAAACCAGGAATCAATCATAGAGAGAAAAAATTACTCTGAAACACAAAAAAGAATAGAAATAGTAATGCATAGATGAAACATGGTCGCTAGGGCCAACCTTTAAACATATTGTGTTAATGACTTAACCACGTTAATGTCACAACCTCTGAGACCAAGCATCAGAAACCATAAGACACATCCAGGGTAAGGGTTTACAAAATGGTGGCGCCCACGAAAACCACAATGGCACTGGAAAAATAATTAATTTCTAAAAAATTATTTTGAATAAAGAAGAATGTCAAAACAAGTTCATCAATCCCAAAACCTATAACTAGGTCTGAAATATAATTAACTAAGCTCAATTAGGTAAGTAAAAAATGTAATTAAAGCATAAAATGTAACACTTTGCAGATGAGAGAGGAAAACTAATGTGCCTAAAGAAAAAGCGATCCAGACATGTGGAGAATAAGCCTTCACCACATGACTTACCTAAATGTGACATGACATGTGTGCATGCGCTTGGCAAAGATGGGCAAAGCCTAGTAGTATTGCTCTCTATTGTGCCCATAAAGCAGAATCTGGGGAAGAAAATGGCACAAATAAATTCAGAACAGGCCTTATGTAAAAAGTGTCTCCAGATCCTGACAGGTGAAGCCAATATATACTGTCTTGTGTTTCTCCTCTTTCGCCACTTTGATATTAAGATTACATAAAAAGAAGCAGCTCTATTTGCTCACTAAAATATATCCTAAAGTATTTTTAATGAAAACTTGAATTGTTTATCAATTAGGATAACAGTAATAATAATCAACATTTAAAATTATTATTATCTTTTAAGGCTGATTTATTCTTGAGACATGCCATAGCTATACCTGAGCATGTGTAACCTACGGCACAGCTATGGCATTGCCTGATGTGTACCTCCTCAAAAATGTGACTATGTGTCATGTCAACACAACCCCATGCAGACCCCTTTGACTCTGATTGGCCTGTACAGTAATTACATATTTCCTAAAACAGGTTTACATTCATCTTCTGATATGAAAATTGACAAATGTATGAAAAATACAAAAAGTGGAAAAATGTGAAGAATAAATACGTTCGCCTGTGATAGAAAATGTGTAGCAAGAGGAGTAGTAATCCTGTAGGGCATGCTACAAACACCAGCGACTCGCATTCAGACATTTGCCTAAAGTGCGGTGCGCCACAGAATTTTTTTTTTTAATTATACTTTATTAATCCAGAAGGAAATTACTTAGTTTTTCACATACCCCTTGGGGTCAGAGCGCAGGGTCAGCCATTGTATAGCACCCCTGGAGCAACTGAAAGTTAAGGGTCTTGCTCATGGGCCCAGCAGAGTAGCATCTCTTTTTGGCAGTGACAGGGATTCAAACCAGCAACCTTCGGGATAGCAGTGCAGATCATTAGCCTCAGAGCCACCACTCCGAATTATAAACTGCTTTCAGCGGCGTAGCTGATGCACATAGCTAATAATGTAGGCTTGGTGCAGAAGTTTAAATAAGGTTTTAATCACATTTTAATAGTGTAAATCAGTGGATCCTAAATTTGATCCTTCGGACCCACTGTGGCTGCAGGTTTTTGTTCCAACCAGATTCACAATCGGTGATAATAAACGATAACAACTGATCTCATTTAATTAGCTGGTCTTTTTTACTCTTCTCTTATTTTGCATTCAGAAAAACACAACAGTATGGTTTTTACATTTATAAGACATTCAGAAATATTTCTATTTTTTTCTAAAGCTATGAATGCTTAACTCTCTTTTGTTGTTTTCCTATTATTTTTCCCTTTTCCTGTATAGTTTGCTCCCTTCATTTAACCCTAATAGTCACAAATAACAACCAGCACAGCAGACACCCGGGATGATGAAAGAAGCAAAAGCTTCAGACTTGATAATTACAGGTAGTAAATAATCAATTAAATAACCAGAACACATGGAAAAGCAGAATGAAAATTAGGCTGAAAATACTGTTAACGATTTAAACAAAAACTACATATTCCCCATATAACTGCTTATTATATTTTAATAAAAATCTACCAAACTTAGTTTGTAACTTTTACATTGACTCACAAAACACAGAAACTGGGAAATGATGACTCACTTAGTTAGGCTAAGAGTCCAATGAAAAATGGAAGTTGGTTGGAACAAAAACCTGCAGCCACAGTGGGTTCCCAGAACCAAATTTAGGAATCCCCCGGTGTAAATAATAACTGTTTTGCTCATTTTGGCCCACTCCTAGCACAGATGTTTAATCTTGCCTGGTTCATTTGTAAAGTGAAACATTATTAGTGATTTTGTCTCAAATTGAAAAATGTAAATCACAGCTTACCTGTTGCAGTCTCCCCTTGTCCATGTTAAGTTTTCTCCCTTGAATTCCCTCATAGCAAATCCTGTTGGGTAAAGTGGCTTAATATCCTGTTAGTCCAACTTAATATTGGCAGGCTGTGAGACTGCCTATGTGGGGTATTCCTTCTTTCCACTTACGTTGTCAAGATAAATTTATAGGTTTATTGAGTTATTATTGTCAGATTTACAGAGTACACTGAAACTCTAATTTGTATGTACTAATCAACATGCAACACAACACCACAGTTTCCACACCATGATTAGTGAGTATAATGACATTGCTTGAAACTTCTGTCTTCCTCAAATAAAAAATCTCAGAACACTGTTTGCAGCACTCTCTTCTATCAGTAGACATATTAAATCAGCAGAGTTTGGAAAATGATTATATAATAACAGAAGTAAAAGCAAATATGCCTATAGGTTTAACAAACAGTTAAATAAGCTGTAATATCTATCTAGATTGTAGGTTTGTGTACTACTCAAACCATGATTTCTGTATGAACTCTTTACTGGATTACACTGGGTAAGGGAATGAATTGACAGATAGAGAGTTCAGCCCTGGCTAAATGACACCACTCACACTATCAGGCAGGAATGCAGGCAGGCTGAGTGCAGTTGAAAAAAGGATAAACTCCAGATCTCATATGAAATTCTGAAATCTTGCTTGAAGCTTTACCAAGAGGTGGTGAAAGCAGCAAAATCAAACTATCTATCCGATTTAATTGTAAATGCTGCCTCGAGTCCTTGAGTGCTTTTTGACACCATGAACTCTTTCTTAAACCCACTGGTCAGCGGTTTCCCTATGAGCTCACCCACCTGTGAGTTATTCCTAAACTTCTTTATAAATAAAATCCAGGTTATTCAGTCTGGTATTATCCATCCAGCTGTGGATCATAGTGCACAGATTCCAGTTTCCCTTGGGCTGGTGCATAGCTGGTTTACGCTGTTTCAAGCAGTTTCCTCCATCAAGCTTGCCAATGTATTCATGCATTGAAACCTTCCAGTTATCCTTTTGATATTTTACCTGTATGCCTGTTTAGAAATTTTTTAAGTCATCAATCCACTTGTTTTGGCCATAATTAATAACTGTTTAAAAGTGGGGGAAATGCAAATTACAGACCTAGCTCTAAGCTCCCCTTCCTGTCCAAAATTATAATAAAGATGGTTTATTCAGAATTACTATCATATTTGGAGGAAAACAATCTATGTGATGTGTTTCAGTCTGGTTTTTAAAAACTTCATAATACAGAATCTGATTGTTGAAGGGGACTAATGATATTTTATTAACCTTGGACTTGGGTTCTTGTGCTATTTTAGTGCTGCTGGAGCTTAGTGCAGCTTTTGATACAGTGGACCATGGAGTTCTGTTTAAACAACTTGAATGTAAGGTCGGCATTCAAGGATGTGAATTAAAGCGGTTTGTGTTCTACTTAAAATGCAGGTCTATGTCAGTTAACATAGGTGAAGATTTCACCCAGCCAGCTCCGTTCATACAAGGTGTACCACAAGGCTCTGTTCTGTATTATTTGCTTTATATCTGCTCCCTTTGGGGTTTATATTTTAAAAACACTGTGTCGATTACCATTGTTATGCTGCTTTATCTTAAAGTTTATGCCAGCTTTATCTTAAAGTTAGTCCTAACATCGCTTTATCTATAAAAAGGCTGATGGAGTGTATTAATGATATTAAACTTTGGATGGTGCAAAATGTCCTCCAGCTGAATGAAAATAAAACAGACGTCACTATCTTTGGCCCTACTTCTTTCGTTAATTAAATTGGTACTCACTTAGGCTCGCTGACAGCAAAAATTCATAATGATGTCAAGAACTTTTGAGTCGTCACTAAATTTTGACAAACAAACCTCCACGGTGGTAAAGTCAAGCTTTTATCAACTGAGGCAAATATTAAAATTAAAATTGTTTCTTTCACAGAAGGATTTGAAAATGGTGATTCATGCTTTTATTACATCTCGGCTAGATTATTGCAATTTCCTATATGTGGGATTGCCCAAATCTGCACTGTTGGGCCTTCAACTGGTTTAAAATGCAGCAGCAAGATTTCTAACCAGCACTAGAAAAAGACAGCATATCTCACCTGTACTGCCCTCTCTCCACTGGCTGCCGGTAAGATTTTGGATTGATTTTAAAATTGTATTGTTTGTTTGTAAGGCCTTGCAAGGTTTCTCCCCAAAAGTACATCTGCGATCTCCTTCAATCCCTCTCGGAAACGAGGGCTTTGAGTTCATCTGCTCAACTGCTTACAGTTCCAAGATCACGGCTGAAGTCTAGGGATGACAGGGCTTTTTCAGTTGTTGCTCCTAGACTTCAGAATGATCTGCTGTTCCACATCAGGTCTTCTCCTTCTATTGAGTTTTTTAGGACTCAGTTAAAACCCCACTTTTTCTCTTCTGCCTTTCACTATGGGTAAGGTCATTGGGAGTGGGAGGATGGAAATTAAATAGTCATTAACAAACTGTTTTACATAATTGTTTGCTTTACGGTACTCTTATATGTTCTTTTATGATGCAATTTCTGTTGTTTTTAAATGTGCTTTTATAAATAAATTTGACTTGAATTGACTTGACTTGTGATAGTAAATACATACTTTTCTGTATCCATATCCAAATCTAAAATTTTGCAATTGAAAAGTCTGATAGAGTAACCCGTAAGTCAAAGGGTAAGGAATAAAACTAACTCAACCACAGCCAGGGCTGACCAAAGGCATAGGCTATCTACAGTGGGTGCCTACTGTACTCAGAAATATCTTGTGGAATAGGAGATCACCCTGTGCTGTCAGGATCAGAATGAAATAAACAGGGATAGAAAGTTAGTGTGAGTTAATGAATGAAAAATCAGATAAGGTCACTTAAAAATGTAACATTGGCTGAGTACTTATGTATTGTAATTAAATAGTGGGAACACATTTGTATATTTAATTTTGACTGAATATTTGATTTTGACAGATGTTTATCTTAGTTTGATGATTATCTTCACGTGTTCATTCTGCCTCTTGGCAGAATCTATTTGATTACCTCTGTGTTAGCATAAAAGGTCATGCAAATATCTTTCACTTGTACTTCTAAAAGGAACAAATATGCAAAGGGTGTACAGATTCTTCAAGTGTCACTTGACAAGTTTGATAAAGTGTATATGCAAAAATTCCTTAGTCTTTTTTAGTAATGAATACAATATACATTTAAACAGAAATGTTTTGCTTATCAGTACAAAGCTGGTATTTTTTTTTTGTACTTTATACATTTTTCAATGCACCTTAGTATTTTTTACCATGTCTTTGCATTGTAATTGTAACCCACTCTCCCAATCTGGCAGCTACACCACCAAGATCCGTGGCCTGGCAAGCTGAGGACGTTAGACATGACAAGCCTTACTTCTTCCAAATAAACTTCCCCAATCGACGATCAAAGATAAGCCAAAAGACAAACAATATGTAAAATAATAAAGTGAATACAGGCAGTCCCCGGGTTATGTACAAGATAGGGACTGTAGGTTTGTACTTAAGTTGAATTTGTATGTAAGTCGGAACAGGTACATTATTTTAATAAATGCTATTGTTGACCGACTGTAACCAAGTGCTCTGCCAATAAATGATGGAGTTTCACCTCTCTCTGACCTTTTTATTATTTCTACTTTATTTTCAATGGTGATAGTTTTTCTCTTCTTTACTGTATCACCAGCACTTGCATCAGATTTGTGTTTCAGAGACATTCTTGAAGGGTGAAGACAAAAGGTTAAGATGAGCTCTTCTGCACAGCACTGTACACGCTATCACAGCAGGCAGGCATCCCTCGTCAGCACGTCTGGTGTACTGACAAGAGACAACTTCCTGCTATGCACGTAACTGTACAAGCAGGCTTGCTATTGAGAATGAATGGGAGTAGCAAGGGGTGGTTCACCACCCACCCACCACACAGTCACCTCCACTACAGTATGCAGCCTGCAGCGTGCGTCCACCCTCACGGTGTGGCCAAAGGTGTGTAGTGAATCGCCCACCACCACCCCCATTCAACAAGCAGCCACCCAAAGCACACTACAATGCTACCCCCCGCCGCCCCGTTCACCCTCAATGGCCTCCATTCAGCCACAACCGGGTCACCGCTTGCAGCATTACCAGCCGCCCACCTGAAATCGATTCGGTGGGGGGGGGGGGGGGGCCCTGTGTAGTGGGCGGGCAGTGAAACACCCTACACCGCTCCACATCCAGTCTGCGTCCAGTCAGGAGCAGTAGCTGCGATGGTGTAGTGAGTGGACATAGAACCGCCCCATTAAGCCTCCGTCCTGCACACGAGCGATAGCTGTGGCCCCAGTGACTATGCGGCAGTTAATGAGGCACATGTGTCACAGCTGCGGCCTCGTTCGTAAGTCGTAGGTCGGGTGTCCGTAACCTGGGGACTACCTGTATATATATTAATGAAAAATAAAAGTATAAATATCTCACCTCTCCCCTCCCCTAACACCCCCAACCTCACAAGTGAACGACGGAATATTGTAATAAACGGAGCAGCAATAAAAAATACAGTGCAAACCCTCCCTTGACCCTACACTGAACATAAAACAGATATGACGCACAAGAAACATATAACACACATAAAGTCCAGGAAAGTGTCCACAGAGTGAGTAATGGAGATGACCTTGAACCGGTTAGAAATTGTCTAGCAGTAACTGCAATATGGAAGCACTTGATTGTTTGCTCCTCTCCCGAAATAAAAAGAAACGGTCTCACCATATGGTCCTCTGCGTGTCCTGATACTACTGAGCCCCAGGATTTTGTGAGAATGGATAGATCGTTACAGGTCTGGCATTGAGAGCAGCAAGCTCTGGATAGGTATGTGACAACCCATTTCGGTGTTTCTCTGTTTCTCCTGATACATTTCATGGTGTGTTCTGTTTATTTTCCTTCTCCTTCTCCCCTCCTTATTTCCCTCCTCTCGTTTAAATAAGAAATAGTTGATGGGACTCAATGGTTAGAAAGGAAAATTACCTTGAGGGGTCACGGTCCTGCAGTATTCTCCTTTCCACCTTTGTTTCCAGGGGAACAACATTTACAATGACACACCATAGACTACATAAACGGGACAATGCTACGAAAGACGCGACTCCACACAAAACACATTAAGTCATCCCCAATCATTTAGCACTGCTACAGAATAATGTGATAAAAAAATAAAATTAAGTTGGGAGCATGCACTGATAGCGCAATTGCTGACACCCACCACATGACAAACCACCTGGATTGAGACCTGAGTGCAGCGGGTGACACCACAGTACCACACTGGAACAGTGCAAGGGTTTTTACAGTGGCTATAGTGCCAATCCTGCCACCAACCCCCAAGTTTTCCCTATATGTTGGAAGACTTGCTTGCAGGGCTGGATTTAGATTAACATCATACCCAGGATTGAGCAATTACAGGTTAAGGGTCTTGCTCAAGGGTCCAATGGAGTGGAGTCACTTCTGGCATTTATGTGATTTTAATGGGCAACCTTCCGATTGCTGATGCAGGTCATTAGCCTCAAGGCCACCTCTCCACCCCATTTGGATAATGTAGAATTCAGATTTTCTTTACTAATTACTTTTATGGATTGTGAAATTTATTATTATGATATGCATTAACAATGATGACATCTTGCTTTTAAGTGCACGCCACCATTTTGTGAAATCGTTGTCAAGACGCAATGATTTGTCATTGTGGGCGTGTTCTCAGATGTCCCAGCTGGTGACATCATCACCACAACGATATTTGAGCCAGACTTCGTGGCCTTCACTATTTGAGCCAGACTTCGTGGCCTTCACTATTTAAGTTTATATAGTATGTATACTTTCAAGAAAATGTTTGCCAGTGCTTTTGCTTGGATATCCTGGTTATGAACTTTTGCCCAAGAATTTTTTCAACATTGATTTTTGGTTCTCATTTTGTCTAAGATGCACAATAATTTTTGTCTTTCTTGGATCAACATCCACTTCTTCTGACGAAGTTTCATCTTCTAGTCCACCTCAGTCTTTATCTGCTGCCATGTTCTCCCCTTTAACAGTGCGGCAACTTGGTGAATCGAGTCAAGAAATTCACGGGATGAGATGAAGAAGCGCTAACCTTGTTCATTTTGATGGAGGTCCAGCAAGCAGATGGTGCTTGCAGCTGCTTGGGTGTAAATGGCTTATGAAACACTGCATGGCTAGTGTAGATGTAGGAAGCTGCATAGGAAGGAAAGTTTTATTAACATGCCAGTAGAAATGTAGCATCAAAATGCCTTTATAAAAAGAAAAGGGCACAAAGTATAGGTTTGTGGAGGAAAATTACAGGAAGGACAAGGCAAGCAGGGCAAATAGTCAAAGTGCTCACATCCGGTTTGAGGAGCATGTGCATAGCTCATGCCATCACATGTTTTCCCATTGACTAAATTGGAAAGGAGGGAGGTGAGGGATTGGGGGAACAAACCCCACAATGATTTAAACAATTGCAGGTTAGGCCAGTAACTTGTCTTTTGCCGACCAGCTGGTGCTTCAAGTGTCCTATCAAAAACGTCGGAAGGAGGTGAGCGAGACCACTTGGAGGAGCCAGAAGCCTTAGAGCAGTTAGGAGGGATTATTTGCTGGGCACTGAGTTCATTATTATTATTTTTTTTTGCTGTAAATTGTTTTCTTCTTTTTTCCTTTTTTCATGATTGTTCTTTCCTTGTGTTTCAGGAGAGAAGAGAGAATTTGTGTTTTTCTTTGTGTGAATATTTTTATTTCTCTTGAACTGATCACTATAAATAAGGAACTCACTTTTATTATTTTTGTTACGTGTCTCAGTCTCTAATTACTGGTCAGTCTCGATTATGATCTACATGGTGCCCACAGCTTAAGAATGTGCCATTGGCTGCTGGTCACAAGGCATCACAAGCAGCTGTATGTTTTCACAGGCACTCTAGCTCGGTCACACTTTTTTCCCAAAATTAAATCCGTGAAGTCAAGTCCACTAAGTAATTAAATAACTGAAAAGAATCTCCTTCATTGAGACAAGTATGATAGTGAAGGAGTTAAGCCATTTTTACACGGACAAGAGAGCCTGGTGTCAGACACCTCAGACAATTAACTGCATCTGTTCCCGAAATTTTGAGTGCCATCCATTTAAAGTTCATCTCAGGAGTGTAACAACAACCATGTGCCATGGGCACTGAGTAATGCATGAAGAAATCTCTTATCCTGGCTACAATCAGATATCAAGGCCTCTAGTTTGCTGGCTTCTTGCCGAGGGGCTTTTTTGTTAATTTTTCTACAAACTGCCATGCCTTCAATTGTTCATTGAATCAACATGCTGATGGCAATACTTTAAAAGTAGATATTTACTATGGCTACCTTAAAACATGTGTGCAAGAGGTGGGCACTTTTGTGAGAATTTGTGGAGCAGGGACAATATTGACGTCAATCCCTTTTACCAGATCTTTGCCCTGATTTCTGCCCCCATCTTGGAAGAAGCAGTCACCTTAAATTGTAAAATAATAAAGCAAGCAAAATGAACATGCTTGAAGTCAAATTTTCCTTGGGCTTGCAGACTGTATCTCCATTCCAGTTTTGCTGCATTTGCTTGTTAACATTTTCATTTGTAATCAGCGTTACTTGATTTTCTGGTTCCACTTCATCCTCTGATGTGTCTTCTTTTCAATTACTGTTATTTATGACTTTACTATGCTGCCTGATGAGCCTACTCCAGTGTGTGCTCAGCGCACTGTTTGATTACTTCTGTGGTGTAGTAAAGTTTCTAATTGTATTGTAAACTACTTTTGGATGTTGATCTCTACAAAAGGTGCAGCGAGTAAGTGAGTGACTGCTCTGTAAACAGCGTTGTGATAATGCTCAAAGCACTATATAAAAAAGAAATGGCGACGCCTCAGCAAACAATCCAGATGTCTATGCAGTTCACTGAGGATTCCTTGCTGCTCCTCTTAGGTTCTGAGAGCTTCTCTTATTTTGATCTTTTGAAGGTGCTAATTGCCTACCTTCTTTGCCAGATGAAGCATGGGCCCTTCATCAATCAATGCTTTTTTACTGAAGTGTCATTTTAGAACACTATTTTAATGGAAATGTATCTGCACTGGAATACCACCCTAATATTCTTACATCAAAAATGTTTTGGGGTGTCCATGATGACACTACACCCTACCTTTGATACCAATCTCATGCTTTGTAAATCTTCTTGCTGGCCTCTCCGGTTGCTCCAGGCTAAAAAGTGGCTTGAAGTAGCGAGCACAACTAAAGTTAGCTCATTTTGGTGATCTTTTTTGAAAATGAGTAAATAACTCACTATGTTCAATGATTCTATACAATTTAAATCTAGCATTTAATAATTAAAAGTCGTTGAAGTGGTGAAAGAAATTGGTAACTGCGCTGCTGCAACAAAATTCAATGTATCTGAGAAACACGAGATTGGAGGAAGCAAGAAGAGGTTTAAAAAAATGTAAGTGTTGCATTTTTGAACGGGCGTATAAGTCGGGATCTGATTTTATGATCAATTTTTCGGGTTTCAAGACCCGACTTATATGCAAGTATATACGGTAAATAGTTTAACCTTCGCTTGCAGTGCATTTACAAAATATTCAGAACATTTCAGTTTCTTCATATTTTGTTATGTTGCAGTCTTACCCTAAAATCTTTTAAATTCATTTTTTCCCTCATCAAGCAACACTCAATAGCTTAAATTGACATTTTTGCAAATCTATTATAAATAAAAAAACTGAAACATCATTTTGACACAAGTTTTGAGGCCCTTTACTCAGTATTTCATTGAAGCACACCTGGAAATTGGGAATTTTCTGCCATTGTCCTTTGCACATCCTCTCAGACTCCATCAGGTTGAATGGAGATTGTTGGTGGATGGCTATTTTCATGTCCCTCCAGAGATCTTCCGTGAAAGGCACCGTATAATAAATAGATATACACTGTATGTTGGAGTCATTTGAAAGGTAAATGTAGTGCACTCCATTTCTTTTTCTTACTTATTACTTACATTTAAAAGGGAAGTATTCTGGGTTTTAGTAACATATTTAAGTTGGGAGGCCTTTTGTTGGGCAATCTGATAAAAATGTAGCAACGCTCACAAAATGGTATCGCCAACTAAAGACATATGAAGGACCTGGTTCCTTGGCTCATTGCTTAAGTTTCTTTGTGTCTAAAAACTCACGTTTGCAGAGTGGGTGTTTACGTAACTTTAAATATTAAGTTTAAATAATGAAACACTGAAAGGGCAGTAAGCCCATAATAATGAAAGTATCAAAGTGAAGAGCTGTGATGGAGGGATATGCCTCAGCAGAGATGGAGTCCCGTCACACAGACACAACTCCATAACCTGTCCGCCTCACGAAGATACCATCAGACAAACGTCCTGCTCGCCCTCACCCACCCATTAATACTGTTTGATGACAAGCCTTAGTAAGTTTAATTTTTCTGATAATTGACTTGCTGTGAATGAGACAGCACATCCTTGACCAATTACAAGCTGGAAGCACAAAGACCTTGGTGCATTAATGTAATCCAAGTACTAATCCCTTCGAATAAACCCGTCTTTCTCTAGCAGCTTGTAAGACTAACTCGTAGGATTCATTAACCATTGTGTGCTTAATAGCCTTACTAGTATTTTGGCTGTGATGTTCCCTTCATAATCTTTAAACAAATTACTTCAGCTTTCTTAAAGGATTCTCGAAAACATTTGCTTTCTAGTATAGAGTCATGGTACTTTTCTTAAATGGACCACAAAATACCCTGAAGGAGCTATTTTAAAATGAAAGTGCATCTTGTAAAAGTTGACCTTCTGTCATTTCAGTTGCACATTCAATGGAAATGAACTCAAAAAACAATTGTGTTCTTTTCATGCACATCTTATCAGGAGAGCTCAGATATTTCACAGTATAAAAAGTTATTACATGTACCATTTTTGGCTGGAATGTGTGAATTACTTGTTTGTCAGAGATTTCTAGGTTTTGATGATAGTAGAGATAAACAACTTAGAAATGAGAGAGAAGCACTGCATGCAAATATAAATCTGAATTAAGTCCTGTTACAGATTACGTCAGATTGCTAAGAGCATTAGCAAACAGTGATGCTTGAAATAGATGGTTTATTTTCACAAAAGTGGACAATCCTTGGGTCACAGTTTGATCCCATCAGATTTATTCATTTCAGCTTTAACCATAGTTGTTATTTGATCCTACAAAAGAATTTTAAGCCTAATATTTATTGCTATGTCCATCAGATATACTGGATGTCTCTAGCATGTATTGTATACTTTTCTTTCACTTGGTCTCCAGCTATGAAAATATTTGGGAAAACACTCTGCTAACAAAGGCTATGTCCATGCTACTACATTTTCACTCAAAAATAGTTTGTCCAAATACTTTTGTGCTCCTGGAAACGGGGGGTGGGGGGGCTATGCAGAAAAATGGCTGTCATTCCTAAAGGGCTTTTTGGTAAACCCCTTAAATTAAAGCTGAAAGTCTACAACAACAATATTTATTTCTATAGCACATTTTCATATAAATGATGTAGCTCAAAGTGCTTTACAGGATGAATAAAGAAAAAAAGACAAACTATATAAAAAATAAAATTAGGCAATACTAATTAGCATAGAATAAAAGAAAGGTCTGATGGCCAGGTAGGACAGAAAAAACAAAAAAAAAATCCAGATGACTGGAGGAAAAAAACAAAATCTGCAGGGGTTCCAAGGCCACGAGACCACCCAGCCACCTCTAGGCATTCTACCTAACATAAATGACCTCAATCAGTCCTCATGGTTTCCAGGCTTCACATGGAAGAACTTGATGATGATGGTCATGTGAACCTCTGGCCTTTAATCCATCAATGTAGGGACAGCACGGTGCTTTGATCAGGTGGTGGTGGAGCAGATCACCACCACAAAAAACCTGAAGTCTACACTTTAATCACATAATGATTGCTTTATTTCAAATCCATTATGGAGGCATACACAGCCAAAATTATGAAAATTGTGTCACTGTCCAAATACTTATGGACCTGACTGTATAGCACCCTGATGTGTGGAGTACAAGTCCAAGGAGGTTATGCTCAAGCTTTATAATGTACTGATTTGGCCTCATCTGGAGTATTGTGTACAATTTTGGTCTCCAGATAACAAAAGGGACATAGCAGCATTTGAAAATGTCCAGAGGTGAGCACTTAGGCTTATTCCAGGACATTGGGGAATGAGTTATGAGGAAAAAGGAGCTGAACCTCTTCAGGACATTAAGAGGAAATATGATTGAAGTGTTTATAATTATTAAGAAAATTAGTACAGTGCATTGAGACTGTTATTTTAAAATGAGGTAATCAAGAACATGGGGACACAGTTGGAAACATTGCAGGAAGAATGGGACAAAATTACACCTGAAACACTTCATTGCTTGGTATCCTCAGTGCCAAAATGTTTTTTAACGTGTTGTAAGAAGGAATGGCAACATTACAAAGTGGTGAATGCTTTACCGTCCCAAATTTTCTTGGAATGTGTTGCAAGTCTGAAATGCAGGAATAGATGTATATTAAGAAATAAAATGAAGTTGACCAGACAAAACATGAACTATCTTGGGTTCATACTGTCGGCAAATGAAATAAAAGTCAAAGTAAGTTTAAGAATCACTGCTTTTTTTTAAGTTGCATTTTCCATACTATCCCAACTTTTGACTTGGGGTTGTACACGGCCACTTATGGATATGGACAAATTAACAAAAACAACACATAAAAAAGCAGTTTGACTTTGAAGTAGCAAAACCCTGATTACAAATTCTGCTGCAGAGGTGAGTCATGTGAGGTTGACTGCCAATTAGCAGTATGGGTCATCTATAAAAGAGAGCTGACAATTGTGAGGTTTCCGAGCACCATGAGGCAACTTTTATATTTCCAAAGAGGCCAAATAGTCTGTGCATGAGCTGCAGGCACATCGGCTACAAAAACTGCAAAATTATTTCATGTGTTAAGGGTACAGTCTCAAAAATAATGACAGAACATGTCAAATATGGACAAACTGAACTGACAAGGAGAAACAGTGGCTGCAAGTCCAAACTCTTCAACACAGGTAGACCTCATAGGACACCTGCTAAACGCCACAAAAGTATTTCCTCAGAAATTACCACAGAACTGAATCAGCATCTCCATGATCCAATGTCAACAAAATGTTTGATGTGAGCTTCATAAAGCTAGAACTGATGGAAGAGCTGCCTTTTGGAAATCACTTGGATCAGAGGTCACTGCACAAAGGTAGAGCAAGATGCATAAAACCTCAACCAAGAGAAATATGGAAAAAGCAATATGATCTGATGAGCCATTTTTCAGTTTGCTTCTTACATTCAGATATTTAGAGAAAATCCAAGTGTGCCTTTAATGTCTCTTGCCATCTATTACACATGATGTAGATCTGTGATGGTGTGGGCAGACATCTCATGGGAATCATTTTGATGATTGCAGTTCATGGTCATTTTGCAGGCTTGGCTGCCTCTCCTTTTGGAAGTCTGTTCAGACTCCTCTTGCTTTATACAATAGATTAATTAGTTCAAAGAGCTGGGGGCTAGGGTGGGCCCTGAGTTACTTCATTGTGTTATTTATTTGTGCACACAGTCATCTGCATTTGGTTGTTTTATTCTTTTAATAAACAATTTGTCACACTACTCATCTATGATGGGTTGAAATCTAAGTAATCAACATAGACCTCAGCTTTAATGTTTGCAGTGCACCATCTGCTGGAATGTATTTTGTAATGAATGAACTAATGTAATGCATTGCATTTGTCATTCCAACAGAAGGCACATCACAGACATCTGTACTAATAAAATACATTACTGCAATTGTTTGTTATACAGCATCTATTAGAATGACAAACACAATGCATATGTCTTTGTTGTATACCATTTTCTATTGAACTCCAGAAAGCAGTGTTAATGTTTGTGATGCACCATCTGCATAGCAACCTGCTGAACAAAAAGACAGACACACAGACACTTATCCTTTTTTTAAGGTGGAGTGATCATAGTTTGTTGGGACCAACTGCACCTTGAGCTGTGTTCTCCTATTCTAGGATGATAATATAACTACAGTCAATAGTAAAACGAATCTAAGTGTGCTTTCATGAGTATCAGGATCAACTCAAAGGCCTTGCAGGATTTTCTCAGTCAACTGATCTAAACAACTATGAACCTTTAAGGGACACCCTGAGATGTGGAGTGTAAAGTAGACTATCCCCTCCCTCCAAGAATTTGGTGAATGGTGCAATATCCAATACACACAGATCAGAATTTGTTTGACAGCATCCATCCATCCATTCATCCATCCATCCATCCATCCTCTTCCGCTTATCCGAGGTCGGGTCGCGGGGGCAGCAGCTTGAGCAGAGATGCCCAGACTTCCCTCTCCCCAGCCACTTCTTCTAGCTATTCCGGGAGAATCCCAAGGCGTTCCCAGGCCAGCCGAGAGACATAGTCCCTCCAGCGTGTTTGACAGCATTACAAAATGAACTGACGCTCTTCTGAAGGCAAAGGGTGGCCCTACTCCATACTGAGTCCTTGATATTAATTTATCATTAGCTTTTTCCATTATTTTGTGTTGTTAAACATGTGTAGAAAAAAAATAATCTATATCATTCCAGAGTAATCACACACAGTAAATATACCTTTGAGCAACATAGAGGTGCACAACATCCATCATAAATCCAGTTTCTGTGTCATTCAAACCACATATTCCAAAAAGTCATAAATTATTTTCTAAATAAAGCTCCAGAACAGCTATGATCGTTTAATTGCTCACATTTATCATCTAGTCAAATATT
Organism: Erpetoichthys calabaricus; assembly: GCF_900747795.2. NCBI lineage: Eukaryota > Metazoa > Chordata > Cladistia > Polypteriformes > Polypteridae > Erpetoichthys > Erpetoichthys calabaricus. Next base: position 84,680,139 of record NC_041396.2, read on the forward strand.
AAGTAGTAATACTTAATGCTTCAAGACAAATCCGTTGAGATAGATGCAGTTTACCAAACTAAGGTTGCAGCTATTGAATTACAACAGACAACGTCCTCCAGGGCTGCCTGAGGATGTACAAGCTTTTATAGACAACAGCTTGTTGAGCAACAAACGCCTCTCAGTATTTCAACTTGTCAGGTTCCTTTTCCCTGCTCAGTTTAAGAGAATACTTTCGATATTTCAGCTTTTAGTTTATACTGTGAACTTTACTAAACTCTGTAAAGGACTTCTACATGAGTTACTGTCCACAAGGCATCTGGTCCCGATGGAGTTTCAGAATGTGTTTGAAAAACTTGTATTAACTGATTCAGTGACATCTCTAATATTTCACTGAAAACATCTGATGTCCCTGCCTTCTTCAAAGGCCAACCTTAATCCCTGTGCCTAAGAAAACAAAAGTGGACTGTCTGTGGAAGTCCACAGAGGAGGCCATATCTCTGGTACTTCATACCATCTTGGAACATCTGGATAATAAAAACTGTTATGTCGAGGTCCTGTTGATAGACTACATCTCAGCATTTATTATTGTTGTAAAATCTAAGCAGACCAACAAACTCCTCAATAAAGGACTCATCTTCACCCTTTGCAACTAGATTTTGGACTTTCTAACCAATAAATGTCAAGCATGTGCAGATTGGCAGTATCTCATCCTCCATGCTGACCCTCAACACAGACCCTTCAGAAGGTAGTGTGCTGAGCCAGCTTCTGTAGACCTTGTTCACCTCCGACTGTGTAGCCAGACAACTCCATCACCTCCGTTATTAAGTTTGCTGATGACACCACCATCATAGGCCAGATGAGGTAGTTTACAGAGAAGAGCTCTACCTGCTGACTCAGCAGTGGCAGTACAGCAATTTCACCGTTAAATTCAGCAAAACTAAGTAGCCAGTTACAGACTTCAGCAAACAGATGGTTGGTCATACTTCCACTTCCAGAGGAGATGCTGTTGAAAGAGAGTGCAGCTTTAAATTTCTTAGAGTGACTGTAACTGATGAATTGAAGGAGCCCAAAACATTAAGAGCCAGTAGAGCCATCTTAGACATCTGAGGGCAGCTCACATTTCTCCATCTGTTGTCACAAATTTCTACAGATGCACACTGGAGTCTGCTATCACTGGCAACATCACATCCTGGTATGCACTCGCTTGGCTCAAGAACAGACAGCACTGCCAAGGGTGGTGAAGGAGGCACAGAATATAATGAGTACCCATCTGCCTTCTATTCAGGACATACACAACACTCATTGCTTTAGAAAAGAAAAGAGGTTCATTAAAGTCCAAGGCCATCCTGCACAGCCATTTCTCTCAGTCCTTCCATCTGTCAAACAGTACAGGACCATACAGGACGATTAACACTGAAAGCAGCAGACTCTGGCAAACTCCAGCTGAGATAGATAGATAGATAGATAGATAGATAGATAGATAGATAGATAGATAGATAGATAGATAGATAGATAGATAGATAGATAGATAGATAGATAGATAGATTCTTTATTAATCCCAGTGTTACATATGTGCGTTTTATTTATTTATTTATTTATTTTTAATAGTGCCATTTTGTTTGCCACTCTCTCATAAACCTGTGACTGGTGAAGCACTCGGGCAACAGTTATTGTGTGCACGACCTCTATGCCAACATATGCGTGTAGCTTCTGTCTGTAGAGTTACTGCAGGTCTCTTGGTGGCTTCTCTCACTATTCTTGAATGATCACTCAATTTTGTGGACAGGCAGATTTACAGCTGTGCCATGCTGATTCCATTTCTTAATGATTGAGCTAACTGGACCCCTGGAGATATTCAGTGACCTGGATGTTTTCTTTATTCATTTATCCCTAACTTGTGCTCAAGCACCTTTTCATAGAGTTGTTAAGAGTGTTCTTTTGTCTTCTTTATGTAGGTTAGGCTGTGATACTGAGTCGCCACAAGTTGAACCTTTCAGATAAGGTGCATTCATACTACAATCAATTGAAGCCTTTCATCTACAGGCAGGTAATCTCCACTGAACTTCTTATGGGACTACTAAAACCAACCAACAACACCAGTGATAATTTAGATCTGTCATATTCAAGGAGGAGAATGCTTACCTGACCAATAATTTTGTGTGTTATATTTGAAAATAATTTAGACCACTTTACAGAGATCTGCTTTCACTTTAACATTAAACAGTCTTTTTCTGTTGATCAGTGAAAAAAGTCAAATTAAATCCACTGTGATTCAATAATGTAGAAGAATAAAATGTTTTAGGCACTGAACTGTATATACATTTCTTTGTATCTACTAGCTGTGCTACACATCAAAGACAAGATGAAATCAAAGTAATTAACATAGTCTTTACCATTAAAGTTTACAGTGCACCATCTATTGGAATGTATTTTGTAATACATGTAGTAATACTATGCATATTTGTGATGCACCATCTGTTGGATTAACATATGAAACACATATATCTCTGTTATATGTTCTGGGAATGGGATATGTTAATGTTTATGATGTATCATCTGTTTGAATGATAGAGACATTGCAAATGAATGATCACACATACACTTACCCTTTTATTAAGGTTGGTCTCCTTTTATTAGTTTATTTTTTGTTTTTTATTGTATTTTTATCAACTAGCGGGCAGCACGGTGGCACATTGGTGGCGCTGCTGCCTCGCAGTTAGGAGACCTGTGTTCGCATGGGTATCCTCCTACAGTCCAAAGACATGAAGGTTAGGTGCATTGGCAATCTGAAATTGTCCCCAGTGTGTGCTTGATGTGTGGGTGTGTGTGTGTGCCCTGCGGTGGGCTTCGCCCTGCCCGGGGTTTGTTTCCTGACTTGCGCCCTCTGTTGGCTGGGATTGGCTCCAGCAGACCCCAGTGACTCTGTAGTGAGGATATAGCGGGTTGGATAATGGATGGATGGATGGATGGATGGATGGATGGATGGATGGATGGATGGATGGATGGATGGATGGATGGATGATTGATGGATGGATGGATTTTTATCAACTATTCTGAGGAAACATGCAAGTAAGAATGTCATTGTGCTGTGTACACATAGCAATAAACTTGACCATGGCGAGTGACTACAGCCTGTGTGGATCAAAAATTAGGTAGCTTGAAAGAGAGATTGAGTTCCTAATAAAGCTTGTCTAGAGACTCAACCTGAAGAATGGAAATGTAGCAGGATCTTCAGTTCTAAATTCGAGGTGACCTAGGTTGGGAGCATGCACTGATAGCGCGTTGCCGCACCTACCACATGACAAACCACCTAGATTGAGACCCGAATGCAGCAGGTAACACTTCAGCACCACACTGGAACAGTGAGAGGTTTTTTACAGTGGCTGGAGTGCCAATCCTGTCACCAACCCCCAAGTTTTCCTGTAATTTGGAGGACCTGCTTGCAGTGCTTGATGAGATTAATGTCATATCCAGAACAAAGCAATTGTAGGTTATAGGTCTTGCTCAATGGCCCAACAGAATAGACTCACTTCTGGGGCCTCATGTATAAACGGTGCGTACGCACAGAAATGTTGCGTACGAACGTTTCCACGTTCAAATCGTGATGTATAAAACCTAAACTTGGTGTAAATTTCCACGGTACCTCATACCCTGGCGTACGCAATTTCTCTGCTCGGTTTTGCAGACTGGCGGCACCCAGCGTCAAAACAGTGTTACTGTTCCTGTGTGGTCACCCTTTCTTTCTTAGATCCACATTCCTGATACATCTTTATAAATACACTGAAACACTCTGCATGTTGTTTATTAGTGTAATGCATCTGATTGTAATTAACCTGCAGCAATATAATGGTCCAGGGAATAGCCATAGTATTCCAAATACCATAACTGCTTAAGCTTTAGCGTTGTTACTCTCAATACATCTTCTTCTTCTTTCAGCTGCTCCCATTAAGGATTGCCACAGCAGATCATCTTTTTCCATATTACTCTCACTGCACCACTTAGAGTATTTATATCACTGTATCTGAGTGGGGAATCGCAGCAGCAGCTAATTGGAAAGAGAATTATTGGTATACAGCATGAAGCAGACGCTGCCTGAGCCATGGCAAAACGTTTTAGAGACTTTCCTGTATGGACTTCGCGGTTTAGAAAAAGTTTCATCCCAAGAACTATAAACTCACTGTAAACTTGCACTACAGTTATAATATTGCACAACCTGCGCCACTTTATAAGTGCGTATTTACATATGATGACGATATCATTTTTAAGATGAAATGCAGCAAAATATGTTGATTATATTATACAGATAAAACTTTAACTTCATTTAAATAATCTGTATTGTTAATAATTAAACATGTGAGGACACGGTGCTGCAGCGCTAGCTAGTTCAGGGATTGTTCCTGCATTGCGTTGTATTCTTGCTGGTGCTGACGCGACACTGGAAGGATAGACGGATAGAATAATTAAACATGTACTACGAAGATATTTCAATGTTCCTTAAAAGTTTTGAAGAATCGGCGTTCTAAGCTAACAGATGGCTTCACGTCTATTACAGAGCTGATTGTGTGGCGATTGGGTATTTGGAGAAAGAAAAGTAAGGACAGGAATTGGAGGTTAGTACGTTTGAAAGAGACAGTACTTCTGTAATAAAGTTATTTCATCGAAGGTCACGCATGGCGCAGCAAGCCTCTTGCGTGAGACATGAACAAGCACTGCGCCACCGTGTTCCCATGTTTAATAACATGCTTTCATTCTTATCATCATGAAAAAGATATCACGTATGCATCTCAGTATTTTAATTATTCAGAGAGCTGTAATATCACGAATGTAATGGATTATGTGTCCTGTCGGAGAAAGAGAAAGCCCGTTTAAGTAGCAGGTAGTGATTCACACACAGAGCACATAGAAGATCAAATACAGAACAAAGCATTTAACATGCTACTTTAGTTACAATGGGATTTGAGAAACTAGTAAATTAAACGATTTTAAGATGAAGTTTATGATGTTCTACTTTAATGGCAAAATAAACTACGTGATTAAAGTAGAAATTTCGAGATTAAAGTGGACATTTCGTGCTTTTTTCCCCACTGTGCGCCTTTTTTTTGTCTGTACCCTAATAAGCTTTCATATGACACTCAGACGGTGGGCTATGACTCGCCTTTTCATAGTGACTTTGATATGTGACTTCTTTTTTATTTCGGGCACTGTGCAACTTTGTGAACTTGAGCTTTCGAGTTTCTCCGACGCTCTGTCACTCGATCAACTTCCTTTTGTTGATAATACCACTGTTTAAACCAACAAATAGTACGTTTTTCCTTTGCCTCCACTTGGTATTCGCTGAAATTCTTATATTTTTCCCCGTGCTTTTCCCATTGTCTTTTCACAGAAGGCTATTTATATTGATTTGCATATTCAAAGAGGCGTAATTCTGGGAGGAGTTGGGGCGGGACAGAAGGCACGTGCACGTGCGATACTTTTCACGCTGATCGGGATTTATGTAGCGGAAGAACATGGAAGTTTGCGTATGTACAGATTCCTGCATCTGGATTTTTATGTATGTACGCACATTCCCACTTTTGCGCTTACGCCATGTTATAGTGTGAGTTCTACACACGCCGTTATACATGAGGCCCCTGGTGTTTATGGGATTCAAACCAACAACCTTCTGATTGCCAGTGAAGATTCCTAGCCTCAGAACCTAGACTACAAATAAACATCATCCAGTTTTGGCACATCTGAACATAGAAGGGAAAGGCCAAAGCAGAACAGATTTATTGTAGGGACTGGTAGAGCAGAGGCAGACATGGATCTGTAAGTTTCTTCTGGATGAAGATACCGAAAAACGCAAAGGGGTAAAGTGGGAAAAGTAAAGGACAGAAGGTATCATTTGAGCAACAGTGCTCTGTAGGAACTGGAGAGCTCGGCTAGAAGATGAAGGGATTCCATCCAGGTGACAACTACTCTAGTCCAGCTGAGAGTAAGTAACAGGGTGAAAATGAAGTTGTGCGTTGAGTCAAGAAGGGGCAGATCTTAAGAATGTTGTGCAGAAAGATGACACACCAATGAGAAAATGTGTTAACTGAATGAGCAAAAGTCATGAGTGATGTTCAGAAAAAGATCAGTTTATGGAGAAGAAAAAAACTTGTACAAGAAATTAAGTTTAAAGTGGTGTTTTACATCCACGATGAAATTGAAAGACAAGCACTTGGAGATTTCATCTAAAACCTATGGTCATTTAAAGAAAAAAAATCATGACTACACCTCTTCCAAAACAGGTGATCCCCGCAGAGATGTTCTCTCATATGGGCAAAATAAGCACATTAGATACTGTAGATATGCCATAAAGAACACCATCAGCCCTACTTCCACGATGAATGGAAGGAATGGGGACAAGCCATGTACCTGTAAGAAGATACAGAGTGTCACCATTGGGGAAAACAACTAACAATATGCATGGAAAACATGTTTATCATTGAACTACTTTGTATCTTTTCACTTTTTTGTGGAAACAGATAATATTGACATCTGGGGTTGTTTCTGATCTAGTTTATCAAATAAGACCTGTACATTTTTATTATTGTCCAGTGGCTATATGAAAAGTATGACCCAGTTTGTGATGTGGAAACCACCTTATTACAAGTAAATACTAGAATGGATTTTTGGGCCACTGAGAATATTGATGAGTTTGAGTAAGGAGTGTGAATACTGCACTGAGTAAACCTGCCCTTTGGATTCTCATGACCCTTACAGTGTTCTGTCACTTAAACGAGAGGCTCTAGATTCAATATCACTTGGAATTGATTTTGCTTGGTGACTCATCCAATGTGTGCTGAAGTTAAATACTAGTTAAATAATACTAAATAAAGCCTTACATTTTAAAAAACAAATGTGGGGTATGGATGGCTGCCACCATCGATTTCTGTAATAATTTACCTGTGCCAGTTAGAAACAAGGACAGCACAGTGGGGAGTGTTGATGCCACCCAGGTCCAGCATCCTGGGTTCAAATCGTTCACTTGGTCATTGTGTGTTTGGGGTCTGTGCGATCTCCCTTGGTGGGTTTTCATCCCACATCCCCAGTGATGTGCAGGTTAGGTTAATTGCTGAACTCAGATTGAATTTGTGTGTGAGCAGACCCCATGATTGACTGGCACCCAGCTCATTTCTGATGCTGTCAGGACAGCCTCTAGTAACCTGGATTACTCTAAACTGAGAACATTATACAGTATTGTGTATTATGTTGTGAAAGACAGTCATTATGTTTATTAGATAGCCATTATGTTCCACTTCTTTACTGAAGTTGCAAAATGCCAAGTAATGCTCACATTAAAAAAGTAAAAGCTTGTAAAGGATGGCTTCAGCCATCACTCTGTTTACTTATTTATCTGTGCTTGTTAGAGTCAACTATGGAAATCTCCTTAAGTTAGTCGCCCATTAAGCACCAATACCCATCATATAAACACTGTAACAGGAGCTTAAATAAACAGTAATTAAGGAGCTGCTCCCAATTCCCTACTGAAATTTAAAGAAGTGTTATGTCAGATTGCTCTGTTCTGTTCCACAGCTAATGAGTTGTTAGCACAAGGGTGTGGATTCAGTTGACCGCAAAGTCAATTATTTGTCAACGAGAGAAACAACACGGTGGATTTACACCTGAGCCCTGCTAGTCCCCATCATAATCCCACTGAATGTAAACTGAAAATCTTTGCTTTCACTGAGATCTTAATGGCAGTTTAGATAAGTGAACATGTGGGTGATTAATGGTGGGCTCAATGTAAGCTTTTACAGGAGATATTGTATGGTTATGACTTGTCAAGAGGATCTTCATGTGACCAAAAATTCACACTATTGATTGACTTTACTTGTCGGTGTTACAGTGGTGCAATGATTACTCACACCTTTAGCTGACTGTCTGTCTGTCTGTGTGGAAGGTACATATGTCCCCATGTGTCCTCCTGGTCATTTCATTCCTCCTAAAGAATCAGAATTCACTTTATTAACCAGGTACACTAACATGTACAAGGAATTTTCCTTGGTAATATTGATCCAGCATACAAGGACAATAGAAAATACAAAAAAATACATGTAAAAAGATAGATCATGATGCAACATACAAGGACAACACAAAATAAAAAAAAATAAAAATAAATATGATAAAATATGAAGAAAAAAAGACCAAGGTGTGCAGGTATACATAGAAACTGAGTGGAAACTCAAACCTGGTTTGTCAGAATAAATGCATTGGAAAAGAACTGTTTAAGTGACATGTTGTATTAGTTCTCACTGTAAAAAGGTGTTTGCTGGAGGGAAGTCTTTGGAACTGATGGTGACCTGGATGAGTCAGATAAGCGATGATGTTGGCGGCATGCTTTCTTACCCTGGATTCAAATTGGACTTGAATGGGTGGGTAAGAAAAGATTAAATAACATGTGGCAAGAACAGGAGTTTTACTGAACTGTCAGCATGGGTTCAGAAGAAGGAGTTCATATTTTACCAACATGCTGGAATTCTATGAGGAAGCAACAAAAGAATATGGTCAAAGTGGAGCTTATGATAGTACTTATCTTGACTTTCAGAAAGCATTTGATAAGGTCGCACATGAGAGCTTGGGCATCAAAATAAAACAAGCATAAGGTCAGGGTGATGTTTGTAGATGGGTGCAGAATTGGCTCAGACACAGCAAGCAAAGGGTGATGATGCGAGGAACCTTATCAGAATTAGGTGAATTTTAGAGTGGTGTTCTTCAGTGGTCAGTGCTGGAGTTGCTATTTTTAACATATATAAACGATCTGGATAGGAATATAAATAATGATTCAGTCATGTCTGCAGATGATTCCAACCTAGATAGACTGGCAGATAATTTAAAATCCGTTGAATCATTACAGAGGGACTTGGACAGCATGATTGGGCACATTTGTGGCAGATGAAATTTAATGTCAGTAAATGTAAAGTATTACATATAGGAAGTAAAAATGTTAAGTTTGAAAACACAGTGGGAGGTGTGAAAATTGAGAGTACACCTTATGAGGAGGATTTAGTAGTCATAATGGACTCAACACTAACAACTGTCCAGAAACCATTAACAAGGTTAACAGAATGTTAAGTTATATAGCACAATGAGTGGAGTACAAATCCCAGGAGGTTATGCTCAAACTTTATAACACACTGGTGAGGCCTCATCTTGACTATTGTGTGCAGTTTTGGTCCCCAGGCTACAAAAAGGACATAGCAGCGCTGGAAAAAGTCCAGAAAAGAGCAACTAGGCTCATTCCAGGGCTACTGGGGATGAATTAGGAGGAAAGATGAAAAGAGGTGGCACTTTCAGTTTAAGCAAAAGCAGATTAAGAGGTGACATGATTGACATGTTCAAAAATACAAAGGGAATTAGTACAGTGGATTGAGACCATTACTTTAAAATGAGTACATCAAGAACACAGAGGCACAGTTGGAAACACAAACATAAAAGAGTTTTTCTTTACACAGAGAATAAGTTGAAATATGCACACTTTCCCACACAAAATTCAACTTGATTTTATTTTTATTTTGTTTGGTTGAATGGTCTGTTCTTGTCTACATTGTCCATAAAGTTAAAGCCTATAACATATTCACAGGTTCTGAAGATGAGGCAGCACTAAACTAGATAATTACAGATGAGGTCAGCATGGACTCGATGATGGTTGACAAAATGAGACATGTAGATTACTTTCAGTCAGTGTGCCTTGTCCAGCGTTTGGCTACTCACTCAAACCCAATGTTCCTGAATCCTGCCACAGGAAAAGCAGATTTAGTAAATCGATGTCAATGTGGCCTACAGAGTCAAACTCCAAAAATCTTCAACAAGCCATTAGCATTTCTCTCTATTATAATAATAAAATCCTGGAACGAGACGTGACTTTTTCAGAGAGATACTTTCACATCCCGCTTGGGTTACAGATAGAGAATCCATTCCCGGGAGCCCGGGATTCCCGGACATTTTTCATTCCCGCATTCCCGGGAATGGAACTGCTGTAATTCCCGGGAAAATGGGAACGGCCAACTCGCATATATAGCGTGTAAAAGAAATCAAGAAATACAGTAACAGAGTTATAGTTGAAAATAATTAAGGTGGCACCATTGCTGCAGCTTGCACTTCATCAGACAACAGCTTTGAACAGCAACTTGATATTGCAATGCGTCAGTCTGTTGCATCCGCATTATCTGTGCTAAGAAACTTGCCATCACAGAATGATGACAAGAAACTGGATGCATCAGTAAAAGCTGAAATGGCGGTGTTTCAGAGCAACGGTAAGCGCGGGTGTTGTTTAGAACAAGTGTATCAGTATCTGATGATTGTGCCACCTACTTCTGTTGAGGCAGAGCGTGCTTTCTTAGCGGCTGGCGTACTCTGCATGAAGGTGCGCTCTAGCGTGGACGACTGCACGCTGGACACGTTAATAATAATAATTCATTACATTTATATAGCACTTTTCTCAGTACTCAAAGCGCTATCCACACAGGGAGGAACCGGGAAGTGAACCCACAATCTTCCACAGTCTCCTTAATGCAAAGCAGCAGCACTACCACTGTGCCACCTGTGAGGACATCATTCTTTCTATGCTCTTATTACCACAACTAAAGATACATGTACTTATATGACAGCACGAACTGCTTGTAGATAAGGTTAGTCTTTTATTTGTGTCAACATATTGCAGTAGTTTTATTAAAAATAAATGTCAGTCGTTCTAAAACCGTTCACATGTGAGATGCCCGTGCACTGTGTCATCCCAGGTGCCCTGGATTCCCGGGAATGAGATAGATAGATAGATAGATAGATAGATAGATAGATAGATAGATAGATAGATAGATAGATAGATAGATAGATAGATAGATAGATAGATAGATAGATAGATAGATAGATAGATACTTTATTAATCCCAATGTGAAATTCACATTCTTCAGCAGCAGCATACTGATACAATAAATAATATTAAATTAAAGAATGATAATAATGCAGGTGAAAAACAGACAATAACTATGTATAATGTTAAATGTTAACATTTACCCCCCCCCCCCCCCCCCCGGGTGGAATTAAAGAGTCGCATAGTTTGGGGGAGGAACGATCTCCTCAATCTGTCAGTGAAGCAGGACAGTGACAGCAGTCTGTCGCTGAAGCTGCTCTTCTGTCTGGAGATGATACTATTTAGTGGATGCAGTGGATTCTCCATAATTGATAGGAGCCTGCTGAGCGCTCATCGCTCTGCCACAGATGTTAAACTGTCCAGCTCCATGCCAACAATAGAGCTTGCCTTCCTCACCAGTTTGTCCAGGCGTGAGGCGTCTTTCCTCTTAATGCTGCCTCCCCAGCACACCACTGCGTAGAAGAGGGCGCTCGCCACAATTGTCTGATAGAACATCTGCAGCATCTTATTGCAGATGTTGAAGGATGCCAGCCTTCTAAGGTAGTATAACCGGCTCTGTCCTTTCTTGCACAGCGCATCAGTATTGGCAGTCCAGTCTAATTTATCATCCAGCTGCACTCCCAGATATTTATAGGTCTGCACCATCTGCACACAGTCACCTTTGATGATCACTGGGTCTATGAAGGGTCTGGGCCTCCTAAAATCCACCACCAGCTCCTTGGTTTTGCTGGCGTTCAGGTGTAGGTGGTTTGAGTCGCACCATTTAACAAACAAACTCCTCCTCCAGCCCATTCCTGATGCAGCACACGATAGCAGTGTCATCAGCAAACTTTTGCACGTGGCAGGACACCGAGTTGTATTGGAAGTCCGATGTATATAGGCTGAACAGGACCGGAGAAAGTACAGTCCCCTGTGGCGCTCCTGTGTTGCTGACCACAATGTCAGACGTGCAGTTCACAAGACGCACATACTGAGGTCTGTCTTTAAGATAGTCCACAATCCATGCCACTAGGTATGAATCTAATCCCATCTCTGTCAGCTTGTCCCTAAGGAGCAGAGGTTGGATTGTGTTGAAGGCGCTAGAGAAGTCTAGAAACATAATTCTTACAGCACCACTGCCTCTGTCCAATTGAGAGAGGGATCGGTGTAGCATATAGATGATGATGAAATGCGGGATTCCCGAATTCCCAGGAATGGATAAACCCGTCCGGGAATCGATTCCCTAGTCACAGTTGCACAGATACACAGGATATATTAAAAACAGAAACGTTATTCAAACACTTATAATAAACATAAGTCTCTTTCAGGAGTGAATCGAGCTCCGTGTGTAGTCAGAAGGGACAGTTCCATCTCTCAATTAAAAGAATAGAAAATCTTCTTCTTCATAAGGACGTGCCTCGGGAGCGGGACCCCCAACAGGAGCAGAGGATGTCTGGGGGAGAAGAGAGACAAGGAAGTGAGACAAAAGGATAGCTGCTGTACAGGCTTTTAAATGTTTGAAGCGCCGTGCAAGATGCAGATCACGTGGCATGGCAGCTGCGGAGATGAGCAGAGGAGGTTAAAAAAAAACTGTATTTGTTTCCCATTCTATCACCGTTTAAGAGGAGGTTTCAGAGGAGCAACCACATCTCCTTGGGGTGCATTTAGCCCCCCTCTTCACAACGAGAGCGGCAGAGATGCGAAAAGGCTGGTGTGTAGCGTGGGCCCCTTTGTCGAGCAAAGCGAGCAAGGTGAGTGCGAAGCCCGCTAGTCTTTTAAGATGTTAACCTTAAGTTTAGCTGATTAGTAATAAGATGGTTAAAGATGCTAATTTTTAATATAAAGGCTATTTTAGGCTCTACTGAACATTAATGAACATCACATACCTACCTTGCCTCGAGCAGTTCAGTTGCCGTCTATGAACTTCTACTGACACCTTTACCTACCATAATAAAAACCCTAAAAATGTAAAAACGTTTCAGATGTAGTCATCCTATCACTTCTTCTAGTTGCAGGTGTCATTATGATTGATGGTGGCAAAGCTACTTCTAAGGAGGAAGAAAAAACAAAATACATTCCTAGGGCCAAAAGCTGTTCAAAATTGCTGGCAGTCACACGTCTTTTGTTCATAAATTCCTTATGGTTGCCCACTGCCCTATTTGCCTCATGATCTAACCTGAACTCACTGAAAGTCATGTCCCTTTTATTAATTAAAAAGATCAATGAGGGTTCATTCTGAGCTCTGAATTAAGGTAGCCAGAGCGCTGAGTGGTGGAATCATATTTGGGAACTATTTAAGCCAGTTCTTTAAGGGGTTAGGGGGAAGTCATCAGGTCAATAAAAATGTGAATGTGATTTTCTAAGAATTTTGAATGATAAAACACCCTTATATATAACAATGTTACTAAGGGAGTGGTATTGCAGTTAGCCTTGCTGCATCACAAACAGTACCCAGATCCAAGTCCTAGGGTAGAGTTGAGACCTTCTCCCTGACTATGCATAGCTTCATTGCCAGCTCTAAGTATGAGTCATGGTGATTGTGTGTGCCAAAGTGCCTTGAGGTGAACTGGCGCCACAAGCAGCATTGGGTACAAGGCAGAAACCAGCCCTGGATAAGGCATCAGTATGGCCCAACCAATTTGGAATCAACAATTCATCAGACATGCATGCCTTTGGGGATGTGAGAGGAAAGATGGAATACCTGGGAAAAAATCCATGTACACATGAGATCCACCTTGGTTTTAAACACTCCACCATAACGCAACCCTTTTCTGAAAATATTTTTCTTTGACATCATTTAAATTTATGAATGTTGTCACTTATTTTTTTCCTTGTGAACATTTATGCTATGATTGAATCATGTTGCATGTCAATGTTTTTCTGCCATTTGCAGTACTGCTATCAGCACAAAGTGTTCTGCCTAAGCTACAGAGACCATTTCTTTGAAAAGGACCAGAAGAAAAAACATAGTCAGTGACCCACAAAATTTGTTAAGCAGAAGGCAGAACAAAAACGGCAAAACCTAAATTGTAGTCAAAAGTTAGAAACACAGAGATCTTTTAAAGCCAGAAAACACAAAGAAATGGTCAACAAGGAGTTCACAGGTTTTTATCCAATCTCAGATAAACTAGAACTGAAAAGGGTGACCCTTAAATAGTCCTGTCGATGACATCATCATCGCACCATCCCAGTGAATTGTGGGAAATATTATCTAAGTAATGAAAGATGAGAAGTCCAAAAAATAGCAATGCCCATTGTCCAAACAAAATGCCATCAAGACATAACATTAAAAATTATACACTTTTTTTTATAAAGCCTTCAGCTAAAAAAACAAATGACAGAAATGGATTCCTTGGGTTTAAAACCCCCAGATAAGACACCTTAGAAAAGTGTGCAAAAATAAAATCAAAGAAGAATCCAATCATAACACAAAGGCACACGGACAGACACATCCATTGGTAAAGTCACATCCCTCATTTTGTATTTCAGTGTGGTCTTTATATTTACATTTGCAGTATTTATTAGAAAGTAAAATGTTGCTAGTAAATATATAAATTCCCATCATGAGAAGTCAAAGAAACCAAAAAAGATGGTAGCTGTTGACTCAGCAGGTGTTTTAGTTATAAAGTTGGTTCTCTATTTTTATGGTACAGATAATATGAGAAGGAGTATTGAATATGACTGTGGTGGATTGATCGCTGGTCCATGGCTTGTGCCCTCTGCTGCTAGGCTGCACTTCACCCCCTCAATGACGATGTGATTGGACTAAACGCAGGGGCAAGAACAGCATGGTGGGCTACAGTGGCTCAAGCCCCATTCCTTTCATTAGCTCAAGTGCCCTCCTTCTCTATTAGATAGAGAAAAAGCAGCAAAAGGCAGCATGCCTTGTCAAAGCCAGGTAGGCTACTGTTCTACTATGCCAAATGGAGAAAAACCATACAGTATAATAATTATTGCTACAAATTCCACAAAATGCATACATACACTTTAGAGCAGGTAATCCACCTGAAGCTAAGTGTGTACAGGCCAGGCCAGTATTTGGATGGGAGACCATCTTGGAAAAGCTTGGGTTGCTGCTTGATGAGGTGTTGGTGAAGCCAGCAGGGGACTCTTACCCTGTGGTCTGAATGTGGATCCCAATGCCCCAGTGCAGTGACAGGGGCACTGTGCTGTTAAAATGGCGCCATCCTTCAGATGAGACATAAAGCCAAAGTCTTCACTCTCTGTAGTCATAAATGATCCCAAAGCATCTTTCATAAAGAGTGGATTGTTTCCCAATATCCTGGCTAAATTGTCCGCCATGGCCTAGTCATTCTGGCCCCGTAATCATCCCCTGCCTCGTGTATTTTTTTAGTTTCTTTATTTAAGTGCCCCAATAATGTTTTTGGTGTCTTCTAATGAATAGTGTTAAATGTGATTTATCCTTTGATAGTATTTGGGGAGAAGGTGTTTTGTGATGCCCTGTCCATTTATTATTTGTTATAAGGAAATAAACTTTTGTTCAGCTTCTACTGTATGTGCCTCCTTAATACCTGTATCCTGACACAACATAGATTAAATGTGTTCCAATCACTTACATCCCTGTGGTGGGCAGGCACCCTGACTGGGGTTTGTTTCCTGCCTTGCGCCCTGTGTTGGCTGGGAATGGCTCCAGCAGACCCCCGTGACCCTGTAGTTAGGATATAACGGGTTGGATAATGGATGGATGGAATCACTTACATTCACACTGAGGGAAGAACATAAAAACCAACTTCAATTTGAGTTTTATACTTGGCAGCACCATTCAAGCTCAGTCTGGTCGGTCTACTGACATGTCTGCTTAATTCAGCCCAAAGAATACCCCTCAAGTAATGCTGGGTATATTCAAAGACTTTAATGCTAATTCCAGCAGTGTCTACAGTTGCTATAAAATCTATGATAGTTTGCCTATACAACACCAATTGCTGGAAAATCTCTTCCAAGTTCAATTTGGTTGAGTCCAGACTTTGAAACTTATGTGGATGAGAACATGTCTCTCATCTTCTGATTATGAGAAAGGTACCACTATGAACAAAGATGAAGTCAGAGCAGTCCACCAAAACATGGGATTCAAAAAGATCCTATAGTCCTGACTCAGCATGAAAACAGGAGAACTGATTTTGTGAGTAAACTGGGGGAAGAGGGTAAAATAAAAATAAACTGCAATGACTGTAACCCAGATGAGAGGCAAAATCAAATAACAGGCAATACATCAAAACCAGGCAATACACACAATAGATCAAATTAAATTAAAGATTTTATCTGCAGATCAGATAAGGTTCCTAGCGAAAGGCCGACCTTATGCTGGTTGTTGATTACCGTATATACTTGCGGATAAGTTCTCCCGCGGATAAGTCGGGACTTGATTTTACAGTATAATTTCTGGTATTTTATAATGTCAGTTGTATAAGTCAAATGTGGAAAACTCACGCTATTGGTACAAGGGATTATGATATGCTAACGCACACCTGAGAGAGTAACCACAGAGCACACAGCCTTTTTTTTCTATGTGAGTGTAGCAATGCGCTATATCAACGTGTGCTCCTAACCTCTCTCTCTGTCTCTATTGTGCCTACGTGACCACACGGTAATACCTGAACTATTCTGAAGCAATGTTTGCACTGATTTGTGTTTTTTGTATCGCACACCTTCATACACTGTTATCGTAAGAGTATCCCTTATCTATGAGGCAGCATTCGATCAGAAGAAAATATGAAGCTGGTTTTAATTTAAACATCATTGAAGTACCGAAAGAAATTGGTAACTGTGCTGCTGCAACAAAATTCGATGTGTCTGAGAAACTGATGCGAGATTGGAGGAGGCAAGAAGATATACAAAAAAAAAATTAAGTGTATTTTTGAACATGTATATAATTCAGGGTCTAATTTTATGACTAATTTTTCAGGTTTCAAGACCCAACTTATACATGAGTATATACGGTAAGTCAAGGTCACGACCCCAGAGACCCCACCCCTAGAAATGATGGATGTGACCCAGACAACGATACACATTATGGCTTCTCTTAAAGAAAAAGGCTATGAAGCATCAGCTTTCAGCCTAAATCATGACACTGCCAATGCCTAGAAAGTAAAAGGATATTATTATTATTATTATTATTATTATTATTATTATTATTATTATTATTACTAACACACAATGTATAATTTTAAATTTTAATTTAGGGACCTGGATCTTTAAAATGTTTCTTTATCTTTTATGAAAGAGAGAGAGTGACATAGACACATAAAGAGTTAGAGCAAACCCTGTATACTTGAATAGAAAAGAAACATATTGCACAAATGGCATTGAAAATACATTGGTACAGATGCATTTCTTAACAGAGGCTGACTAAAGTTCGGGATACCTTCGCTTTTTATTACTTCTGGGAGAAAAAGGCAGGTCCAGGTGAACAGACATCAGAAGTCTTCAGGTCTGCAAAGAAGGAAGAGAAAGAGCATTAGTACGGAGTGCCAACCCGTGGGATAGCAGGGAATTACTATTGCTAGAGCTCTTAAGATGTCCCCTGTGTGCATTCACATGACACTTGCTGACAGTGTAATGCAGAAAACACAATGGTCATCAGTTGTGCCAGGTGTTTGGTTCAAGAGGCTTCCTGAATGTTGGCCCACAATGGGCACTTCACGGAAAAAATATATTTTCATTTGTTGTGCCATGATGTGAACATTTGCTGTTAAGATGGAAAGAAACTGCATTTGGCATTTCATGTAATTATATGA
This sequence comes from Erpetoichthys calabaricus, assembly GCF_900747795.2. Lineage (NCBI taxonomy): Eukaryota > Metazoa > Chordata > Cladistia > Polypteriformes > Polypteridae > Erpetoichthys > Erpetoichthys calabaricus. The sequence goes on from NC_041396.2 coordinate 84,697,749, forward strand.
GAATATATTTATTTGCTCTTTTGTCTTGTTAAGATGTGCTATTTTAGGAAATAAAGTAGGCGCGCAACAGAGGGGGTGTCATATCTTTTTTGATAATCTAACATAATCAGCACTCGTGGGCAAACTGTTTTGCCACATTTGTGAATATTATAATGCCCCTGAAGTTATTTCTAAATTTAAAAAGCACAAATAAAATACTGGAGACTAATATGTGACAAGGATGAAAATATAAGAAATTAGGCCCTGTCAAGTGCCGCTTCTTTCCTTTTGAGCCACTCAACACCAAAGCATCTGTGTACATCGCTGTGTGAATGGATTTCAAAATGGATGACTGGATTGACTATTGACTATAAGCTTGTCTACTGATCTCATGAGTTATCTCCTCTGCTTATAATTTAACAATAACGGAGGCATGTTAACTGATTCCCTTGTAGACCATGAAGGTCGTGATAGCCGATACCCTATCTGGTGGAACACAGGACAACAAACATAAAGATGCAGCAAACTTGGCATGTCCAAATAACAACCGAAGGGAAGTCTATCTTAATATGATGTCCCACTAAAACATTAGCAAAATTCCAAATGAAGAGGACATGGAACTATCTGGTTATCTTAATATGTCTTGTTGGTGACACTTGGAAAATATCAGGAAGAAAATGAAAGTGAAATATTAAAAGGTTAACATCTAGTGCAAAAGCTTTACAGCAATTAAGAGGGATTTGATTTCTTGATACATTTATGGCTGAGGAGCAATGAGGTAGACATTGAAGAATGGTTTCATGAAAAGTGACAATTTCAAATATTTGCATTAAGCTCACTGGTAGGACTAGGTGATATTAATGGACAAGAAAGAAGATATGAAAATTGGTAAAGAAAAGACAAAAAAGACACAAAGAGCAGAATATAATGAACATGCAAAAAGGCTTCAGTGTTGATAATAAAGGTTGTAAGGCAGGACTCAGGCCTGGACGGGATTTGTGCTGCCATCCATTTTCTGAATATGCTCTTCCCAACACAGAGCCATGGAGTGCACACCGTGATCTGCATCCACGCATTTCCCAACAGAAAAAGAAATAATCATATTGTCATTTGTTACCTTCATGTAATGTGTTGTGTTGCATATAGATGTTCTAATTTAACTCTCAATGTAGCAGAAATGGTGAAGCACACTCTTGCATTGTTTACTTTTAACTGGTATTCATCATTAATCTTAATCAGAAGCTTAGCCTGAGGACTGAGAAAAGCAAAGTGAATTGTTAATTATTATGGGCAGACCAAATGGGTGCCAGACAGAACCTGTTCATTGGAAGAGGAAATTGATAAAATGAAAGTTTACATATGTTAGATACAAAAAGATAAAAAGATGGCACTAACTGCAGCATTTGTAAAATAAAGACTGGAATGATCCTGTCTGCACGCAAACCCAGCTCCTTCCTGCACAGTAGTGTAGCACTGCTGAAGGAAACATCTGCATGTGCTGAGGCACAGGGACCAAAAGAGCCTATTTGAGAGCTTCTCATGTCCACTTGGTCCACACTCCTACACATCTTAAGGATCTTAAGGATTCAGTCCCTGCTTGGTTGACATACAGTTGAGCACATTTCAGCAGTGAGCAAGTGCTGGCATGAAAGCAGCCCTGACCTAAATTTGGCCTACTATTTGAACTTTGACTGGGGCTAGTAGTTGCTGGCCTAGCAATTCATCCTGGGACAGAATGTCATGACATGTCCCAGTTTCTTGCAATACATGAACAAGCACACATTTGAAAAACTGGGTTTGGCAGAAAAAGTGTTTCAGTCAAATTTCTTTAGTCAAATCCCATCTAATATGATTCAGCCATTTAAACATTCTTGCAAAACATTCATTTATCTTGGTGGTCTAGTCTGATGGTGTTTCAAACCATTTGACAATGAATATTTGTCCAACAGTCAATTATTCACGTAAATTCCATATTGCAATTGCCTCAGATATTTGACCACATATATTTATTTAAAATCTAATAATCAAATCCAGCATTTCAGCCAATGGTTCACCATGACCCTTCAGCCAATAGAAATCTTCTTCTTCGTCTTTCAGCAGCTCCCATTAGGGGTTGCCACAGCAGATCATCTTTTTATATTCCTTTCTGTCTTCTGCATCTTCCTCCGTTACACCCATCACCTGCATGTCCTCTCTCACCACATCCATAAACCTTCTCTTAGGCCTTCCTCTTTTCCTCTTCCCTGGTAGCTCTATCCTTATCATCCTTCTCCCAATATACTCATCATCTTTCCTCTGCACATGTCCAAACCAACGCAATCTTGATTCTTTGACTTTGTCTCCCAACCGTCCAGCTTGAGCTGACCCTCTAATGTACTCATTTTAAATCCTATTCATTCTCGTCACACCCAAAGCAAATCTTAACATCTTTAACTCTGCCATCTCCAGCTCTGTCTCCTGTTTTTGGCCAGGGCCATCGTCTCCAACCCATATAGTGACATATGTCTTAAGCCACATGGATTTAAGAGGTTGTTCTTGCAGTGTTGGGACCTCCAGTAAGATGTCAAGGTGCATTTACAGAATGTTCAGGAAAAAGGTGTCAATTTGTTGAGCAGGACACACAGAGAGAAAGAGAGTTTGAAGAGTGAGGACAGACAGAATGAGCAGCAATCAAATTTGAAGCAGAGAAGTTGTTGGATTATTTTTTGCATGTTTAGCCCTCAGTGCTCACATACAGGCTTTAACAAATCATATCTGTGATGTGAAAACTGCTAAATATGGATTTCAAAGTACAGAACTTTGCAATTTAAGTGAACAGCAATAGTAGGCTGTTATTATTATTATTATTATTATTATTATTATTATTAGGAAAGAGGTGAAGGTCACTTGTTTTTGAGTTATATGCCTTACCATTGGTAGTTAGTCCATTGAAGACTTTGGAGGCCTATAGTAAAGGCTTCGTCTCTTACTTCTTCTACTTCTCCCATCTTACTGATGCTCTCTTGTCTGTTTGTTGTTAAATACAGGTCTGTCTCTTGGCTATTTTCTTTAATGTAATCAACCTATCCATCACTTCCTCCTACAGTAATTTTATGTATCCAGAGAACTTGACACAGGCCCACAACTTGTGAACACAGATTCTAAAACTTCTTAATCCGAGGATCCACAGAATTAAGTCATTTCAGTGCTGGAACTCAGGGCTAAGGTTTAACACAATTATGACAGCAAAGCCGTACATGGAAACATAATAATGGACATAAAATAAAAAAAAACAGTTGAACTATTTGTTCCTATTCAAGCATATTTCTTACAAGAATATTATTAAAACAGAAAAGAGAAAAGAAAAAATGTTAAAACAATAGTTACCATTCCAAACAAGGAATAGATTTCTGACGTATACCATTGCCAATGTAGAACACGTAGTGAAAGGTTTAGTAATGGCGAGAGAAATTAATTCTTCTTAACAAAGGGTGCAGCGTGAGGATATAATAATTAGTGTAAATGGTCATATGCAGTGCCTATAAAAAGTATTTCCCAACTGGAAGAGAAAAAAAAGATCTGCATAACAGGCCATCCACAGTGAACAAGTCCAAAAAACATATTTGAGTAAACAGAATCCTAAAACAGAGCAAATCAAATAAAAAGAGGAAATCCAGCCATAAACAGTATACTCAATACATATAATTCTAACTTGAACTGCCTGTCTCCACAGCCTTTCTAGGACTGGAGCAGTTCCTAGACATAGATGGGCAGGTGGCCCCGACTCTTGGGGCTCCACCCACAAAGAACATGGAACATACTCACATTTAAAGAGGACACCAGTACATCATCACATATGAAACCAATAAAAAAACAACATAAACTCATCAGAAATAGTGATTCAACATAAACAAAAACAATAATAAAACATAAAATAACATATTTTTTCATCTAAATACAGGACATTTTCAAGTTAAACCTCATATTCTCAGTTGAGATCTAGACTCATACTCTGCCTCTTCCATTCCTATGTAGCCTTCCATTCCTATGTAGCTTTGGTTTTATGCTTGGGGTTGTTGCCTGTCCTGGAAATATTCTCCCAAGGTGCAAGGTGGAATCGTTGGGTGGAAGGGTCCTTTCATTAGATTGGCCAGCTGTGGAATGGCCAGCAGGGGGTGGGCAACTTGATGGCCAAGGTCTCCAGGACTCTGAACAAATCTGAATCCTATTATGTGATATCATCTACTCTTGTATTTTGCTCTTGTAATATTACTATTGTACTATTGTACTGTACAAAGAATTTCTTGTGTTCTGTTCTGTGTATGGTATTGTATTTACTCCTTTTATTGACACCCACTGCATGCTCAACCTACCTGGAAAGGGGTTTCTCTCTCTCTGAATTGCCTTTCCCAAGGTTTCTTCCATTTTTTTCCCTACAATGTTTTTTTTTTGGGAGTTTCTTCTTGCCTTTTTAAAAAGTCAAGGATAGAGGGCTGTCAAAAGAAAGGGCCTGTTAAAGACCATTGTGACACTCCATGTGTTGGTTTGGGCTATACAAAAATAAATTGTATTGCATTGTATTGTTTCCTTCAGACTGCATCAGGTGCTCCTCCAAGTTTTCCATGTATTTAGCTGTATTCATTTTACTCTCACAAGCCTTCCAGTGTCTTATGAAGGGAAGCATCCATACAACATAATGCTGCCATCTCCATGTTTCACAGAGAGGATGGAGTGTTATGGATAATGTGATGTGTTTAAACATGTTAGTTAGTTTGATGGCCAAAAATCCAAATTTTCAACTAATTAGACCGTAGAATCTTCTTAATTCATGGTCTTGAATGTGCCTTCTGCTCAGATGTCATGTGTATTTTTTAACAGTGGCTTTCTCTTTGCCACAATCCATGGAACTCCTTCAGAGTTAGCAAAGGTCTCTTTGTGGCCTCTCTCACTAGACTCAGTTTTTGTTGATGACCTGGTCTAAGAAGATTTACACCTGTGCTCTTTCCATTTTTTAATGATTGATTCTTCTGGTCTCCAAGTGACTTGGATATAGTCAAGTAAAGGCAAATAATAGTAAAGGTAAATAATTTACAGTCGTTCTCTGTTTCACAATTCTGACATATTTCGTTAATTATTTAGATAGATAGATAGATAGATAGATAGATAGATAGATAGATAGATAGATAGATAGATAGATAGATAGATAGATAGATAGATAGATAGATAGATAGATAGATAGATAGATAGATAGATAGATACTTTATTAATCCCAAGGGGAAATTCACAAACTCCAGCATTAGAATACTGATAAGGAAACAATATTAAATTAAAGAGTGATAAAAAAATGCAGGTAACACAGACAATAACTTTGTATAATGTTAACGTTTACCCCCCCCCCCCCCCCCCCAACCGGGTGGAATTGAGGAGTGTAATGTAACATTACAATAGGTCTTATTAATAAATGCTATATATTTGAGTGCTATATGCATAGAAAGTATTATTCCTTGGTGGACACATTTCTCCAAGGCAGCTTATAATATTTTGGTTACATTTCTTTTGTTTTTGCAAACAGAGCTCAGACAGATGAATTGACTTATTCATGGTCACATAGTGTCAGCAGCGTGGGAACTGAACCCACACCCTCAGGATTTAAGTCCAAAGCCTTAACCACTGTGCCACTTTGCCTGCCTGTATCAGATGATATCTCCTAATAGCAAAATTCAAAAAGAATAAATTTAGCTACTAACACATTGGCATAGTCTACTTATTCCATTACAGAATTGTAGGCATTAGGAATCACAACAGTTATTGCTTTGTTTTTTTAGTTTCCTGGGGCCTCATGTATAAATGGTGCGTATGCACAAAAATGTTGCATACTCCCGTTTCCATACTCACATCACGATGTATAAAACCTAAACTAGCTCAGTCCTTGGCGTACACAAGTTCTCCTCTCGGTTTTGCAAACTGGCGGCACCCAGCATCAAAGCAGTGCTACTATTCCTGTGTGGTTTCCCTTTCTTTTTTAGATCCACATCCCTGACGCGACTTTATCAAATACACTGAAATTAACTGCATATTGTTGATTAGTTTAAGGCATCTGATTGTAATTAACCTGTAACAATATAATGGTCAACAGAATAGCCAAACTATTCCAAATACCATGTAGCGCTGCCACATAAAGATAATGTTTTCTGCTGTCGATTGGGTGTTGGGGGGAACATTCTTACAGCTAGAGACTGACAGCGGTGCCCCAGAGGTGGAACTTCCGGTTTTACTGTTTTTTCGGGGAGTCATTTGCATAAAGCGCGCAATTTTAAAGAGAGAAGGAGGGAGGAGGAAAGGGTGAAAGAAGAGCATCGGATAATTAAAATACAGATCATCTACTGCACTGGCAATGTAAAAAGCCTAGGAGCTCCTACAGTCCTGTCAGAAGGTGGAAGGTCTTCTTTGGATTAGGGAATCGAACGTTCCGCTATTTCCTATGGACTCTGGTGAGCCATTTCAAAAGGACTTACTATATTTTATCATGGCGCAAGATTGACTGTATGTCTTTCATGACGAAGTGGGGAGTGTGCTTATTGTCCGCAATTTTCAGGACTCCTCATCTGCCTGCCGGCAGTTGCGGGGCAGAACAGTGGACAATCTGTAGATTTATTTATCATCTCTAGAAGGGGAACTGAGGGAATGAATATTGTTGTTGTGTATATATATGTATATGTGTGTGGCACTGCAATATAAGGGTTATTTCAGGGTGGCGGGGTGCATGTGTAAGGGATTCTATTTCTTTTTGTTGTTTATTTGATGTAATGTAAGTATAGATATTGACTATAGTTTTTGTGGGCTATAAATGTATTGGTATTAAGGAACTGTTTTGAGTAGAATAAAGGGTATACGGGAAATTTATTGGGGTGTGATATTGGCCTATCCTTTTATCATCTGCCGTCACCTAGGACAGATTAGTGGTAGCAATCGTCTCAGGTTAGCACTCGAGACAAATTGTTACAACCATAGCTGCTTTAGTGTTGTTACTCTCACTGCACTTTCTTCTTCTTCTACTTTTTTCAGCTGCTCCCGTTAGGCGTTGCCACAGCAGATCATCTTTTTCCATATTACTCTCAATGCACCACTCAGAGTATTTATATCACTGTATCTGAGTGGGGAATCACAGCTCTACAGCAGCTGATCAGAAAGAAAATTATCAGTATACAGCATCTAGCACACGCTGCTCAGCCATGCTGCCTATTTGAACTGCTGCCATACAGCAAACGCTTCAGAGCCTTTCCTGTACTGACCTCACGGTTCAGAAACAGTTTTATCCCAAGAACTATCAATCAATCAGTCCATCAAGTGCTCCTTGTAGAACTCTTTGTACTTATAAGTACAATTACCTCACTGTAAACTTGCAATACAGTTATAATATTGCACAACCTGAGCCACTTTAGCACGTATTTACATATGATGACGATATCATTTTAAGATGAAATGTAGCAAAATGTGTTTATTACATTGTACAGATAAAATGTTAACATCATTTAAATAATCTATATTGTTAATAATTAAACATGTGAGGACACGGTGTTGCAGCGCTAGCGATGAGCTGGCGCTTCGTTCAGGGACTGTTCCTGCCTTGTGCTGTATTCTTGCTGGGGCTGGCGCAACACTGTAAGAATAGATAGATAGAATAATCAAATATGTACTATGAAGATATTTCAATGTTCCTTAAAAGTTTTGAAGAATTGGCATTCTAAGCTTACAGATGGCTTAATGTCTATTACAGAGATGATTGTATGGCGATTGGGTACATGGAGAAAGAAAAGGAAAGACAGGAATTGAGGGTTAATACGTTTGAAAGAGACAGTACTGCTGCAATAAATTATTTCATCGAAGGTCGCACATGGTGCAACAAGCATCTTGCATAAGGCAGGAACAATCTCTAAACGAGGCGCCAACTCGTTACTATATCTGCACCACCGTGTTCCCATGTTTAATACATGCTTTAATTCCTATCATCATGAAAATGATATCAAGTATACATCTCAGTATTTAAATTATTCAGAGAGCTGTAATATCACTAATGTAATGGATTCTATGTCCTGTAGGAGGGAGAGTAAGCCCATTTAAGAAGCACGTAGTGATTCACACACATAGAGCACATAGAAGAACACATACAATACAGTACAAAGCATTTAACGTGCTACTTTAGTTACGATGGTATTTGAGAAACTAGTAAATTAAACAATTTTAAGATGAGGTTTATGATGTTCTACTTTAATGACAAAATAAACTACGTGATTAAAGTGGAAATTTCAAGATTAAAGTTGACATTTCGAGCTTTTTTCCCCACTGTGTGCCTATTTTTTTTTCTTTTCTCTGTATCCTAATAAGCTTTCATATGACACTCAGCTGTGGGCTACAATTCGCCTTTTCACGGCGACTTTGATATCTGACAACTTCTTTTTTATTTTGGGCACTGTGTGACTTTGTGAACTTGAACTTTCAGGTTTCTCAGACACTCTATGTCACTCGATCAACTTCTTTTTGTTGTTTATACCATTGTTTAAACCAACAAATGGTACGTTTTTCCTTGCCTCCACTTGGTATTTGCCGAAATTCTCCTATTTCCCCCCGTGTTTTTGCCATTGCCTCTTCACAGAACGCTGAGATTGAGGGCTGTTTATACTGATTTGCATATTCAAAGAGGCATAATTCTGGGAGGAGTTGGGGTGGGGCAGCAGGCACGTGCATTACTTTTCACGCTGACCGGGATTTATGGAGCGGAAAAACATGGAAGTTGGCGATGCACAGATTTATGCATCTGTATTTTTTTGTGCATACGAATATTTCTGCTTTTGTCCATACGCCATGTTTTAGTGTGAATTCTACTCACAGCGTTATGCATGAGGCCCCTGGCCATTATTCACTTTCACTTTAATAAATTCTTCTTTTTCAGATACAGAAGAGAGAAGATTCGTGGTAATGTTTCTCTACTTACTGACCATGGCAGCAGAGAGTGCTGACACGTTGAATGTTGATTAGCAATTGCAAGTAAGAATTTTACTGTACTCTGTACATGTCACAATAATCAACCTTAATAAAAGGAATAGTGTCTCTTTAGCTGTCTGATGGCTATGTCTCTGTCTTTCCAGTAGATGGTGCATCACAAAAATTAGCATGGCTTTTAAGAGTTATATACCAAATGACGTATAACTGAGACAAAAGGAAAATGGCACATCGCAAACATCTTGTAGTAAAGGAGTACTCTGTTTATAATGCACATGTCAGGTTTGCTAGTATTATTACTTTGTGAACTAAAAGGCCACACAGTTGAGGACATGGTTTATGCCATCTCCTTGGCTCAACCACCTTGAGAACACAGAGGAAACCAATAGAAAGGGGATTGAGGACTCTGTGTGGTTCATGCCCTGTTCTCATCTCATTACACAAAGGCACTTTAAGTACAGGTGGTGAAGGAGACACTAATAATAAAACCAATACATAAATGTGCTTTCGTTTAGCAGTGCAAATCCAAGTAATCAGTTTTGTAGATCAATATCTGTAGGAGCTACAATATTTTGTTAAATATTAGTAGGGTCCTAGACTTTTACAGTGCCAATAGCTGTTGACATTTTGAATCTCTGGCTCAGAGATCCAAACACACATAAACACTTTATATCATACGGGCAATCTGCAGTTCCACAGAAGCGCTTTTACCAAAACTACACTCCTTCCACTTTCCTTTCCACAGAAGTGACTTGATATTTGTTTTGCTTGACTTGTTTGTCTGGCCATTAGAATAATAAAATCTACTTTTCATTTCAGGCAGCAAAGTTTCTCTATCAGAAAATATATGTTTTCTCTGTTTTTAAAATGCTTTAAAAATAAAGTTCTAAACAACAGTATCAGCATTTGTCTTCCAGCTGGAGGTGTGCTAATACTTGTTTCTAGTTCACTTTAATTAGGGATTATGGGGACCCAGGTATTCCTTGGTCATTCAAAGACATTGAGTCACATTTGTGTCTGATTAGACAAAACTTTACTCTGAAAGGAAGATAAAATACTGCACTGGAAGAGACTACCATAGACCATGGAGATGAGTGCTTGTTTGGCACTGATGACAGGATACAAGAAGCAGCGTCGTATAGGCATCACTGATGGGTGCACAATAACTAAAGCAACTAGATTCAGTGTCTCTTCTCAATGGTGGACTGCAGTTTCATCATTATGCTGACAGCATTTTAATAGCTGCAGTTGCACTGATACCTTCATCATTGTTGAAGCTTCAGGCTTTCTTTAGCACAAACAAGCCGTGACATACAGTTGTTTTTTCTACTTAGTTAAAGTGATATAATGATATTTCCTGATGAATTTGCCTGCGGATTTTTGTTTTGTTGTGGTTTGTTTCACTTAGAAACAAATTGAGAATTTCCAGAAAAGACAAACCAGTTTGAGGACATACAGCCTACAAACTGGCTGCCGCCATTCTATCTTGACTGAAATAAAAGCAGACATTGAGCTCTTCTACCTGCCATTTCATAAAAACTTCGGAGAAGACTAGCAGAATAAGAGGCAATGGAAATGGAGAAAAAAATAACATAATGTACTGATCTTTTTATGGCAGGATTGAATTACTCAAAGATAGATAGATAGATAGATAGATAGATAGATAGATAGATAGATAGATAGATAGATAGATAGATAGATAGATAGATAGATAGATAGATAGATAGATAGATAGATAGATAGATAGATAGATAGATAGATAGATAGATAGATAGAGTGCATCCGGAAAGTATTCACAGCGCATCACTTTTTCCACATTTTGTTATGTTACAGCCTTATTCCAAAATGGATTAAATTCATTTTTTTCCTCAGAATTCAACACATAACACCCCATAATGACAATGTGAAAAAAGTTTACTTGAGGTTTTTGCAAATTTATTAAAAATAATAAAACTGAGAAATCACATGTACATAAGTATTCACATCCTTTGCTCAATACTTTGTCGATGCACCTTTGGCAGCAATTACAGCCTCAAGTCTTTTTGAATATGATGCCACAAGCTTGGCACACCTATCCTTGGCCAGTTTCGCCCATTCCTCTTTGCAGCACCTCTCAAGCTCCATCAGGTTGGATGGGAATTCAGATCTCTCCAGAGAGGTTCAATCGGATTCAGGTCTGGGCTCTGGCTGTGCCACTCAAGAACATTCACAGAGTTGTCCTGAAGCCACTCCTTTGATATCTTGGCTGTGTGCTTAGGGTCGTTGTCCTGCTGAAAGATAAACCGACGCCCCAGTCTGAGGTCAAGAGCGCTCTGGAGCAGGTTTTCATCCAGGATGTCTCTGTACATTGCTGCAGTCATCTTTCCCTTTATCCTGACTAGTCTCCCAGTCCCTGCCACTGAAAAACATCCCCACAGCATGATGCTGCCACCACCATGCTTCACTTTAGGGATGGTATTGGCCTGGTGATGAGCGGTGCCTGGTTTCCGCCAAACGTGACGCCTGGCATTCACACCAAAGAGTTCGATCTTTGTCTCATCAGACCAGAGAATTTTCTTTCTCATGGTCTGAGAGTCCTTCAGGTGCCTTTTGGCAAACTCCAGACGGGCTGCCATGGGCCTTTTACTAAGGAGTAGCTTCTGTCTGGCCACTCTACCATACAGGCCTGATTGGTGGATTACTGCAGAGATGGTTGTCCTTCTGGAAGGTTCTCCTCTCTCCACAGAGGACCTCTGGAGCTCTGACAGAGTGACCATTGGGTTCTTGGTCACCTCCCTGACTAAGGCCCTTCTCCCCCGATCAATCAGTTTAGATGGCCAGCCAGCTCTAGGAAGAGTCCTGATGGTTTCGAACTTCTTCCACTTACAGATGATGGAGGCCACTGTGCTCATTGGGACCATCAAAGCAACAGAAATTTTTCTGTAACCTTCCCCAGATTTGTGCCTCGAGACAATCCTGTCTCGGAGGTCTACAGACAATTCCTTTGACTTCATACTTGGTTTGTGCTCTGACATGAACTGTCAACTGTGGGACCTTATATAGACAGGTGTGTGCCTTTCCAAATCATGTCCAACCAACTGAATTTACCACAGGTGGACTCCAATGAAGCTGCAGAAACATCTCAAGGATGATCAGGGGAAACAGGATGCACCTGAGCTCAATTTTGAGCTTCATGGCAAAGTCTGTGAATACTTATGTACATGTGCTTTCTCAATTTTTTTATTTTTAATAAATTTGCAAAAATCTCAAGTAAACTTTTTCACATTGTCATTATGGGGTGTTGTGTGTAGAATTCTGAGGAAAAAATTTAAATTAATTCATTTTGGAATAAGGCTGTAACATAACAAAATGTGGAAAAAGTGATGCGCTGTGAATACTTTCCGGATGCGCTGTAGATAGATAGATAGATAGATAGATAGATAGATAGATAGATAGATAGATAGATAGATAGATAGATAGATAGATAGATAGATAGATAGATAGATAGATAGATAGATAGATAGATAGATAGATAGATAGATAGATAGATAGATAGATAGATCTTCATTTGTCCCAAAGTAGACATGGCCAGGTCATGAGATAGCAACCACCTCAATCACAGAAAAGAGTTACAAAAAGGAAGAAAAAACTTCTTCCTTGGCTAATAATAAGCGAGAAGTCGCAGTGAGGCATTTTAAAGATGTATTGCCATAGCTATGAAGGAGCCCCAATAGCCTTTCTTCATGCACTTCTGTTGGCTCTGCTGTCACAGAGAATATTCTCCATAATGGTCATTTGTTTTGTCTTCATTCTTTCCTCAACCACTACTCCACTACTATCACCATAGGACCAAGAGTGTTGCCCATAACTGAGGCTTGTTGGTTTGGTGGGCCTACCTTAAATTGATATTATTGGTCCAGCACAACACATCATAAAAATCACACTGGTGATCACAGAGTTGTAGAATATCTAAAGGATGTCATTATCTATGTTAAATGAACACAGGGCATAGAGTCTGTTCTGCCTTTTCTTACAGTGCCAACTCCCTTTGGGAGTTTTCACATTTTATTTTTATACAACACTGGATCGCAATAGATTAAATTTGGCTTTTCTGACACTGATCAACAGTGTAAAGACTCTTTAAAGTAATTGTGAAAACAGATCTCTGCAAAGTGGTCTCAATTAATTATAAATATAAATCACAAAATAACTGATTGCATAAGTATTCACCATTCACGTCTGTATTTAGCTGATGCCCTTTTGGCAGTCATGACCGCCCTGTGTCAGTCTCTGTGCATGGGTCTCTCTATTAGGTTTGCACACTTGTACACTGGTATTTTTCCCATTCATCGTCCCTAAACTGCACCAGTGTATCATCACATATGAAACCAAAAAAAAAAAATGACCACGGAATCATTATCCTGCTGACTTCAGAGTTTACCAGGTAACTTCTGGCAAGCTTTTTTTTTAGCCTGGCTTTCTCTTTGCCACTTTCCAAAAAAGCTGTGGCTGGTGAAACACTTTGGCAATATTTGTTGTTTGCACAAGCACTCCAGATTAATTCACTGTAGCTCTTAACTCCTTTAGAGTTCTCATAGATCTTTTGGTGGCCTCTATCCTTTTCTCACTCCGTTTTAGTGGCAGGCAGATTTCCAGCTGTGCTGCATTCTGTTTCTTAATAGTTGATTTATCTGGACTTCAAGGTACTGTATAGTCAGTCAGGGATGGTGAGGGATGGTGTGTTTTTGATAATGTGCAGTAATTGGTTTGCACCAAACATGAAATTTCGCTTGATTTACCAAAAGCTCAGTTTTGTTCTCATCAGACCACAGGAACTTCTTCCAGCTTTCTGGAAAACACTTGTCAAGATGTCATGTGTGTTTTTTCTCTTTGCCACTCTCCCAAAAAGCTGCTCAGGGCCTTCTTAACAGCATCATAGGCCCCTGGTAAAGTAGAGCACTGGGGCCGCTGTTTTGATAGCAAAACAGACACATACATAGACATCTGGAACATTGTGGGCTCCTTTGCTTCTGGGGCCCCCGGCCCGTGCCCATTGTGCCCATTCATTAAGATGGCCCTGGCTGCGACTGGTGAAGCACCCGGGCAACAGTTGTTATCTGAACAGTTCCTCCCATTTTATTTACTGTAGCTTGTAACTCCTTCTGAGTTATCATAGATCTCTTGGTGGCCTCCCTTACTAGTCTTCTAGCCTGATCACTCAATTTTTATTTATGGCCTACTCTAGGCAGATTTAGGCTATACTCTTTTTGTTTCTTAGTGATTGATTTCATTGGACTCCAAGGGATATTCAGTGACTTTGATATTTTCTCATCTCCATGATCTGAAATGTGCTTTTCAGTCACCATTTCAGGGAGTTGATTAGACAGTTTATTTGTCTCCATGGTGTGGGTCAGGCCTCAATACTGACTAACCATAAGCTGGATCTTTCAAATAAAATCAATTGAAACCCTTTGACAAAAGACAGGTGATCTTTGTTTAACTAATTAGGTGACTGGCTCCAGAAGTGATGATTTAGATGCATCATATTAAAGGAGGCGAATACCTGTGTGATCAGTTTTGTATTTTAGATTTTGTGAGCTCCCATACCCAACACAGACAGACTCAGGACACAAGTTCAGCACACACATTTTTTATTTTCCTTCGTGGGAAATGCTTCCCAAATCGTTTCCCACCTGCTCAGCACAGTTCAAAGCACAATAATTACTTTGGCACAGCACAAAACACTTTTTTTTCTTCTTTCTTTCTCTTTCTTCTACCTCCACACCTCCTGGCAAGCTTCATCTCCCTTCCTCCCAACTCTGGCTCCCCAAATGGAATGAGGTGGCTTATTTTATAGAGCACCTGGAAAGGTTCCAGGTGTCTCATAATCTGCTTCTGGCAGCACTTCCAGGTGCGGTGGTAGTGCTGCAATAAAGGGTTCAGCCATTCCTTCTGCACCCTCTGGCGGTTGCCCATGGAACAGGGCTGTGCTGAACTCCAACTGCCATGTTGCCCCATGGGAGTCCAAGGAACCGCCACAACTCAGAGGGGCTTCCATCTAGCACCCCGGGCCTTCCATTTTATAGGTGTCCTAGCCAGGTAAGAGCCCTGGCCATCCGCCACATTTTCTAACTAATTTAGAACACTTTGCAGAGATCTATTTTCTCTTTGATATTAAAGAGTCTTTTACTGTTTATCAGTGCCAAAAAAGTCCAATTACCTGTGATCCAACTCTGTATGACAATAAAATATAAGAATTTCCAAGGAGGTGAATACTTTTTATAGGCACTATATATATATTTAATTTGTGTTGTCCAACCTGTCAATAATTTGGATAATCATCATAATGGAAAAAATGCATGACTAAAACACAGTGCTGATCACGCTGTTGAACCAGACAACATCAAGTTCATTCGGTGCAAATTACTGCATGGAAGGCTGTCACGTAAAGACAGTTGACATGACATGGAAACTCAGGAACTTTTGTAACTGGCAAAGACAAATCATAGTCAAATGAGTCAAAGAGACATGAAATAGAAACTAGAACACCAAGTACTTCAACACATAATATTAAATGATTAAATAAACTTGTAAGGCTTACTAGATTAATCTCTGACGAGCCATGGAAGTACTTCATGAACTATCGTAAACACCTAAAAGTAGAATCAGTCCAGACCGTTATAGCCAAATCTTAATGCACAATGCCAGAGGAAGCCAAGATATGGCCAATTAACTGAAATACATAAACTAAATAAAAATCACCAGCTTTATTTTGGCATCCTTACCTTTATTAATAGTTGAATGTGCCCTACTTTTTGTAAAAAATGTCAAGCTGTAAAATGTCAGTTCATTCATCGATACTCCAACACTATAATCCTAAAATCCTTCCTTATTTATTGTCCAAATGGCAGTAATCCCAGCATCAGATTAGGAAGATGCTCTCAATGGATAACTTCCTTTCCCATCATTCACATTGGTCTACAGACCCACAAATCACCAGGCTCAACCTTGCATCTGTTTGCCCTAATAAAGCTGCTTAGCAGAGTCTGAAAGATCTGAAGAGATTTACGTTGCCTTTCCTTCTCCTGACCTTTTCTTTGAATACTAGCTGACCCATTGTTTACACACAGAGGAGCTAAACTGGAGACCTAATGGATGTAGAACAATACTTTATAAACAACTAATATTCTTTTAGCTATATTGGTTTCAATCAGCATTCGGTTAAGTCAACGTCTCGCGTGGATAATCCCCAACAGTGAAACAAGGAATTAATAAAATGTATTAAAATGCACTTGTGTACGTTCATCCAGCAAAAATGTGAACGGACTCTTGCGTAAGTGACCAATTGTTCTTTTTTACATCTTGAATTGAAGTATCCATTACTTATTTTTACAATGTTACAGAAGTCAAATATGATTTGTTCATCCATCAATCCATTTTATGATCCACTTACTCCTATTTAAGGCCACAGATAGCCAAAGTTGAGAAAAACTGAATAGCCATAGACAGAGGAAGAACAGCTCAATAAAGATAATTAGAAAATTAATAACCTTGTGTACAAGCTTAACTTTTACACACATTTCTTTTATTAAAAAATAAAAAATTACTGGAACATGATACTCACAAAAAATCCCACTGAAACCTACAAGTGAGATAGCCATCTGGCATTTTGCAAGTTTTTAATATGAACATGTTCATGGAAACCATACAAGCCTTCTGCCAAAACTCTCACACTAAAGCTGAACTACATTACTAACAATGTGGCGAGGACAGTAAACTCTAAAGGACAAGCAAAGGTGAGGGATCCTTCTCTGGGTCACAGCAAGGCTACCTTATGTCTCATAAGGTGATGGGACATACACAGGATCAACCACGGTTCAAGCATTACCTTCTGGAGGATACAAAGGGGTGAGAAGACTTGCTGACAATCACAAGCGTATCTTCTGCTGTCTTCTCTAAAGTAAGGACTCTTATCCAGGATCACCTGAGGTGTTCATGGTGATTCAAATTTTCAGGGAAATGGGTGGATTTGCACAAAGTCACAATGTGATCACTGAGTGTCTCTGAAGCAGTGATGTTTTTGGCATGACATGAGTGCTGAAGACCAGGGCTTGAACATTTCCTTTTTTGCAGTAAATGGATGTCTTCTGGCAGTTCCAACTTTCAACTTCAAGGTAGATATTTTCCTCTGCTGTTCTATGTAATGTATGAGTATTATCCTTATTGAAACTCCAAGAAAGACCCTCCACTGCCCAGCTCTCAAATAAAATGGGTATATTTCATCCTGATCGAAACTCTGAGGGTGATCAGTTACGAAATCTAGTAAAATTTGAAAAGCATCAAGAGGAGAATAAAGACCCTGATAAATGCCAAGAGTACTAGCTAGCACTCTTCAGGCACTGTTGGAGACATAAAAGTAACATAAACATTAACTTACCTAACTATTAAAATCTTTCCATCGTTTGCTAATGACTAGCCAGTAATGCAAGTTCATGTCACACAAAATTAATCAAACAATAACATGCTGGTGCCCTGTCTCTGTTGGCTGGCATCAGATTATTGTCATACTCTTTGAAACTCTCTGATAACATCATCTGGCAAAATACCAAGGTACAAATTTGAGCGCTAAGTTAAATGAAAGCCTCGCAACTAGCCCAGTGCCACAGAACAAACTATACTGGTTATGAACGGCCTAAAGTGAAACAGTAACACCTCAAGCTTAGAAGTGAACAGCTTTGAGGTGAAAAAGGACAAGGCATTATAATGTGGAAAGAGTACAGCGACTACACGCACTTCACAACTTTAACACAAGAGTCTGGGCCTGTTTGATAGAACTGTTAAGCACTGTGCAGCCCGGAACTTTGATGGACAATAAGTGGAAAAAATCACAAAGAATTCATCCTTGATGGCTTTTTTTGAAATTTAGTACATTCCTCCTTAGTGGTGAATTGAAGATGAAGATGCCACTCAGCCCCATTCTGATCAGTGTAATGTCTTATGCTCGATACATCTCGGATAGATAGATAGATAGATAGATAGATAGATAGATAGATAGATAGATAGATAGATAGATAGATAGATAGATAGATAGATAGATAGATAGATAGATAGATAGATAGATAGATAGATAGATAGATAGATAGATAGATAGATAGATAGACAGTTTAGCATTTGGCTACAGTCAGTGTCACTGCTGGTAGCATGAGGCAATACCTGGACCCTACATAGGTTGCACAGGTAGTCCAACTTCTCCAGGATGGCACATCAATACGTGTCATTGCCAGAAGGTTTGCTGTGTCTCCCAGCACAGTCTCAAGGGCATGGAGGAGATTCCAGGGCTGTATAAGGTCCTTAAACCATCAGCAGGACTGGTATCTGCTCCTTTGAGCAAGGAGTAACAGGATGAGCACTGCCAGAGCCCTACAAAATGACCTCGAGCAGGCCACTGGTGTGAATGTCTCTGACCAAACAATCAGAAGCAGACTTCATGAGGGTGGCCTGAGGGCCTGACGTCCTCTAGTGGACCCTGTGCTCACTGCCTGGCACCGTGGACCTTGATTGGCATTTGCCATAGAGTACCAGAATTGGCAGGTCCACCACTGGCGCCCTGTGCTTTTCACAGATGAGAGCAGGTTCACCCTGAGAACATGTGACAGATGTGAAAATGTCTGGAGAAAGCCGTGGAGAACATTATGCTGCCTGTAATATTGTTCAGCATGACCGGTTTGGTGGTGGGTCAGTGATGGTCTGGGGACACACAGACCTCTACAGGCTAGATAACAGCACCTTGACTGCCATTAGGGATCGAGATGAAATCCTTGGACCCATTGTCAGACCCTGTGCTGGTGCAGTGGGTCCTGGGTTCCTCCTGGTGGACAACAATGCGCAGCCTCATTTGGTGAGAGTATGCAGGCAGTTCCTGGAGGATGAAGGAATTGATACCATTGACTGGCCCCCACGCTTGCCTGACCTAAATCCAATAGAACACCTCTAGGACATTATGTTTTGGTCCATCCGACGCTGCCAGTTTGCACCTCTGACTGTCCAGGAGCTCAGTGATGCCCTGGTCCAGATCTTGGAGAAGATCCCCCAGGACACCATCCGTCTTCTCATTATGAGCATGCCCGGACGTTGTCAGGCATGCATACAAGTACATGGGGGCCGTACAAACTGCTGAGTATGATTTGGAGTTGCTGCAATGAAATTTTGGCAAAATGGACTAGTCTTCTGCATCATTTTTTCATTTTGATTTTCGGGGTGTCTTTGAATTCAGCTCCCTGTAGGTTGATAATTTTCATTTCCATCAAACGATGTGGCATCCTTTCGTTCCTAACACATTACCCAGTCCATATCAGTATAGATATCCACTATGATTTTTTTTTTCCCATTGACATCTTATTTGTTTTCAAAGTGTTCCTCTGAAGGACCACTATATCATGATAGTTAGCTAAAATTGTGCAATCAGTTTGCACTGCCATGCCCCACATTATGGTAGTGTCTCTACTGTTGACATCAGCCTCTGTCATGTGCTGGTACTATTTCACAGGAATTTTCACCTTGTGCACGACTGATAGTTGGCAACCTTGTTGTGCCAGTTTTTATATTCAATAGAAGTCAGCATTGTACTTCCAAGAATGACATGGCTGATCTTCTCCTCAGACTTCCTGAACATTGAGCACTTGCTTTCACTCTGCTACTTCAAGATGTTTTGCTGGTAGTACCTGGTGTTAAATGCCTGGCCCTGAGCAGCAATGAGGGCTGTTGCACAATGTTAATCCATTATTATTATTATTATTATTATTATTATTACCACCCACCTGCCTGCGCACTAAGATGCGCTGATGCATTCACTGGAGGTCAGGCTTTGAACTCAGCTTGTCGCTCAGCTTAGGACTCATCAAAGTATGTGGGCCATGCCAAGTAGTGCAATCTTCTGAATCTCTTTTGCACTGACTCGACACAGGAGTTTCTCCAGCTGCTCTTGGAAGCAAGTCTTGATGGTTCCCAGTGCACCTACCACTACTGGAGCCATTCTTGTCCTCGTGTTCCACATGCGTCTGACTTTGATCTCTAGGTCTTTACACTATGCATAAATAATAATAATAATAATAATAACTATCATTATTCTATTTCAGTTCTTTGGATCTCACAGCATTTCAGCTGGTATGAAAACTATGCCTTCTCATGGGACCTCTTGAGAGCGGACATACAGTTAGGTCCATAAATATTTGGACAGAGACAACTTTTTTCTAATTTTGGTTCTGTACATTACCACAATGAATTTTAAATGAAACAACTCAGATGCAGTTGAAGTGCAGACTTTCAGCTTTAATTCAGTAGGGTGAACAAAACAATTGCATAAAAATGTGAGGCAACTAAAGCATTTTTTAACACAATCCCTTCATTTCAGGGTCTCAAAAGTAATTGGACATATTAAATAACTGGAAATAAAATGTTCATTTCTAATACTTGGTTGAAAACCCTTTGCTGGCAATGACAGCCTGACGTCTTGAACTCATGGACATCACCAGATGCTGGGTTTCCTCCTTTTTAATGCTGTCCCAGGCCTTTACTGCAGCGGCTTTCAGTTGCTGTTTGTTTGTGGGCCTTTCTGTCTGAAGTTTAGTCTTCAACAAGTGAAATGCATGCTCAATTGGGTTAAGATCAGGTGACTGACTTGGCCATTCAAGAATTTTCCACTTCTTTGCTTTAATAAACTCCTGGGTTGCTTTGGCTGTATGTTTTGGGTCATTGTCCATCTGTATCATGAAACGCCGCCCAATCAATTTGACTGTATTTAGCTGGATTTGAGCAGACAGTATGTCTCTGAACACATCAGAATTCATTCGGCTGCTTCTGTCCTGTGTCACATCATCAATAAACACTAGTGTCCCAGTACCACTGGCAGCCATGCACGCCCAAGCCATCACACTGCTTCCACCGTGTTTTACAGATGATGTGGTATGCTTTGGATAATGAGCTGTTCCACGCCGTCTCCATACTTTTTTCTTGCCTTCATTCTGGTAGAGGTTGATCTTGGTTTCATCTGTCCAAAGAATGTTTTTCCAGAACTGTGCTGGCTTTTTTAGATGTTCTTTAGCAAAGTCCAATCTAGCCTTTCTATTCTTGAGGCTTATGAGTGGCTTGCACCTTGCAGTGCACCCTCTGTATTTACTTTCATGCAGTCTTCTCTTTATGGTAGACTTGGATATCGATACGCCTACCCCCTGGAGAGTGTTGTTCACTTGGCTGGCTGTTGTGAAAGGGTTTCTCTTCACCATGGAAATGATTCTGCGATCATCCACCACTGTTGTCTTCCATGGACTTCCAAGTCTTTTTGCGTTGCTGAGTTCACCAGTGCTTGTTTTCTTTCTCAGGATGTACCAAACTGTAGATTTTGCCGCTCGTAATATTGTAGCAATTTCTCGGATGGGTTTTTTCTGTTTTCACAGCTTAAGGATGGCTTCTTTCACGTGCATGGAGAGCTCCTTTGACCGCATGTTGTCTGTTCACAGCAAAATCTTCCACATGCAAGCACCACACCTCAAATCAACTCCAGGCCTTTTATCTGCTTAATTGATAATGACATAACAACGGACTTGCCCACACCTGCCCATGAACTAGCCTTTGAGTCAATAGTCCAATTACTTTTGAGCCCCTGAAATGAAGGGATTGTGTTAAAAAATGCTTTAGTTGCCTCACATTTTTATGCAATCGTTTTGTTCACCCCACTGAATTAAAGCTGAAAGTCTGCACTTCAACTGCATCTGAGTTGTTTCATTTAAAATTCATTGTGGTAATGTACTGAACCAAAATTAGAAAAAAGTTGTCTCTGTCCAAATATTTATGGACCTAACTGTAGCTGAAAGTCTTGGGTAGGGGTAAATTCCATAGCTTAGGTCTAGTCAGGGTTAGGGTGACTAATCAGGGTCATTTCAAAGGAAAATGTCCGGTATTAATTACTGCTAACCATGTAAAGGACTCTGCTGATGATGGATACCTTGAACGTCACCATTTGTTTTTGTAGAATAGAGATGTTGATGTTGGGTGAGAGCTTATCAGTATATCACTTAATGGATTTAATGATAACCCCAGTAGTACCTATAATGATAGCGACTACTTTTGCATCTGTTTTCCAAAATCCTTTTAATCTCATTTTTGAGCTGATGATAGTGCTCTAATTTATGCTCTTCTTTTGGACCTATGTTATAGTCCAGCGGCACTGAGATATCTATTTAAAAAGTTTTATTAGTGGATAGATTCGTATAAATGATATCTGATTTGTTGACATTGACCATGACATCTGTTTGAACAGGTTGCTCCCAGAGAATCTTCCAGGATTTTATTATTATTATTATTATTATTATTACTATTATTCACAGTATTTTCTAGAATAATCCCAGTTCTACTGCCTATCCACCTACATTGGGTGTAGCTGAAGACTGGGGGCAGTTTTATATGGTTTGTAAATGTGTACAAGTGTATATGTTTAAGGGAATCGTGTTTGTATTAAGAAACATTCTTACTGTGTGACATGTGTTTTAAATGGCTGCTTTTCGTAGTTGTATGTTTGTTTATTGTTTTGTATGTATTTGTATGTGTATTGTAATGTAGATAGATAGATAGATAGATAGATAGATAGATAGATAGATAGATAGATAGATAGATAGATAGATAGATAGATAGATAGATAGATAGATAGATAGATAGATAGATAGATAGATAGATAGATAGATAGATAGATAGATAGATAGATAGATACTTTATTAATTCCAATGGGAAATTCACATGTCTGTAGGCTTCTTGTGTAGTGCACATGGAATTACACCAGTGGTGGATACAACAATGGGCACAATGATCACCTTGTCCATTCTCCACAAGTGGCATATTTCTTCTGTCAGTTCTGTATACTTTTGCATTTCATTTTTGTGTGTCATTTGTAAGTTGTGTGTTTTTGGTATGGCATTGACAGTAATATATTTGGTATCATTTGTCTGCCAGTGTTATGGTGGATGGTTTTGTCTGTCAGTATAGTTCTGTCCTAGTATAGTTTATGTATAGCACTTTCTAGTACTGTGCTGGGGGTGCACATAAAATATGGTTTGTAAGTGTCTAGTAATTTGTGTTGAAATGCCAGTTCTTGATGTATAATGTTTGCCGTTTGTCTCTGTACATGTAGTCTGTCATTAGTTTACATCCTGATGTGATGCATGTTGGACTGTTTTTTGTGGGATGACAGCATCCTTAAAAATATATTTTCCATACTTCCTCATGTTTGTGACTTCATTTTGTATGACTAGTATTAACCTTTCTGTCTTCCCAAACATATGACCATGCTATTTGGTGCAATCTCATCCACAAAAGGCTGAACAAATTCATGAGAAAATCTTCCATGCAATGTTTTCTGGGTCCATGCTTGTGCTTTAAGTTGTGTGATTGTTACTGTATGTCCTCTGTGATGTTGTTCATAATATGTAAGTAAGTGGTGTGTAGTTCAAGTCTACATGGACCATTATTATTTTTATTGATTATGTCAATGATTTTTAAAATAATGACAAGTTAAGTCATTTCAGTTGATATGCGCTGTGTGAGTTTGTGAAGTGCTCTGCGTGTGCCTTTCCTGTCAAACCAAGCCTTTTTGTATCATCAACATCCAGCACATTTACCATGAACAAGATGAGATCTTATGGCATTTCAGCTTTTTACCTGTAATATTATATGTAAGAAGTTTCCATTTACTGACACGATGTTTGCCAAAGACCTTTAATCTTTCTAAATATTTTGTGACCTTTACATCTACAAAGATATAGGGTGTGTTATGGATTATACCATTTACCTCTGTGTTGATTGAGGCAGGCTAACATTTTTCTTAACTGTGTTATGCAAACTATCCTGACTTTATAAACCAAATGCTCGCCCAACCTTATTCAGTCTAGCATACACATTCTAGCTGGTTGTATTCTGGGCTTCCTCTGGTTTGTTGTAACAAAGAATGTCCATCTTGGAAACGTTAGAATGGTGATCTCAGCTGTTATTTAATGAGAATTTCCAGAAAAGTACCCTTAAAGCATGGTGTTTTGTTGCCTTAATACTATACTTTTTTTATTTATTTACATTACTTTTTCTTTAATTCAAACATTGCACACAGCCATGTAAAGGAGAAAACATTTTTTATTGTGTTAATTTTTTTAATGTACAGTATTTTCTGCCCAGAATCTGTTCTTAGCAGAAACAACATTAGACATATATCCAGCTATGCGCCTTTTGATTCTGTCTGTGACTTTTTATGCATTCTTCACTGCAGATCATTTTGAGTTCATTGCAGGGCACATGCAAACCCCTCCACTCCTGACACTGGGCCAGCTTAGAGTTTCCAATTAAATTAATCTCCAAGTTTTTGGTGACAGAATAGTTTCTTCACAATACAGCAATGAGAACAATGATTAGCCATCCAGTTCAGATTCATGAGAACCTGGAGGAAACCCCAAACAGACATGAAGAGAAAGGAAAATGTCAACACAGATAGAGCTCCGGTCACCAGAACTATGAGGCAGCATCCTAAACACTGTGCCACTGGGCCCCCTTCTTAACCCGGTAGTACTGCTGTAGGGGCTATATCTTATCCCACAAAGAAGGAACATTAAATAGATGGGGCGGAATCACTTTCAGTGAATCAATTTCGATTCACCAACTAACTTAACTTGCAGGATTGGAGGACCACCAGACCACCCCATGAAAAACCAATTCAGACATGGCAGAAATGTCCAAACTCCACACGTACATTGCCCAGGATTCTGAAGCCATGAAGCATCAGTGCTAACCACTGAACCACTGTGTTACTCACATTACACATAATTTCTTTCTATTTCCCTTTAAACTGGTTGCCCATCAAGCTTCTTTTCCCTTTTGCTTTAACCATTTGGCTTGATTTTGTATTTTTTGGGCTTCACATCAGTAACTAAATTGAAAATAACACCTCACAAGAGCTTCATTGTTCTACGGTTGATTCCAACCCTGTGTCCAAAGATGCTGGGATAAACTCTGTCCCCACCAATCCTGCACTGAATTAGTGGGTTTGAAAATGGATGTGAATTTGTGTTTTTTTAACTTTAGAACATTAGAACAATCTAGACAAGAACAGGCCATTCAGCCCACCAAAGCTCACCATACCTATCCATTTCATTTTTCTAAAATAACATTAAATCTAGTTTTGAAAGTTACCTAAAGTCCTACTGTCTACCACACTACTTGGTAGCTTGTTTCAAGTGTCTATGGTTCTCTGTGTAAAGAAAAACTTCCTAACGTTTGTGTGAAATTTACCCTTAACAAGTTTCCAACTGTGTCCCTGTGTTCTTGATGAACTCATTTTAAAATAACAGTCTCGATCCCCTGTGCTTATTTCCTTCATAATTTTAAACAATTCAGTCATGTCACATCCTAATCTTCTTTTGCTTAAACTGAAAATGCACAGCTCTTTTAATCTTTCTTCATAATCCACCACCTGCAACCATGGAAGCAGCTTAGTCGCTCTTACCTGGACTTTTTCCAGCGCTGCTATGCAGCTTTTATAAACCAAAACTGCACACAGTACTGCAGATGAGGCCTCACCAGTGTGTTATAAAGCTTCTGCATAACCTCCTTGTACTTGTACTCCACACATCAGGGCGCTATATAACCTAACATTCTGTTAGCCATCTTAATGGCTTGCAGTTGATAGTGATCCACTATGACTTTTAAATCCTTCTCATAATGTGTGCTTTCAATTTTCAGACTTCCCATTGCATATTCAAGCCTAACATTTTTACTTTCTATATGTACAGTAATACTTTACATTTGTTTACATTGAATTTCAACTGCCACACATCTGCTCAAGACTGTGTGTTCTCCAAATCCCTCTGTAATGATTTAACTGATTCTCGATAATCTGCCAATCCACTTAGCTTGGTATCATCTGCACACTTAACAAGCTTCTTCCTTATATTCTTATCCAAATTATTTATATATATTAAAAACAGTGGGCCTAGCACTGACCCCTATGGAACACCACTCTTAACATCAGCCAATTCTGTTAGGGTTCCTCGCACCATCACCCTCTGCTTCCTGTGTCTGAGCCAATTCTACACCCATCTACAAACATCACCC
This sequence comes from Erpetoichthys calabaricus, assembly GCF_900747795.2. Taxonomy (NCBI): domain Eukaryota; kingdom Metazoa; phylum Chordata; class Cladistia; order Polypteriformes; family Polypteridae; genus Erpetoichthys; species Erpetoichthys calabaricus. The sequence continues at coordinate 84,723,828 of NC_041396.2, forward strand.
AGAATTCCCACTTCTTTAAGTTTGATGGTTAACCTCTCATGTGGTACTTTATTAATGCTTTCTGAAAGTCAAGATAAATAATATCATATGCGCCACTTTCATCATATCCTTTTGATGCTTCCTCATAGAATTCCAGCATGTTAATAAGATATGACCTTCCACTTCTGAACCCATGTTGACTGTTCAGTAAAACTCCTGTCCTTGTCATGTGCTGCTCAATCTTATCCTTAATAATTTCTTCCATTAATTTTCCTGTGATGTACGTTAAGCTTACTGGCCTATAGTTGCTTGTCACCGTTTTCATATAACGGGATAATATTTGCCATTTTCCTTCAGAATTTCCCCAGTGAGCAGTGACTTCCTAGAAATATTCGTCAGGGGTTTATATATGTATTCAATAACCTCCTTAAGAACTTGAGGGTAAATATTATCTGGTTCTGCTGATTTGTTTGATTTCAGCCTATTTAATCTGAACAATACTTCTCCCTCTAAAATTTCCAAATCACTCAGTACTTCCTTAGTAGTCCCTTTTTACTGCCGGGAGGTTATCCATGTCCTTACATGTGAAGACCTCAGAAAAATATGAGTTTAGAGAATCTACTATTTTACTGTCTCTATTTTTAATTCTCCTTTACTATTCCCAAAGCACTTCACCTCCTTCTTGACTGTTCTTTTACTATTAAAATACTGAAAAGGAATCTCTTTATGTCATCTTCCTCCTAATCTGCAATATTCCTCTCTCTTAATGGTTGCCCTCATGTTCTCATACGTCCTACAATTAACTTTGGAACTATTAGTCTTATATACAGTACCTTATAAAGCTGTTTTTTCCTTTGCAGCTTCTTTTTTTAACTCTTGCTATAACCTACTGCAGATTTATTTTAATTTCCTATTAATTCCAAATTTAGGTATGTACCAGTCCTACTTTACATTTTTAAATCTGTTCCACTGCTCCTCGACTGTCTCCACACTTAAAAGCTTATCCCAGTCTATCCTCCTTAGATTTTGCCACATCTGCTCCAAGTTTGCCCTACCAAAGTTAAACTTAACACTCTTACAAAACACTGAGAATTGTATTATATTATGGTCACTTGACCGTAGTGGTTCAATCATCTCTACACCCTCAGTTCTATCCAGATTATTACTAAAAACAAAATCCAGACAGATTTCCCCCCATGTTGGTGCTTTAACATACAGTTATGGTTCACGAACGTCTCGGTACACGTACAACTTGGTTTACGACCAAAAAGTTCACCAAACTTTTGCCTTGGTTCATGACTACACACTCGGTATACAAACAAGCCAGTTTCTCTTTCGGTTTGTGCGCGCCGATGATTTCCGCACGTGTTGCATTGTTCTCGGTCAGACGTGCGTGCTTGCACGTGCGTATGTGCATGCTTTCGCTGTGAAGTCTTTGTGCTCTATTTCATTTCCTTCCGGTTTGTACGCGCCGGTTACTGTATTTAAGCACGTGTTCAGCCTCTCCCTGTTCATTGTTCTCAGTCAGACGTGTGTGCTTTACATGTTAACTCTCTGTGCTCTACAGTATTTTGTGTGCTTTTGCAGTTAACCATGGCTTCTAAGTAAGTGAAGAGTGGTGAGAAGAAAGTGTTGCAATGTTACTTTTCTCTTTTTTCAAATGTTCAGTTTTTCCCTGTGCTTAAAACTCATTTAAAAAGAGTGTTTACAGCGATCGGGTTGTAATGCTATTAGCGTGAACTCCTGCAATGTTACTGTCTTGGTTGGCTTTTAAATAAAGTTTGGATTTGTTCAAATGTTCCCTTTTTCCCCCTGTGCTTAAAACTCATTTAAAAAGAGTGTTTACAGCGATCGGGTTGTAATGTTATTAGCAAGAACTCCTGTAATGTTACTTTCTTGGTTGGCTTTTAAATAATGTTCGGATTTGTTCAAATGTTCCTTTTTTTTCCCCCTGTGCTTAAAACTCATTTAAAAAAAAGCGTTTATACAGCGATTGGATTGTAAGGCTATAGCGCGAACTGCAGCAATGTTACAGAGAGAGAGGGGGCTCGCGTGCTGCTGAGAGAAAAAGAGAGAGGGGGCTCACGTGCTGCTGAGAGAGAGAGAGAGAGAGACAGAGAGAGAGAGAGAGGGCTCGCGTGCTGCTGAGAGAGAGTGAGCCTGCACGTGCAGCTGAGCAGGGCGCCTGGGTGTTTGTGTCAGTGTTATTCAATGTTTTTACATTAGTTTACTATTACACTGTGCATTCTATGGTGTAATTAACTATATTTGTGCTTAAAAATCTTTAAAAAAATATATTTACATACAGTTTGTTCGGTCTGGAACGGATTAATTGTATTTACATACAATCCTATGGGGAAAATTGCTTCGGTTCACGACCAAATCGGTTTACGACCAAAGGTTTGGAACGAATTATGGTCGTGAACCGAGGTTCCACTGTACTTTGAATAGAGTGAAAAGCGCTATATAAATGTAAAGAATTATTATTATTATTGTGTTAAAAAACAGTCTAAAAATTCCTGCTCTTGTATTGCATTATTTGCAAGGTTATGCAGTTAATATGTGGGTTAAGTCCCCCATGACTATAATATCCCCCCCTTTTTAAAATTACCAAAAAGAAGTTCATTGAAATTATTGTCTGCATGGGTAGTCCTAAAATAATGCCTGTCTCCTAATGCTTTCCAGATGAAGCCACATGTCCTCACTAAGATGGGGTGCATTGTCCAACTGAAGAGAACTTGCATTTAAATTCAGTTTGACATAAACAGTAACCCCACCTCCTTTTCTTTTCTGTCATTAACCAGTTTTTTGATATATGATTATAAAAACGCACTGAAAATCCAAGTGTCAGCATTAGAATGTGATCTCATCTGTTTATGAATAGTAGACTTCTGATTAGAGAAAAGGCCACAGGCTAATGTACTTATTGGCTGAGAAGCACGATAATCAGAAATCCGACGTCTGTTTGCTCAACAACTAAAGGCGCACCTTTCATCGCACATATTGAAGTTAAGCAGCAAGCTCTCACGTCATTAGCAAAAATATTGATCAAAGCTCTAATGACAACCAATCCCATCTCACACCCATTAGCACCACCAGAGCCACCAGGAGTCTAGAAGACACCAGATGTAATGTTAGATTTTTATAAGATGAAGATCACGCCTGCCAATGCACATGCTTAGCAGAGTTCATTTGCTTCTTTCTCTTCATCTCTGCCCACTTCTGTGTGGGGTTAATGTACCTGATCAACCATCTCCATGCAGTTTGGCCCTGCACCTCCTGCACCACAGTGTCATCAGCAAAAGCAAGCACCACTTGTAAACTTGTAAATTTGATTGGAGTAATTAATACAATATTTAAATACATAGGGTGTCATGGAAGGACAGTGCTTAGTTTTACTCTAAGAATAGAGGTTTGGATCCTGTCCTTGGCTGTTGGTTGAATGGAGTGTGCACATTCTCTCCAGGTCCAGCACCCTACATTCTAAAAGACATGCATGTTAGGTTAACTAATGCTTCTTAAGAGGTCCAGCATGAGTGAATATACCTGACTTCGGACTGTCATCTCATCCAGAATTGGGCCCTGTCAACACCTCTGAGACCCCACCCTGAATTACAATGCATCCGCTAAGGAAATTAATGAATGGATGAAGGGATAAAATGCAAAATGTAGAGCAAATGACTGAGCTGCCTGCCAAGACTTGTACAGTATAAACAGTTAATATGCAGCAATGAGGAGTTCACAGTTTGGTGCTTGTGAAAGTTTTTCTGTGTACTCTTTAACATACTTATAAAAACAGTTACATGCAAATCTATCATAAAAGAACATGCAAAAAGCTAAGGATGCTTCTAATAACATAGACAGAGGATTGTGCTGCAAAGAAAGCAAACCAAGGGTTTCCCTTCAAAATTGAACTCCTTTTTATCCTGCAGGCAGCACATTCATAAAATGTTTCGATACTGTCAAAACATAATGCAACTGGATAAACGTGCTTCTCCTAAACACTCATGTCTGGATATCAGTCAGGAGATGATCTTTGAAGCATGGCATTGTCGTTAGTGGACATATTTGATTAAGATCTCCACTAAATATGCATACTGCACCAAGTTCAGGCAGGCAGTGTGGCACAGCAGCTGGGTCACTGTAAACTGTGAGATGGTGTCCTTAAGTCTCCTCGCCATAGACACATGTATGCTTATGCAATTGTACAATGCCTTGGGATGGAGTTCACTGTATACATTATATGTGATCACATTTTTTGAAAAGTTGCACAACTTGGATGAAAAAACATTTCCTTTGTGGCGTTATAGTAACACGGACTATTAAGGTTGTCAGTGAATCACTGAGTACATTGTGTAAGCCATATGACCAGCCTGGAAAAGAGGGCATCCTTACCATTTACCCCAGGACTGGGGTGAAAAGTATCTTCTGCCTTCTTTGGTCTGTTTCTTCACATTCTCTTTTATCTTACTATAATAACACACCTTATGATTTCGCTGCCATCAGGGAGTCCTGTGCCTGGCGAGGTGTGGAACAGAAGCTCAGCTCAGCTAGACTCTGGGACAAAGGTCAGTGGATATCATCAGGCTGTTAGAAAATTGTGTGATTACCAGTGTAAGTCATAGGGAAAGAGTTTAAGAACTAAAAATGCAGTATTCTTCTTCTTTTTGTTTTTTTTTTTTATTTTGGTAGACAATCAGCCTAAAATGTAATCAAAGTAACTGAGCTTTATTTAAGGACCACCTTGGCCACTCCTGCCACACCTGCATTGACACACTACATTCAATAAAAAACAGGGATGGGGCTTAGCGAGCACATTCACGGAGTTCATTCATTAAACGTTGCAAGTAAGAAATCATAAAATTTGGAACACTGAATAGAAAAGAAATATTAGATTGAGTTCACGATAAATACAGTACCAGGAAAATTCAGAAGCACCGTAACTCAGTAGTACAGTATCTGCCAGCTGCTTTTGGAAACAGAATTTAATTTACACATTGATGTTTACATAAGGAGATCCTTTTAGCTCTCAATAAATCATTCAGTGTTTGAGAACATGCTTATTAAGGGGCTGGGCCTTTCTCATAATTACCTTGACCTTTTTTAATGTTTATGTAGCTGGGTGGATATTCTAACAGCTAGAATGATTTGTGTCTACACATGGAACAACTTAGTGGCTATGCAAGCCAGAAGGGGGGCACTGAGAAGAAAGATGAGGCGTTCAGTGCAGATTCAGGAGAAATTATTATGATTATTATTAAGTAGCAGTACTGGTAATAGTATTATCCAATCATTCATTTACTGAGCTTCTTTAATCCTATATAGACCCATTCATAATGATGATGATGATGATTAATATTATTATTATTACTGCTGTTGTTCACCCATTTTGTGACTTATCGTTCTTTTGTCATTATTATTATTATTATTATTAATTCATTTTCAAACCCACTTTATTATTATTAGTAGTAGTAGTAGTAGTATTATTGGCACTGTTGCAACATAATGGTTCTCTCTGCTGGCTCACAGCCCTTGTTGTGTGCATTCATTTTTTGATATTTTCCCCATCAATGTTGAGTCTTCATTGAACCCATTTAATTCATTTTAGAACCATATACATTATTATTTTTGCTTGTTCATCCATTTTTCAACTTATCCCCATGCTTGTTTTTTCTTCTTCCATTTTATTATTATTATTATTATTATTCACACCATTGTACCAAAATGGTTCTATCTGCTGGCTCACAGTCCTAGTTGTGTGAATTAATATTTTAATATTGTCGCCATTTATATTGAGTTTTTATGTTTACTGAACCTCCATCCATCCATCCATTATACATCCCACTATATCCTAACCACAGGGTCACGGGGGTCTGCTGGAGCCAATCCCAGCCAACACAGGGCGCAAGGCAGGAAACAAACCCAGGGCAGGGTGCCAGCCCACCGCAGGGCACACACACGCACGCACACCAAGCACACACTAGGGACAACTTAGGATCGCCAAAGCACCTGACCTGCATGTCTTTGGACTATGGAAGGTAACCGGAGCACCCAGAGGAAACAGACACGGAAAGAACATGCAAACTCCATGCAGGGAAGCAAACCCAGGTCTCCTAACTGCGATGCAGCAGCGCTACCACTGCAACACCATGCCGCCCCCTTTACTGAACCTCTTTAATTCAATTTTGAGCTACATTGATTATTATTTTTGGTGTTGTTTTCCATTTTCTAACTTATCCAAGGCTTTTCTTCTTCTTCTTCTTCTTCTTCTTCTTCTTCTTCTTCTTATTATTATTATTATTATTATTATTATTATTATTATTATTATTATTATTATTATTAATATTGGCACCATTGTAACATAATGGTTGTTTCTGCTGATTCACAGCTCTAGTTGTGTGGCTGTGGTCACCATCAATGCTGAGTTTCCATGTTTTCCTCATGTCTCCACAGATTCCCCAGTTTTTCTCCTACATCTCAATGACGTGCATGTTACCTTGACGGTATACCAACACTGAACTGATTGATTCCTGCCAAGCACCTAAAGTGACCAGCATAACCACTGGATACTCATGACTTTGTAATAAAAAACTTGATACAGAAAAGTAGATTTATGGTTTCATTATTATTGACTGAAAGACTAGGGATCGGTAACACTTTAGTTGAGGCTCTGCAAAAATGCATCTATTATTCATGTACTCTTATGTAACGAGACCTTAACCAATACTTCTTTGGGCCTTCATAACACTTGCAAGTTATCAGTAAAGTGTTTATTCATCTCTGCAGTATGACCTCCTCCTAATTTGGAGGGGTCTGAGGTGGCTTAAATGAGACACATTTCTCTTGATATTACTTATTTAGTATAAGACCAGTGAATCCTTCATATTACCAAGTAATTTTACCACAATATGCCACACTGCATTGTGATGAATAACCCATCTAGTGATGTTTTATAACTGCTATGAAAACCAAAAGAAGTCTTTGTTAAGGTCATAAGATTAAATGAGTAATAGATTAATTTTTGCAGTACCTAACCTAAACTGTTATCCAGGAATCAACTACCAAATTATGGTCGATAGTACATGAAATCTGATTTACTGCAGATTGATTTTACAATCCCAGAAGCAGTGATGGCCTCAGCCCCTTCAAGCTAAAAAGTGCATTAAGGAATATGGAAGGCACATCAAAGAATTAAGCAGGAAATGTGTTAGACAAATAACAAGCCAAAAAAAGACATACTCTTTGGTCAAACAGGACAGAGAAAACTCTGCACAAACATTTTCCCAACAAGCTACACCTAGTGCTGCCTGGTGGTGCGTATGCGACAGGGGCACAAACTCCTTGGAACGTGTTCTTTTTGGAATCGCATAATTCTAAAGTATGGAAGTACAATGATTTAAAGTTATTATTTTTGAATTATTGATATACTACAAGACTAATATTCAATGTAATTTCTCTGTTAATATTTTATTTTAATGTAGTAGTAAGCATTTAAATTATTAAGGAATGTTTCCCTTTAGAAATTCAGTGTATCAAAATAGGAGAACAACCACAGCTTGAGATGACAACAGCTTTCTTGGCTGAACACCATGACTTCTGATTATTATCTGTAAATTTTCCTGAATTCACTGCTAGACGCAACGGCACAGACTAACTGAAACTGCAATACAGGTTCATTTGGAGGACATCATTGTTGACCTATTGACTGGCTTAGACTAGTTAAAAACTGTATCTTTTTTGGTGGGGTAGGAGAATTCTATGATCTTTGAGCATTGCATATTGATCTTTCCTGCTAACGAGACAACAGAGTTCTCATTTCTAGAGCTAGTGACGAGGAACTAGGACATTCAAACTTGTAACTCATGTTCATAAGTCTTCATGCTGGCATCCAGTTAAGATTAGCGCTGATTTCAAAATCCTTCCATTTACACAAAAAAACCCTTAAACAGCCAAGGCCCTACTTCTTCCTCTGAACATATAGAATGAATGCCTTTTTTATTGTCACTATACTCATGTACAATGAGATTAAAAGCAGCTTCTCCAGTGCAGACATATATGTAGAACTCAACAAATAAATAAACAAATGGTGCAAAAAGTTGATGCACAGCTGATGGATAGAAGGAAGTCCAGGGGTTGGGGGGTTAGACTGTGTAGTCAGTGCATGTGTGAGTTTAGAATGGTCATGGCTTTTGGGAAAAAACTGCTCTTGAGTCTGTTTGTCCTTGTTGTGATGCACCTGTAGTGCCTCCCTGAGGGCAACAGGTCAAACAGATCAGAGCCATTGTGGGAGCTGTCCTTGATGATGTTTTTTGCTCTGCTGAGGCAGCGGGAGGTGTAAATGTCCATCAGGGAGGGGAGAGAGCAGCCGATGATCTTCTGTGCTGCCTTTACTACTCGCTGAAGCCTCTCCCTGTCTGCCATGGTGCAGCTGCTGTACCATACTGTGATACAGTACGTCAGCAGGCACTCGATGGACGAGCAGTAGAAGGTCAGTAGCAGGTTGGAGTCTAGTTTGTGCTTTCTGAGGATCCTCAGAAAGTGTAACCACTGTTGAGCATTCTTGATGACTGCTGTGATATTGTCTGTCCAGGAGATGTCAGCGGAGATAAGGATGCAGAGAAACCGGAAGGTATGGACCCTCTCCACACACTCACCGTTGATGTAAAGAAGGGCTAAGTCAGTATTGTGCCTACCTGAAGTCGACAAAGATCTCCTTGGTTTTCCTGGTATTCAGAGGAAGATTGTTCCTTGAACACCAGGCTGCCAACTTCAGGACCTCCTCTCTGTAAGCTGCCTCATCTCCCTTTGAGATGAGTCTGACCACTGTGGTGTTGTCAGCAAACTTGACGATGAGGTTGTTGTTGTGGGCCGGACTGCAGTCATGGGAGTAGAGACAGTACAGGACGGGGCTCAGCACATAGCCTTGTGGGGTACCGGTGTTCAGTATGCGAATGGAGGAGAGGTGAGGGCCAAGTCTCACAGTCTGGAGCCAGTTGGAAAGAAAGTCTTTTATCCAGACACATGTGAGAGGGGGGAGGCCAAGAATGACCAGTTTGGTGATGAGAATGTCAGGAATGCTTGTATTAAAAGCTAAGCTGTAAATCCACAAAGAGCATCAATACATAAAAATATCTGCATGCTTAAAAGAGCACACATTACAATTTCAAGGTAACAGTCTATCTTGTAAGGATGGCAAAGGTAAAGAGAACAACACTAGGAGGTTAATCTGTGGAATGATCTGCCTACATGCCTATAAGAGGTACTCCATTGCTCTCAGCATTTCATTCCTGGCTGATTACACAAAAATACAAACTTGGCAGTCAATCTGAACTGCTAGCAACCCACTTCTGTTCTTTTTCTCTGTTCTGTATGCTGTTTGGGTACTTGATGCCACACTGTCACACTGTTACTCCTGCTCATGGAAAAGACACAAGAGAGATGCTGAACCTTGGAAACCAAAGATTTGAGACTACCCAGTACAAGCTTATTTAATACTGTAGAATGCCAAGAAAGGAGAGGATGGACAGCCATCCTAAATCAACAAAATGTGTGATTTTTGTCCAGAGGTTTATTTTCTCCACTAATGCTCTTGACTGGAGCAGTGGCATAGGGAAAGGGTGGGCCTAGCTGTGCCCAGGCCCACCTTGATTGGCCACAGGCCCAGCCAATCAGTTCATTGCATACGAAATTTGTAATTGATTGGGTTTTTGTAATTTTATCTTTCCTTTGGTTTTGAAGTGGTATGTCAAATCCCATTGGTTTACTGAATTTTCAATAAATAAATAAATGGGGTGGTGTTACAGTGTATGTGCAACCTGACTAGTAGTAGTCATGAGACAGTTAATAGAACCTTAAGTTGCTTAATTGAGTATTTTTGTTAAATACCAAGAAATAGTTTCTTATTTTGAAGGATTGTTTCTGCCCCTGCAAAACAAATGGAAATATTAAGGTTTTCCAACAAGCCTTGTTTAGCTATATGGAATAAATATCCCGAAAACAGAATACAGAGTGTATTACAAACAAATTACCACAAAAGTTGAAACAAGACAGCAAAAATTGACATTTTCCCTAATGTTAATGTTTTGTTGCAAGTAATGGTCACACTCACAAGTACAAATTGCAGTTTGAAGAGTTTTTTCATCTGTAAATTGGATCAAGACGGGTTTGAGATCATCAATGTCAACAGTTCATCTCAGCAACTTGACTGTCTTATCATTTGAATACGATCCTGCTGAAAATCTAGATCATGACGAAATCATCAATCAGTTCAACCTAAACCGACAACGCCTGTGTTTAGCATAAAACTTTACAGGACAGGTAGGTACTAACTTTGTGCATGTGTCTGCACAACAATGTTTGATTACCTTGATAATTTTTGCTCAACTTTGCATGGTCCTAATAATTCAGTTATGTGAATGTACCACAGTAGGAATAGATGTATTTTGTGGAAAAGTGCCCTTATATATCCTACTAAAAACTAGAACACCCATTTTTACAGAGGGCCACCCTAAAATCTATCCCTGGACTGGAGTTTTTGTTTTCCTTTTCTCTTTCGTCAACTAGCTAGATTTCAATTAGAACATTAATACTGTACCTGTTATTGTATGTTAATCAAATTAACTGTACTCTGTTTTACTTTGTGCTTAATCTTTATTTGAATGTAAATTCTATGCAAATTTTGTGATGGATAAGTTTGCTGTAAGTTTGTTAACAGCATTCAGAGAACATGCGTGATGAAGAGTACTACCCAAAAATTAAATTTAATCAAATTTAATTTAATTACTTCTCCCAGAGAAATAATCCTGCAGTGTCATTTGAAGGAAACAAAATTCCAAATATGCAACTCCCAGATGCAGACCTCCAGCTCTGGTATCTTCACACTTACATTATTCTGTTAGTGGCAGTACAACAGCACTTCAGCTCCTGAAGATTTATTAGCACACATCTATTGATATTCTCAGAGCAATGACCATGTTTACAAAAAAGATGTATTTAAAATAAATCAGAAAATTTCATACAACAAAACACAAACATGCCCATGCAATATGTGCATAAAGTATATTTACATTTATTTTTATTTTTGCTACTAAAGGTCCCCTGTTTCTCATAGAGTATGTTGTTTTTCTCAGGAGACTTCTGATATCCTCCCACATCCCAAAGACTGTGATGTGTTAGATGTGTTAGATTAAATGCCAGCTCTAAATTGGCCTGACATGACTGAGTGTGGGTGTATGTCATTGTGTCCAATGGTATAGTGCCATACCACCTACAATTCTGGATAAGCAGGTTAGAAAATGGATGGATGGATTTAGATTGATTGTTATAGTCAAATGCCTTTAAGAGATTAAGAGATTTAAGTGAATAGAAATGTAATGAGCACTAAAGAACAAAATTTGAGGCAGGGCACGAGAAATGTGGTACTACAGTTATTCCAAAGGCCTTATGAAACCTTTCAGCCTAACAAAACTATAGTTTATATAGATTGTTGTCAATTGACTGAACCAGTTCAACAGTAGATATTCTGGAGTTTGGATGTTACAAAACCTAAGCATTCCCATGATGCTTTGCAAAGAAGTGTGTCTTCAAGAGGTGTCTGTTCTTCAACAGACAGAGAGCATTTCAGATGGTCATTGGAAACGTATTCTACACCTTCAGAGTAGGAAATATGAAACAAATATAGTACCTCTACCTCTGGACAATGGATATTAGCAGACAGGACAAAGCAAACTAGACATTTCCTGGAGGAACACATAGACCAGCGTTTCTCAACCTTTAAGTATTTGCGACCCAAGTTTTCAGAACAGTTTTAATCGCTCCCCCCTAACGTTTTTTTGAAAGGAGCCCACTAATACCAATTTGTTCTTTTTTAATTAATGATATATCATAGATGCATATTTTATTATACCTACTTAACTTTTATCTACATTTATCTAATTCTATATTTATTTTTCTAGTATCAGAATGTAGTTTAATTAAATTGTTTTGATTTCAATAGATGTATTTTTCATATTTTCGATAATTGCTTTCTTTTTTTCACATCTTTGCACCCCCCCTTTTTGTTACTTCATGCCCCCCCTAGGGGGGCCCTCCCCACAGTTTGAGAACCACTGACATAGACATATCTGGGTTCTGGCTCCTGTACCACCAGTTACAGGACTCCCACCTACCATAAACTAGATTCCATTTCCAGGGCACAGTTTTTGAAACATTCTGTCACTTACACCTATCTTCTACCTGGCATTTCTGTGCTGAGCCCAGCTGAGTTACACAGGTTTCCTGATGTTCAAGCCTTCAGAAATGAATACAACACCTAGGTCTGCCTTGAGTCCCTCACAGTTCGGAGAAGATCTTAGTTTTACTAATCTTGTTCTCAAGAAGATTGTACTTGAATTACTCTTTGGGTTTGTTAAGGACAATTCACAAAGAAACATGTAAGCATCTCCAACACATGACAATACATGCAACATGTAATACAAGAATGTATTAAAATTCATAGCTTCATTTTATTTAAAGAAAACACAAGTCATCTTAATTGATGTACTCCTTACTCTTGTTTCCATTTCCATACAACCTGGGAAAGAAACTCCAGTATAGGTAGCATTTTGTTTTTCAGTTGTAATCTGTTCAACATACTGTGTCCTTGTGGGTGAATGCAGGACTGAGACCTGTGATGGACTGGCACCAAACCTAGTGCCAGGATGAGCTCTGATTGGATTATATTTTCAGTATTCCTTATAAAAGTGTTCCCATACCTCATTCTCCTAAAACAAGCCTAGTCACTCTTCTCTGGACTGTCTCTAGTGTTACTATGTCTTTTATGTAGTGTCACACGTGTGCGAGTAGGAGGCATCTAAAGGGCTTGAGTAATTGTAATTCTACAACAGACCAGGGGGTGGCGGAGTGCACTGACTGTCTCTCTCAGTTCCTTGCATACCATTCTCAGGAAATCCTGCCAGGTTCTGGTGCCTCTGATGACGTCACTTCCGGTCTTAAAGACTTCACTTCTGGTTCCAGCATCAATGACGTCACTTCCTCCACCAGCCTTTAAAGCTGCCATCTTACCTCCACATATTCAGTTCTGTTTTGGACTCAGTATTGTGAACAACTCTGTTAAAACTTCAACCTCTTGCAGCCAGGGCATATTATAAACCTTTACAATGTCTGTTGGTCGTTTTTCTGACAGTAATTAAGACACCTAAGTAAAACATAATATTCTGAGCACCCCTTCTTTATAGCCATACCTTCACTCACACTAAGCCACCAAACTCATAACCTGAAGTTTTTAAAAATGTAGAAGTAATCCAGACAAAACCATGTCTGACACTCATTAGCAAGGCTAGAAAATAAAGCCAGGTGCCCGGAGCTGTGGGGTAGAATCCCTATCTAACATAAGAAGAACATATCTTAGTGAAGATATGACTGGAGCTAGAATGAAATGTTTTACCACGGAAGAACATCTCATTGTGAAAATTTCAATAGGGAGGTGTGCAATACTAGAGAGGGTTTTCAGGCCACACTGCTTTTATCCAAGACGACTTCTGAATCACACATGATGGATAAGAGCCTTGGTTCCAGAAGTAGGGCAATGTGGTGCAAAATGTGATAAAGATAAAGTCACTGCTTCCATTTTAGGACATTTAAAGCACTGATAAATCAGGTGGCCTACACTTGGTGGGTTACTGTTGCGGAAAGAACCTGAGGATTATGGTCCAGTATCTTGAGCAGTGATGATAGTTTCAGGACAGGAAGCACCTAGAAAGCCTTGTGGAACAGTTTACAGGCACAGTTTACATTCTACACTGCAATTCCCTGCCTAGAAAGTCACAAAGGTGGGGGAATTTATAGAAACAGTTGTAGGGCAGCATCAAGAAAAGAAGAATCACAAAAACATTTGTAAGAGTAAACAAATAGAAGAAAAATACTGTAAATCCTATCCAGCGGGCATCTGTGTGTGCCAGGAAAAGTGTCCATCAAAGCCACATATGTGAGTTTGCTCAATGGGTGACACCCATTCTTTACACTGTAATGCATTAAGTTCAATTCAGTTCAATTTATTTTTGCGTATTGTTCTCTAAGAAACTATAATGCAATAAAAGTAAACTGCTAAACCTTACAACATTACCCTATGAACAGAAACACTGATCAATATAAGCATAAAATACAATTTGTTGATGAAGAATCACTCATTACAGCACATCTGGGTGATCGAGCTTGGAGCACAAAAGTTCTTTTGAATGCTTTTCAGAAGCAAATGGCAGACAGGAGTCTGTGCAGGAAGCAGCACAGAACCATTCTACAGCAGTCGGGAGAGATGTTTTGGCAAAAGGAGTTTGGAACATGGAGTGCTCTTTCGTTATAACATAAGTAAGTATGGCTTCGGGTTAAAGTATTACCATTGCACACCATACTACACTGCTACAAATCCTCAGGAAGTAATGCTTATCAATTTGTGTAAATTATATAGAAGTATCAGTGTGAAAAAATGCTCTATGTACTGTATAGTAGCTATTCATACATCTTTGTGTGCTAACAACATTACACACCGCAATCCATAAATACAAACTTCAACAGAATCAATGCTGCTTGTGTAAACTGCATCAGTCCTAGAGGTGTGAGTAAACAATTCCCTCACACTGGCATGTACCCCTTTATAAAGTCTGTAATAATCACTGAGACCACCAGAAGGCAGCACGCTAGGGTGTTTTAAATAATGTTAGACACATATGCCATGCGACCCTTAAAGGGGCTATAAAGGAAAACAGTGGTGAAGACTGGCTGATGTCTTTTGGCAGTTTGCCACTTAAGAGAGAAGGCAGATCAATTTTCTTTTATCTGAGTGAACTATTAATGTTTGTTTTACAGAGAACCTGTCAAATGAATATTATATTAGTAAACAATGTGACACTAAGAAAGCAAACGCAAGGTCCTTAAAGTCATAGGTCACAAATAACCAATGAGGGACTGACACCACATTCAGGTACCCAAAGCTGCATGGAGAGACTCTGTGTGTTCTGTGACCGTGAATTGGATTAAGTACGTACTGAAAATGGAGGATAGATTGGTGGACAGGTTTAAAAATAGATAGATGGAAGTAATGTTAAAGAATGTAATATGGCAATGATGGTGGTGGGGGGTTTAGAGTCAATCACCCCAAATCTAACTATGTACTACTAGAGTGGAGTGATTATATAGGTTGAGGTTATAGTGAGAGCTTTCATTTTAGTGACTTTACACTAAGTACATAAAGATGGTTTCCCTCCAGATACTCCAGATTTCCTCCCACATCCCAAAGATTTGCATGTGAGGTTAGTGAGCAAACAGAATCTAATCTTGCAGGTTATGTATTTCATATGAACTGAGAAGTCAAGCAAAATGACACCTTTTATTGACTACCTAAAAAGATTACAATATGCAAGCTTTCGAGGCAACTCAGGCCCTTTCTTCAGGCAAGATGTAATAAGAAGGGGCCTGAGTTGCCTCAAAAGCTTGCATATTATAATATTGTAAGTTTCTTAAATTAAATAGTGACAAAACTGAGGTTTTCCTCATTGGTACAATATCAACATTATCCAAAACTGATAATTTTTCATTTGTTACTGATAATTCCTCTGTCTCCCCTTCCCCACAGGTTAAGAGTCTGGGTGTCATCCTTGACAGTACTTTATCCTTTCAGTCCCACATCAATAACATCTCCCAGTCTGTATATTTCCACTTGCGTAACATTAATCGTATTCGCCCCTCCCTCACTCCCCACACCACTGCTATCCTTGTTCATAGCCTTGTCATTTCTCGTCTGGATTATTGCAATTCCCTTTTCTTTGGTCTTTCTCATAAATCTCTTTATAAACTTCAACTGGTCCAGAATTCAGCTGCCCGCATCATTACTAGAACCCCCTCTATTCACCATATCACTCCTGTTTTGCAGCAGCGTCATTGGCTTCCAGTTAAGTTCCGCATTCAATTCAAAATTCTTCTGTTAACTTTTAAGGCTATCCACAGCCTTGCCCCTCCATATCTGTCTGACCTCCTCCATGTTGCCATTCCCTCTCGCACCCTTAGATCCTCTTCCTCCCTCCACTTGACTGTCCCCTTCATCCGTCTTACCACTAAGGGGAGCACAGCATTCAGTTGCTCTACTCCCAAGCTCTGGAACTCACTACCATCTGAGCTTAGAAATATTGATTCATTTTCACTTTTCAAATCTAAACTTAACACTCATTTGTTTAGGACTGCTTTTTCTCTTTGATTACAATTCCTCTGTCTGATTTTAATTTTTGTATTTTACTTTTGTTTATAATCTGTGTTTTATCTATTGTTCGGTGTCCTTGAATATTTAGAAAGGTGCCTACAAATAAATAAAATGTATTATTATTATCATTATTATTGAGTTTCCTCAAAAGCTTGCATATTGTAATCTTTTGAGTTAGTCAATAAAAGGTGTCATCTTGCTTGATCTCTCACTACATTCATAATGGCTAACACAGTACAACACCTTAGTACTACAGATATGTGAACTGACTAAACTAAACCTATCATATTTGATTAGACATTGGTGTTTGTGCTAGTGAGCCAGTGATAGAATGGCCTGCTGTCCAAATTTTAGCTGCCTTCTCACTACCAGCAAATAAAGAGGGCTGACTGAGACTCTCACTTTAACTTAACCAACAGGAAAAACAGACAGTAAGCTCAGCTGCATTCACTACATTATGAACTTTCGGAAAAGGCCAAAAAGGTTTTAAATTTGATGCTGAGGTGTGATTTCCTCTCACTGTCTTTTCCGCTACTTTCTGCATTAAGCTGTGGTGGGCTTAATCCAACGAGCTAAAGCCAATTCCTGCTCTGATAAAATGAAGAATTTAAAACCACCATATTTTTAGAGCAAGAGTCTTCAGGGCACTATATGATGTCCTATATACTAAACTGGAAGCAGAACGGAAGTAAAGTGTGTCGGTGAAGTGTCTTTGAGACCTTGGAAATGGGTGTGAGTTAGTTGAATAACACAAAGACAGTCTGTGACTGACAGTCTGAAAAAATGAAGTCCAAAGATGTCCTGACAAGACATAATAGGCTTTTATGGTCATAATTGTCACATGTGCAGAGTACAGT